>NC_090338.1:73357802-73671863 GCF_035084215.1 Heptranchias perlo | reverse complement strand
TGGCGATTTTCAGAGCTCTGCATTGTGTCTGTGTTAAGAACAGTTCACAGTGTGGATTCGTAGGGGTTTCAGTCAAGCATTACATCTAGTGTTGTCTCATCTACCATCTCACAGAGAGAGGAAAAAAAAACTTTATTCAGAGCAATTTTCTTGGCAGTTAAAAGGGGGCATTGTCCCGCACTGTGGGGGTGTGGGCACAGAGTATCTGGCTCTGGGCACGTTCAATTAGTGAGACTACTGACACTTCTAGGAAGGTTTGTTGCACTGCACCCGGATTAGCTGTACCCCACATGTTGGAAATGTGCTCATGTTGTTTAAACAGATCAAAGGTGCAGCTCAAGCATCCCTCAGTTTACAAAGCTTGTGAACTGACTGGTTGGAATCTTCTTAAAGCAACAGTGTCCCTTTAAGATATCTGAGAGTTTAAAGGAGGGGCTACATCCACCGCACAGGGCGCGACCCCTGAAACAAGATGAATATTCAGAAAAAGATTTTTCTTTTTAGCTGAATTGGAGATTTCTGTACTCATCCTGTCAGGTTTTGTTTTATATTTGTTAATTTGCATGCAATACTTAAAAACTGTCAGTTTGTGTTCTGTATTCAGCCTCTTGGACTCTATGAAATGGGGGCTGTAGGAACATAGGAACAGGAGTAGGCCATTCAGCCCCTCGTGCCTGCTCCGCCATTTGATAAGATCATGGCTGATCTGTGATCTAACTCCATATACCTGCCTTTGGCCCATATCCCTTAATACCTTTGGTTGCCAAAAAGCTATCTCTCTCACATTTAAATTTAGCAATTGAGCTAGTATCAATTGCCGTTTGCGGAAGAGAGTTCCAAATTTCTACCACCCTTTGTGTGTAGAAATGTTTTCTAATCTCACTCCTGAAAGGTCTGGCTCTAATTTTTAGACTGTGCCCCCTACTCCTAGAATCCCCAACCAACGGAAATAGTTTCTCTCTATCCACCCTATCCGTTCCCCTTAATATCTTATAAACTTCGATCAGATCACCCCTTAACCTTCGAAACTCCAGAGAATACAACCCCAATTTGTATAATCTCGCCTCATAATTTAACCCTTGAAGTCCGGGTATCATTCTCGTAAACCTACGCTGCACTCCCTCCAAGGCCAATATGTCCTTCTGAAGGTGCGGTGCCCAGAACTGCTCACAGTACTCCAGGTGCGGTCTAACCAGGGTCTCATCTCATCAACTGTTCACCATCAAATTGGGGGATATAGTTAATACTGAGGAGGGGCTGCAACAAAATACAAGGCAACGTTAATAAACCTGTAGAATGGGCATGTAAATGGCGAATGAATTTCAAGATAGATAAGTGTGAGGTGGTGCATTTTGGTAGGAGGACCTGTGGTGATTTTACAATCCGAGCCCCTTTGGGACTATCCCAGTTCAGGCGTACTTCTCATCCTAAGGTCGAGGTAGCCACATCCTAAAGACACTGAATGGGTCTGAAGGTCTGGTCTATCTCTCCCCAAGGGATCAACTAAGAACATTACCATCCATCAGATAGCGTTTTTAGCAAGTTCCAGCCAGATTGTAATATCCCAGATACTGTGAGGGTCCAGGGGTTTCTCCTCAGTAATGTACCTCTTCACCAAAAGAGTGTTCGGAGATGGGGTTCACGAGTTAGTGATACAGAAGACTATGCGAGACAATATAAAAACTATACAGAGGTTTATTGATGAAACCATTTGCAATCTACAGCTGGTGAGACCGGTCAATCGCATCATTAACAGTTTCTTAAAAAAAGTAAAAATTATAATTCTTAAAAGTATTTAGACAGGATATCCATCAATTATCAAAGTAGCTTTCACCTTAAATCCCGAGTAGTACAAGACTATAGCGTCACCTTACTCTGATAGTCGACAGACGCTCCAGCCCTTCGAAGCGAACCTAAAAAACTTGAGCTGAGCTCTCAGAATTTATACCATTTTTTCCGATTACTTCACTTTGGCTGTGAGCATTCTTGTTGACAAGGCTCTTGTTGATTAACTTGGTTTCAATCCTTACTTATTAATATTAATCAAAACTAGCCGACCGCTGTTTTTCTTCAGCCTGTGTTTATTGTAAAGTGTTATTTCCAGTACTGGTTAAAGGTTAGGTGCCCTTGATCCAGCTGCTGTTTTTAGCTTTTTGCTTATCTGTGTCCCATTGTGTAGGGTTAGTAAGGAACACTCTAAGGTAGACCCTCTTGACCATAGCTGCTGTCTTGATCATGTGCTTATCTGTGTCCCATTGTGTCAGGTTTATCAGTTACTTGTCTAAGGTATGTTCCCCATGTCCCCAAATTACTTCACAGAATAAGGAGGCCACGTACCCCTTGCAAAATAAGAGTCTAAATGAGGTAGAGGGGCAAAGAGATCTCGAGGTACAAATTCACAAATCATTAAAAGTAGGCACGCAGGTTAACAAGTCCATAAAAATGCAAACAAAACACTGAGGTTCATTTATAGAAGAATAGAATTGAAAAGCAGAGAATTTGGGGACAAGGGGAACCTACTTTTAATAATCATTTGAAGACCTTTTACAACAAACTTTGAACATTTTTAAATAATCATTTGAAAATACTTTGCAGTAAACGAAATGCTGAAAACAGCAGTCAGCTAAATCATGGATGATTGATTTCATCAAGGGAACATAAATTAGACAAGTAACTGATAAACCCTACACAATGGGACACAAATAAGCACATGATGAAGACAGTAGATATGGTCAAGAGGGTTTACCTTAGAGCATTCCATATAGAGAACCTTGGTTAGACCACACATGGAGTATTGTGCTCAGTTCTAGTCTCCATATTATAAAAAGGATATTGAGGCACTGGAGAAGGTGCAAAAAAGATTTGAAAGGATGATACCAGAACTGAGATGTTATACCTATCAGGAAAGATTGAATAGGCTGGGGCTCTTTTCTCCAGAAAAGAAAAGAATGACCGAATAGAGGTCTTTAAAATTATGTAGGGTTTCGATAGGGTGGATGTAGAGGAGATATTTCCATTATAATCCATGTTATGTTGTGTTCTATATTCACCCTGTTATGGTGTGTTCTATATTCACCCAGTTATATTGTGTTCTATATTCACCCTGTTATGTTGTGTTCTACATTCACCCTGTTATGTTGTGTTCTACATTCACCCTGTTATATTGTGTTCTACATTCACCCTGTTATATTGTGTTCTATATTCACCCTGTTATGTTGTGTTCTATATTCACCCTGTTATGTTGTGTTCTACATTCACCCTGTTATATTGTGTTCTATATTCACCCTGTTATGTTGTGTTCTATATTCACCCTATTATGTTGTGTTCTATATTCACCCAGTTATATTGCGTTCTATATTCACCCTATTATGTTGTGTTCTATATTCACCCTATTATGTTGTGTTCTATATTCACCCTGTTATGTTGTGTTCTATATTCACCCTGTTATGTTGTGTTCTATATTCACCCTGTTATGTTGTGTTCTATATTCACCCTGTTATATTGTGTTCTATATTCACCCTGTTATGTTGTGTTCTATATTCACCCTATTATGTTTTGTTCTATATTCACCCAGTTATATTGTGTTCTATATTCACCCTATTATGTTGTGTTATATATTCACCCTGTTATGTTGTGTTCTGTATTCACCCTGTTATGTTGTGTTCTATATTCACCCTGTTATATTGTGTTCTATATTCACCCTGTTATGTTGTGTTCTATATTCACCCTATTATGTTGTGTTCTATATTCACCCAGTTATATTGTGTTCTATATTCACCCTATTATGTTGTGTTCTATATTCACCCTATTATGTTGTGTTCTATATTCACCCTGTTATGTTGTGTTCTATATTCACCCTATTATGTTGTGTTCTATATTCACCCTGTTATGTTGTGTTCTATATTCACCCTGTTATGTTGTGTTCTATATTCACCCTGTTGGTTTTTGTATGTTCAGTCTTTTGGGGATGGGGCAGCCTGTGGGGCAATGGATGGGGCAGGGAATGGGGCAGAGAATTTGTCAGGTTGAGACAGGAAATGGGGCAGGGGATTAGATAGGTTTGGGACAGGGAATGGGGCAGGGGATGAGACAGAGTTGGGTCAGGGAATGGGGCAGGGGATTAGATAGGGTTGGGTCAGGTTGAGACAGATTTGGGGCAGGGAATGTGGCAGGAGATGAGATGGTATTGGGCAGGAGATGAGACGGGATGGGGCAGGTGGTGAGACAGGGGTGGGCTGGGAATGGGGCAGGGGATGAGACAGTTTGGGCAGGGGATAGGGCACGGGATGGGGCAGAAGATGAGACTGTGCATGGTGCAGTGGATGGGCCAGTGTATGGGCAGCGGTTGGGGAAGGGGATGGGGCAGGGAATGAAACAGATGATGGGGCATGGAATGGGGCAGGGGATGAGGCATGGAATGGGGCAGGGGATTAGATAGGGTTGTGACAGAGAATGGGGCAGGGGATTAGATAGGGTTGGAGCAGGGGATCGGGCAGGGGATGGGGCAGGAAATGGGGCAGGGGATGAGACAGGGTTGTGACAGAGAATGGGGCAGGGGATTAGATAGGGTTGGAGCAGGGGATCGGGCAGGGGATGGGGCAGGAGATGGGGCAGGGGATGAGACAGGGTTGCGATATGGAATGGGGTAGGGGATGAGACAGGTTTGGGACAGGGAATGGGGCAGGGGATTAGATAGGGTTGGGACAGGGAATGGGGCAGGGGATGAGATAGGGTTGGGTCAGGGAATGGGGCAGGGGATTAGATAGGGTTGGAGCAGGGGATAGGGCAGGGGATGGGGCAGGAGATGGGGCAGGGGATGAGACAGGATTGGGACAGGGAATGGGGCAGGGGATTAGATAGGGTTGGGACAGGGAATGGGGCAGGGGATGAGACAGGGTTGGGTCAGGGAATGGGGCAGGGGATTAGATAGGGTTGGAGCAGGGGATAGGGCAGGGGATGGGGCAGGAGATGGGGCAGGGGATGAGACAGGGTTGGGTCAGGGAATGGGGCAGGGGATTAGATAGGGTTGGGACAGGGAATGGGGCAGGGGATGAGACAGAGTTAGGACAGGGAATGGGGCAGGGGATGGACTCGGGTTCAGTTCTGAGGTTTGCTTTGCTGCCAACAAAAATTCATGGAAAACTTTAATAATGAATTAATGTCTAACATCATGAGGTATAGGGGTGTGAAATGGGTTTGTATTTTTAAAATCTAATTTTTGTGACTTTAATTCCTTGTACACTACTTGTGTTAAACCTGTTCACCTAAATTCCTGCTGTCCTATTTAACACACATATTATCTTGTTTATTTTTTAAAGATGAACAGAGGAGCTCAGATTCTTGGGTGGACTCCTCGTACTGCTTCCTTATTGTAAACTGGCAGCCAGGCCACACAGTGTGAAGGTCAAATGACTATATATCACACTATGGGATGTTGGGTTACAGTGAGTTACTGAAGCACTCCGTTTCCCACCAGTAAGGAGTAATTGCTTGGTCTACACCAAAAGAATGTTTTGCTCCTAAGCTCCGAGATTGCTGGCGAACATTTCTCACTTAAAATGCACGGCTCAGTCAGTAGCACTCTCACCTCTGAAGGCCTTGGGTTCAAACCCCACTCCAGACCTTCAGGTCATAATCTCGGCCGAGGGCAGTGCTGCACTGTCGGCTGGGTTACCAACTCTGGTTGGACGTATTGCTGGAGGTCTGATCATGTGATATTTGATCATGTGATGTCCAGTCATGTGACATTTGACCACATGACATCTGCCTGCAATTTGCAAATGTTATTGTCCCACAGTCTTTAATGCAACCGACACAAGAAGATGATGCAAAGAATTTCTAAAACTTGGACTGTAGTTTAATCTTTGTTTCTGATTTCAAAACTCAGACAGTTGATAACACATGAAACTAAATACTTGGGGTTTAGCACCTGCGATAGTAAAATTGTCTTTCATACTCAGAGAAACAGTGTTGTGAGTTAATCAGGCTGTACAATTCCAGTGTTGCTTAACTTAACCTCTGCTATTTAAAGCAAGATTAACATTCTTGGCCAGTACTTTAGTTGAAGAGTGCAAACTGAGAGTTACTACAGTCTGGTCCTGATTGGCCAGATTCTGCTGGTAACACCGAAGAAATCCTAAATAAAAACTGAAAATGCTGGAACTACTCAGCAGGTCAGGCAGCATCTGTGGAGAGAGAAACAGAGTTAATGTTTCAGGTCGATGAACCTTTTGTCAGAGCTGGAAGAAGTAAAGATTTAACAGTTTTTAAACAAGTACAGAGCCAGGGAAAGTGGGGGGGAGAGGAGAAAAGGATAGAAATGATAGGGTGGAGGGCAGGAGTGATTAAATGACAATAGGGATGATGGTGCAAGGCAAGGAGGGTGGTAATGCGACAGGTAAAGAAACAAAAACTGGGTCCAGAGGAGGTGTAAATGGCAACATCAGAACCATTACCGGCACCTGCTGTCCGAGAAAATGGGAGCAGTGGTTATGATCTGAAGTTATTGAAATCAGTGTTGAGTCTGGAAGGTTGTAAAGTGCCTAAACGAAAGATGAGGTGCTGTTCCTCGAGCTTCCATTGAGCTTCATTGGAACAGTGTAAGAGGCCGAGGACAGAGAGGTCAGAGTGGGAGTGGGAAGGGGAATTAAAATGGCAAGTGACCGGCAGGTCAGGGTCAGGTTTGCGGACAGAGTGAAGGTGTTCAGCAAAGCGATCACCCAGTCTGCATTGGGTCTCCCCAATGTAGAGGAGACCCCATCGTGTGCAGGAATACAGTATACTAAATTGAAAGAAGTACCAGTAAACCGCTGTTTCACCTGGAAGGAGTGTTTGGGGCCCTGGACGGTGAGAAGGGAGGAGGTGAAGGGGCAGGTGTTGCATCTCCTGCGCTCGCACGGGAAGGTGCAAAGGGGAGGAGAGCGGGAGGTGATGGAAGAGTGGACCAGGGAGTCTCAGAGGGAGCGGTCCCTTCGGAATGCTGAAAGGGGAAGGGAGGGGAAGATGTGTTTGGTGGTGGGATCGCGCTGGAGATGGCGGAAATGGCGGAGGATGATACGTTGAATGTGGAGGCTGGTGGGGTGGAAGGTGAGGACCAGGGAGATTCTATTATTGTTCTGGGAGGGAGGGGAAGGGGTGAGGGCAGAAGTGAGGGAAATAAGACGGACTTCAGATCATAACCACTGCTCCCATTTTGTTGGACAGCAAGTGCTGGTAATGGTTCTGCTGTTGCCATTTACAGTTCCTTTAGACCAATCTTTTATTTCTTTACTTGTCCCATCACAGCTCCCTTTGCCTTGCACCATCATCCCATGTGCATGAATGCTCATATACGCACACACATGGATGGAATCACATAGAGACAGGTATATTTTCCTTCTTGTATAAAAGGTTCTTTGATTAATATAAGCCACTGACTGTTCGGAATAAGATTTTTTTCCTTATTACTCCCCCTATTGGGGTGTAAATAATGGGTTAACAATTTGTTAAAACAGCACACACAGGAATTGGAGATGAAAAATTAAACCGCCACTAAAAATAGCACACGGAAGGATTCCAGCCTGCCCGTAAAGCACGGTGCCAAAAAGTGAATGATCCTGAAATATTGACTGTTCCACATTCTGCAAGACTGGACATTATGGGGAATGTTTTCGAAAGGTTATTTTAGAGCCGTAATATTGTGTTTTGACGGGGCTTGTATGGTATTATTTTCACACTCCCCTGCCTGTGTCAGCTGAGGGCAGGAGGCGACCCTACAGCACTCTGTAACCATCAGTGTGAGGCTTGTGTGAGGGGCCTGATGATAATTGATGGCCATCGAGGGTATCCCATCGAGGGTATCCCATCGAGGGTATCCCAACAAGTGTCTGAAGATAGTAGCGGGCCGAAAAGTGCGGCAGGAACTGAGATGAGGAGAAATTTCTTCACTCAGAGGGTGGTGAACCTGTGGAATTCTCTACCACAGAAGGCAGTGGAGGCCAAGTCACTGAATATATTTAAGAAGGAGCTGGATAGATTTCTAGACAAAAAAGGCATCAAGGGGTATGGGATAGATAGAGGATCAGCCATGATCATATTGAATGACGGAGCAGGCTCGAAGGGCCGAATGGCCTACTCTTGCTCCTATTTTCTATGTTTCTATGAACATTAGATAAAACTCAATGTTCTGACTGTGCCTGGATAATGATCAGACAGTGTACTTGCCTCCGACTGACACTCGGGGTGATTTTAAATCCCAAGAATGGGCGGGTTGGGGGCGGGTGGGAGTTGAAGACATTTGTTTTTTTGGGTCGCAACCGCAAAATCTTCGAACTTTGCATTCCCAGTGGGAAGCCTGTACTTTTCCACATCAACATTAAACCCGGAAATAAAGCCGGGCTGCAGTCGTGACCCAAAAAACAACTATTTTCAACTCCCACCCACCCCCAACCCACCTGTTCTTGGGGTTTAAAGTCACCCCCCTCAGTACCTCCGATCAAACCGTGTACTCTTCTCCGACTGAGAGACAGTGCCTCTGATCAGACTGTGTACTCCCCTCCGTCTGAGAGACAGTGCCTCTGATCAGACTGTGTACTCCCCTCCGTCTGAGAGACAGTGCCTCTGATCAGACTGTGTACTCCCCTCCGTCTGAGAGACAGTGCCTCTGATCAGACTGTGTACTCCCCTCCGACTGAGAGACAGTGCGTCTGATCAGACTGTGTACTCCCCTCCGTCTGAGAGACAGTGCCTCTGATCAGACTGTGTACTCCCCTCCGACTGAGAGACAGTGCCTCTGATCAGACTGTGTACTCCCCTCCGTCTGAGAGACAGTGCCTCTGATCAGACTGTGTACTCCCCTCCGACTGAGAGACAGTGCCTCTGATCAGACTGTGTACTCCCCTCCGTCTGAGAGACAGTGCCTCTGATCAGACTGTGTACTCCCCTCCGTCTGAGAGACAGTGCCTCTGATCAGACTGTGTACTCTTCTCCGTCTGAGAGACAGTGCCTCTGATCAGACTGTGTACTCCCCTCCGTCTGAGAGACAGTGCCTCTGATCAGACTGTGTACTCCCCTCCGTCTGAGAGACAGTGCCTCTGATCAGACTGTGTACTCCCCTCCGTCTGAGAGACAGTGCCTCTGATCAGACTGTGTACTCCCCTCCGTCTGAGAGACAGTGCCTCTGATCAGACTGTGTACTCCCCTCCGACTGACACTCATTTCCTTCGATCAGAATAATGAGATAGCTACATTTACTTAATAGTGATGTTATTTTGCGTGGCTCAGGAGCATCCAAAATGGCAGCAATTGCTATCCTCCAAACTACTGCATTTTAGACACTCACTTTCCACTCAGAGCTCGATCCGAGTGCAGCCCTGACTAATGGACATCTCCTCTGTCTCAGTCCAGGTCCCAGTGTGTGTAGGCCCCACACACAGGTACCCCTAGTACAGCACGGGAATCACAGCCTCACTCAGAGAGAGCAGGGCAAGTGATGGGGGAAATGGAATAGGTCACACTCTTCTGCGGCTGGAGATTAGGCACATTATTCAAGAAGGGGAGAAGGAGTTTTACTCTGTATCTAACCCGTGCTGTACCTGCCCTGGGAGTGTTTGATGGGACAGTGTAGAGGGAGCTTTACTCTGTATCTAACCCGTGCTGTACCTGCCCTGGGAGTGTTTGATGGGACAGTGTAGAGGGAGCTTTACTCTGTATCTAACCCGTGCTGTACCTGCCCTGGGAGTGTTTGATGGGACAGTGTAGAGGGAGCTTTACTCTGTATCTAACCCGTGCTGTACCTGCCCTGGGAGTGTTTGATGGGACAGTGTAGAGGGAGCTTCACTCTGTATCTAACCCGTGCTGTCCCTACCCTGGGAGTGTTTGATGGGACAGTGTAGAGGGAGCTTTACTCTGTATCTAACCCGTGCTGTACCTGCCCTGGGAGTGTTTGATGGGACAGTGTAGAGGGAGCTTCACTCTGTATCTAACCCGTGCTGTACCTGCCCTGGGAATGTTTGATGAGAGACTGAATGCCTGAGATTGAATGAGTCTTTTTCCCACCCCTGAGGCTGAGAGTTATTATTTAAATACCGGCTGAATTCTCTTACCCAGTATGTCCTGTAGTATTGCTGATCTGGCTGGCAACTGATTGCTGAATATCGGTAGGAACACCGAGCAGGAGTGTGGGGTTTACATGTATGTACCATGCAGGAGTGCGGGGTTTACATATATGTACCAAGCGGGCTTGTGGAACTTACATATATGTCCGAGTGGGAGTGTGGGGTTTACATGTATGTCCGAGCAGGTGTGTGAGGTTCACATGTAAATAAAGAACGAGAGTGTGGAGTTTACATGTATGTACTGGGTAGCAAGGCTTTTGACAAGGTCCCACATGGCAAACTAGTCAAAAAAGTAAAAGCCCTTGGGATCCAAGGGAGAGTGGCAAGTTGGACCCAAAATTGGCTCAGTGGCAGGAAGCAAAGGTTGATGGGTGTTTTTGTGACTGGAAGGCTGTTTCCAGTGGGGTTCCACAGGGCTCTGTACTGGGTCCCTTGCTTTTTGTGATATAAATTAATGATTTGGACTTGAATGTGGGGGGCTTGGTCAAGAAGTTTGCAGATGATACAAAAATTGGCCGTGTGGTTGATAGTGAGGAGGAAAGCTGTAGACTGCAGGAAGATATCAATGGACTGGTCAGGTGGGCAGAAAAGTGGCAAATGGAATTCAATCCAGAGAAGTGTGAGGTAATGTATTTGGGGAGGGCAAACAAGGCAAGGGAATACACAATAAATGGGAGGATACTGAGAGGTGTAGAGGAAGTGAGGGACCTTGGAGTGCATGTCCACAGACCCCTGAAGGTAGCAGGACAGGTAGATAAGATGGTTAAAAAGGCATACGGGATACTTTCCTTTATTATCCAAGGCATAGAATATAAAAGCAGGGAGGTTACGGTAGAACTGTATAAAACAGCAGTTAGGCCACAGCTTGAGTACTGTGTACAGTTCTGGTCACCTCATTACAGGAAGGATGTAATTGCACCAGAGAGGGTACAGAGGAGATTTACGAAGATGTTGCCAGGGCTGGAGAATTTTAGCTCTGAGAAAAGATTGGATAGGCTGGGATTGTTTTCTTTGGAACAAAGGAGGCTGAGGGGTGATTTAATTGAGGTGTATAAAATTATGACGGGACCAGATAGAATGGATAGGAAGGACCGATTTCCCTTCGCAGAGAGGTCAGTGACCAGGAGGCATAGAATTTAAGTAATTGGTAGAAGGATTAGAGGGGAGTTGAGGAGAAGTTTTTTCACCCAGAGTGTGGTGGGGGTCTGGAACTCACTGCCTGAAAGGGTGAGAGAGGCAGAAACCCTCATTGCATTTAAAAAGTACTTGGACGTGCACTTGAAGTGCCGTAACCTACAGGGCTACGGACCAAGAGTTGGAAAGTGGGACTAGGCTGGATGGCTCTTTTTCTGTTGGTGCTGACACGTTGGGCCGAATGGCCTCCTTCAGTGCCGTAACTTTCTATGATTCTACGATTCTATGGGAGTGTGGGATTTACATGTATGTACCGAGTGGGAGTGTCGGGTTCACATGTATTTAGAGGAGATTGTGTTGTTTGCATGTGTGTCTTGAGGGGAGTTAGGGTTTACATGTACATACCAAGCAGAGTGTGGGTTTTACATGTGTGTAGTGAGTAGAGTGTGGGATTACATGTATGTACCAAGGAGATTGTGTGGTTTATATGTATGTGCCAAGCAGAGTTTGAGATTACATGCATATACTAAGTGGAGTGTGTGATTTACATATATGTACCGAGGGGTGTGTGGGGTTTACATGTATGTACTGAACAGTGTATGGAGTTTTACATGTATCCATATCCGCTCCATCACCAAGACGGTCCAATTCCACCTCCGTAACATCGCCCGTCTCCGCCCCTGCCTCTACTCATCGGCTGCTGAAACCCTCATCCGTGCCTTTTTTATCTCTAAACTGGACTATTCCAATGCTCTCCTGGCCGGCCTCCCATCTTCCACCCTCCATAAACTTGAGCTCATCCAAAACCCTGCTGCCCGTATCCTAACTCGCATCAAGTCCCGTTCACCCATTACCCTTGTGCTCATTGGCTAACGGTCCAGCAATGCCTCGATTTTAAAATTCTCATCCTTGTTTTCAAATCCCTCCATGGCCTCGCCCCTCCCTATCTCTGTAACCTCCTCCAGCCCTACAATCCTCCGAGATCTCTGCGCTCCTCCAATTCTGGCCTCCTGCGCATCCCTGATTTTAATCGCTCCACCATTGGCAGCCGTGCCTTCAGCTGCCTAGGCCCTAAGCTCTCCGCCTCTAACCTCTAACCTCTCTGCCTCATTACCTCTCTCTCCTCCTTCAAGACGCTCCTCAAAACCTACCTCTTTTACCAAACTTTTGGTCACCTGTCCTAATATCTCCTTAGGTGGCTCAGTGTCAAATATTGTTTGATAATCGCTCCTGTGAAGTGCTTTGGGACATTTTACTACATTAAAGGCACTATATAAATGCAAATTTTTGATATTTTAGTACTGTGTAGAGTGAGGGGTTTACATGTATGTACTGTAGTGAGTGTTGGTTTTACATGTATGTAATGTGGGAAGTGTGGGGTTTATATGTATTTACCAAGGGGAGTGTGGGGTTTTACATATATGTACCATGGAGGATGTGGGTTTTACATGTATGTACCGAGAGGATTGAGTGGTTTACATGTATGTACTGAGCAAAGTGTGGGGTTTTACATGTATGTACTGTGGTGAGTGTTGGTTTTACATGTATGTAGCATGGGGAATATGGGGTTTTACATTTATGATGTGACTGTTGTCTATTTGCATTAATTGTTTACTGTGCATTCGCTATGCTTTAATTCACTCACTGCTCTGTGCTTAGTCACAATTGTGCATCACTGTGTGAGATGCCCCAACAAGTTCTGTGCTGGGTCAGTGAGCTCTCCATTCAGGGTGTGTGCGGCAGTGGATTGAGTTGGACAGATTCAAAAATGACAAATGACCCAGGAGAACAAGATCCCACTAGCAGTCCATCGTCACTAAACTCAAGACATTTACACGTATTATTCACTGACCTCATCACAAGTGGTGAGCAGTGTCACAATCGAGGGTGTTTCCCTGAAACCCACCACCACAATGTACGATGGAGTGTGGGGAGTGGGTCCATGCCTGGGATTCCCCACACTGACAGCTTCTTCTTCCAATCATGCTGCTATATCCCAATACTGACTGGGGGCCAGGAACATTCGATAAATTTAAGGGGAAGCTAGATTAGCACATGAGGGAGAAAGGAATAGAAGGACATGCTGATAGGGTGAGATGAAGTAGGGAGGGAGGAGGCTAATGTGCAGCATAAAAACCTGCACAGATCAGTTGGGCCGAATGGCCTGTTTCTATGCACAGAACTCGATGTAACATCCCCACAGGACTCAAAGAAGGCGAAGCTATAGGAATGGTGGTTCTAGTACTAACACAGGTCTTGTAGTTTCATACTGTCCTGACCCTTGCTATTCACACTGCCTGTAGTTCCCCTCCAAGTCACACACCATCCTGACTTGGAAATATATCACCGTTCCTTCATCGTTGCTGGAACTCCCTTCCTAACAGCACTGTGGGCGAACCTTCACCACATGGACTGCAGCGGTTCAAGAAGGCGGCTCACCACCACCTTCTCAAGGGCAATTAGGGATGGGCAATAAATGCCGGCCTCGCCAGCGACGCACACATCCCGTGAATGAATAAAAAAAATACATCCGTTATATAAGGCTAAGGGAGCATCTGTAAATTACAGAAGCATTCACTATAGGCATGCCTTAACTGTAGCTAACCTTTATAATGGCTAATTCCTTTAGGATACCATGAAAGACTGTTGCAAACAAAGCTCTCTCCATCATATCCATGTTTAATATGGGATTGAAACTGCTCCTTACTGTTGCTGGTCTGAGAAAGCAGTTCCTGTGAGTAATGGGAGACACACTGATAAGTTTAATCCACCAGTGAGTTCACCAGTCCCACCACAGGACTGATCCCCGTGGAGATGGCGAGATCTGGGCGTGGAGCAAGGTTGATTTCTAAGTATGTTACAGATGGAAACTCACTCACTGATTAATGGCTGGAAACCATCCAATCAGATATCCAATTCTAACATACTAGGTTATAGTAGGTCCTGATTGGTAGAACAGCCACCAATAATGGCTCAGTTCACTGTAATCTCAGAACCCTCTTGTTCCGTATCAGGACTGCTGATGAGAATCGCAGGGAACAAATTAAAAATGAACACCCGAAATCAAAGATGATAATGACTAAAAGAGATTTTCTTCCTCCTCCTCCTCCTCCTGAGAGCACTGAGACTGGTTGGGTCCCATAAGCACTTGTCGAAATGCCCATTCTTCCTGTGTGATCTGAACAGTCAGAAAGAACCACATCTGAGTCTCATCGTATCCTCATAGGTTTTTTTTATTATTCATTAATGGGATGTGGGCGTCGCTGGTGAGGCCAGCATTTATTGCCCATCCCTAATTGCCCTTGAGAAGGTGGTGATGAGCCACCTTCTTGAACCGCTGCAGTCTGTGTGGTGAAGGTTCTCCCACAGTGCTGTTAGGTAGGGAGTTCCAGGATTTTGACCCAGCGATGATGAAGGAACGCTGATATATTTCCAAGTCGGGATGGTGTGTGACTTGGAGGGGACATGCAGGTGGTGTTGTTTCCATGTGCCAGCTGCCCTTGTCCTTCTAGGTGGTAGAGGCCGCGAGTTTGGGAGATGCTGTCAAAGAAGCCTTGGCGAGTTGCTGCAGTGGTCATTAGGTGTCAGTTGTGGCTCAGTGGGTAGCACTGTCCCCTCTGAGTTAGGAGGTTATGGGTTCAAACCTCACTCCAGAGACTTGAGCACATAATCTAGGCTGACACTTCCATTACAGTACTGAAGGAGTGCTGCACTATTGGAGGTGATGTATTTTGGATGAGATGTTAAACCAAGGTTAAAAGATCCCATGGCACTATTTTAAAGAAGAACAAGAGACTTCTCCCCGGTATCCTGGCCAATATTTATCCCTCAACCAATATCACTTAAAAAAATATGATTTGGTTATTATCTCATTGCTGTTTGTGGGATCTTGCTGTGCACAATTTGGCTGCTGCTTTTCCTATATTGTATCAGTGAATGCAGTTCAAAAGTACTTCATTGACTGTAAAGTGCTTTGCAATGTCCTGAAGTCACTAAAGGTGCTAAATAAATGCAAGTCGTTCAGTACTTTTTCCTTTCTTGAGTATGGATCAGGAGCAGGAGTCCAGGATCAGTTTTCCCTCTCTGATCCACATCTGTTGATCTGCATTTCAGCTCATTCCAGCTTATTTATCTGAGACTTTAACAGATCCTGTTGTGCAAACACCCTCAATAAATAGAACCTCTCATTGTTGATTGCTGTGGTAATACCGGTTACTGTATGAGTGGGGGTCGAAGGGCAATTGCACTGAAGGACCAAACAAAAAAGGAAAGGCCTCCAGAAATCTATTCAGATCCTAAACCCGCAGACAGGACAATAGTTGCTGTGCTGTTATTACTGGGGGATTGTCCATGGTTATCAAAAGCATGAAGAGACAGTTACTGATAATCATTGCTGCACAATTCCAATACCCCAGTGCACACAGTGTATTAATAATGCAAAGAAGTACCATGGCATTCCAGCCTTCAACGTGATTAACATTACGTATCCACAGCATTTATTGTGCAGAGATAAATTAAATGTTTCCCCTAATTGTCTCTCAGACAGAAGAAGAATGGCAGGTTTCCCTGCCAGAACTCTCAATGAAGATGTATAGATGGTTACTGTTCTCTATTGGAGCTCTCCATGGTGCTGTATAGATGGTCTGATGGTACTGTTCTCTGTTGGAGCTCTCTGAGGTGCTGCACAGGTGGTCTGATGGTACTGTACTCTGTTGGAGCTCTCCATGGGGCTGTATAGGTGGTCTGATGGTACTGTTCTCTGTTGGAGCTCTCCATGGCGCTGTATAGATGGTCTGATGGTACTGTACTCTGTTGGAGCTCTCCATGGTGCTGTATAGATGGTCTGATGGTACTGTTCTCTGATGGAGCTCTCTGAGGTGCTGTATAGGTGGTCTGATGGTACTGTTCTCTGTTGGAGCTCTCCATGGTGCTGTATAGATGGTATGATGTTACGGTTCTCTGTTGGAGCTCTCTGAGGTGCTGTATAGGTGGTCTGATGGTACTGTTCTCTATTGGAGCTCTCCATGGTGCTGTATAGGTGGTCTGATGGTACTGTTCTCTATTGGAGCTCTCCATGGTGCTGTATAGGTGGTCTGATGGTACTGTTCTCTATTAGAGCTCTCCATGGTGCTGTATAGGTGGTCTGATGGTACTGTTCTCTATTGGAGCTCTCCATGGTGCTGCACAGGTGGTCTGATGGTACTGTTCTCTGTTGGAGCTCTCCATTGTCCTGTATAGGTGGTCTGATGGTACTGTTCTCTGTTGGAGCTCTCTGAGGTGCTGTATAGGTGGTCTGATGGTACTGTTCTCTGTTGGAGCTCTCCATGGTGCTGTATAGGTGGTCTGATGGTACTGTTCTCTGTTTGAGCTCTCCATGGTGCTGTATAGGTGGTCTGATGGTACTGTTCTCTGTTTGAGCTCTCCATGGTGCTGCACAGGTGGTCTGATGGTACTGTTCTCTGTTGGAGCTCTCTGAGGTGCAGTATAGGTGGTCTGATGGTACTGCTCTCTGTTGGAGCTCTCCATGGTGCTGTATAGGTGGTCTGATGGTACTGTTCTCTATTGGAGCTCTCCATGGTGCTGTATAGGTGGTCTGATGGTACTGTTCTCTGATGGAGCTCTCCATGCTGCTGTATAGATGGTCTGATGGTACTGTTTTCTATTGGAGCTCTCCATGGTGCTGCACAGGTGGTCTGATGGTACTGTTCTCTGTTGGAGCTCTCCATGGTGCTGTATAGGTGGTCTGTTGGAGCTCTCCATGGTGCTGCACAGGTGGTCTGATGGTATGGTTCTCTGAAATAAAAACAGAAAATGCTCAAAAACACTCAGCTAGTCAGGCAGCATCTGCAGAGAAAGAAACAAAGCTAATGTTTCAGGTCTTTTGTATGAACTGGAAGTAGTTAAAGATTTACCAGTTTTTAAGCAAATACAGAGCCAGGGAAAGGGTGGGGGAGGGGGGAGAATGGGGAGGCGAGGGAAGATTAAAAGGGAAGGTCTGTGAAAGGGCAGAGGTCAGAATTGATTAAATGACAAAAGGGATGATGGTGCAAGGCAAGGAGGGTGGGAATGGGACAGGTAAAGAAACAAAAGCTGGGTCTAGAGGAGGTGTAAATGGGAACATCAGAACCATTACCAGCACCTGCTGACTGAAAAAATGGGAGCAGTGGTTATGATGTGAAGTTATTGAAATCAATGTTGAGTCCGGAAGATTGTAAAGTGCCTAAATGAAAGATGAGGTGCTGTTCCTCGAGCTTCCATTGAGCTTCATTGGAACAGTGTAAGAGCCGAGGGTGGGGTTGGGGGGGGGGGTGGTCAGAGTAGAAGTGGGGCGGGGAATTAAAATGGCAAATGACCGACAGGTCAGGGTCGCACTTGCGGACTGAACAGAGGTGTTCAAGAAAGTGAGCACCCAATCTGCATTTGGACTCCCCAGTGTGGAGGAGATCGCATTGTGAGCAATGAATACAGTATTCTAAATTGAAAGAAGTACAAGTAAATTGCAGTTTCACCTGGAAGGAGGGTTTTGGGCCCTGGATGGTGTGAAGGGAGGAGGTGAAAGGTCAGGTGTTGTCTCTCCTGTGTTTGGATGGGGAAGGGTTGAGGGCACAAGTGCAGGAAATGGGAACGATATGGTCGAAGGTCCTGTCAACTACAGTGGAGGGGAAACCCTTGGTTGAGTAAAAAGGAAGACGTATTGGAAGCACTGGTGTGGAAGGTGGCATCGTCAGAACAGATGTGATGGAGATGGAGAAACTGGGAGCATGGAATAGAGCCTTATATGAAGCGGGGTGAGAGGAAGTGTAATCAAGGTAGCTGTGGGAGTTGGTGGGCTTATAATAGATATTGGTTGACAGCCTATCCCCAGAAATGGAGATAGAGAAGTCGAGGAAGGGAAAGGAAGAGTCAGCGATGGACCATGTGAAGATGAGGGAAGGGTGGAAATTGGAAGCAAACTTGATGACATTTTCCAGTTCGTGGCAAGAGCAGGAAACGGCACTGATACAGTCAGCAATGCACTGGAAAAAGGGGTGAGGGGGGGGACCTGAGTAAGACTGGAACAAGGAATGTTTCACATATCCCACAAAAAGGCAGGAACAGCTGGGACCCATACGGGTTCCCACAGTGACATCTTTTATCTGGAGGAAGTGAGTGGAGTCAAAGGAGAAGTTGTTCAACATAAGAACAAGTTCAGCCAGGTGGAGGAGGGAGGTGGTGGATGGGGATTGGTTGGGCCTCCGTTCAAGGAAGAAACGGAGGGTCTGCAGGCCATCCTGGTGAGGGATGGAGGTGTAGAGGGACAGGACGTCCATGGTGAAAAGGAGACGGTTAGGACCGGGGAACTGGAAACTGTCAAAGTGGCAGAGGGTGGCGGAACATTCGCGGAAGAGGCTGGACAAGGGGAGAAAAGTATAGAGTCAAGATAGGAGGAAATAAGCTCCGTAGGGCAAGAACAGGCTGAAACAATGGGTCTCCCAGTGCAGTCCTGTTTGTGGATCTTGGGAAGGAGGTAGAAGTGGGCTGTGCGAGGTTGGGTGACTACGAGGTTGGAGACTGTGGGGGGAAGATATCCAGAGGAGATGAGATCAGTGACGGTCTGGGAAACTACGGCTTGATGTTCGGCGGTGGGGTCATGATCCAGGGGGAGGTAGGAGGAGATGTCGGAGAGTTGGCGTTCAGCCTCCACAAGGTCGAGATCTGTTTGTCAAACAACAACAGCACTGCCCTTGTCAGCAGGTTTAATGACAATGTCAGGCTTGGATCTGAGAGAACGGAGTGCTGCGAGTTCAGAGGGAGGGAGGTTAGAGTGAGTGAGGGGAGCAGAGAAATTGAGACGGCCGATGTCACACCAGCAGTTCCCAATGAAAAGATCATGAGAGGATAAGAGTCCACAGGGAGGGGTCCAGGTGGAACGAGGATTCTGAAGTTTGGAGAAAGGGTCCGCTGTACAGGGGGAAGACTCCTGGCCAAAGAACTGGGCACAGAGGCGAAGGCGATGGAACAACTTTCGAGCTCAAAATTCTTTGAGGTGGGGGCATAAGGGGATAAAGCTGAGTCCTTTGCTGAGGACTGATCATTTGGGGTCAGGGAGGGGAAGGTCAGGGGGGATAGTGAAAACACGACAAAGGTGAGATTGGAAGGAGGGATGAGTTCAGCGGAAAGTGAAGGGGAAGATGAATCAGTAAGTACACTCGTATCTAAGAGTTGTTGAAGCTTGTGGTTCGTGATGCCTGAAACAAAGAAAATAAGTTGTTTGTTAAAGCGCCGGATGAGGTAAGAACTCTCCATGGTGCTGTGTAGATGGGTACTGTTCTCCATTGGAGATCTCCATGGGGCTGTGTCGATGGGTACTATTCTCCATTGGAACTCTCCATGGCGCTGTGTAGATGGGTACTGTTCTCCATTGGAGATCTCCATGGGGCTGTGTCGATGGGTACTGTTCTCCATTGGAACTCTCCATGGAGCTGTGTCGATGGGTACTGTTCTCCATTGGAACTCTCCATGGTGCTGTGTAGATGGGTACTGTTCTCCATTGGAGATCTCCATGGGGCTGTGTCGATGGTCTGATGGTACTGTTCTCTGTTGGAGCTCTCCATGGTGCTGCACAGGTGGTCTGATGGTACTGTTCTCTGTTGGAGCTCTCCATGGAGCTGTATAGGTGGTCTGATAGTACTGTTCTCTGTTGGAGCTCTCCATGGTCCTGTATAGGTGGTCTGATGGTACTGTACTCTGTTGGAGCTCTCTGAGGTACTGCACAGGTGGTCTGATGGTACTGTTCTCTATTGGAGCTCTCCATGGTGCTGTATAGGTGGTCTGATGGTACTGTTCTCTGTTGGAGCTCTCTGAGGTGCTGCACAGGTGGTCTGATGGTACTGTTCTCTATTGGAGCTCTCTGAGGTGCTGCACAGGTGGTCTGATGGTACTGTTCTCTGTTGGAGCTCTCCATGGTGCTGTATAGATGGTCTGATGGTACTGTGCTCTATTGAGCTCTCCATGGTGCTGTATAGGTGGTCTGATGGTACTGTTCTCTATTGGAGCTCTCTGAGGTGCTGCACAGGTGGTCTGATGGTACTGTTCTCTGTTGGAGCTCTCCATGGTGCTGTATAGGTGGTCTGATGGTACTGTTCTCTGTTGGAGCTCTCCATGGTGCTGTATAGGCGGTCTGTTGGAGCTCTCCATGGTGCTGTATAGGTGGTCTGTTGGAGCTCTCCATGGTGCTGTATAGATGGTCTGATGGAGCTCTCCATGGTGCTGTATAGGTGGTCTGTTGGAGCTCTCCATGGTGCTGTATAGATGGTCTGTTGGAGCTCTCCATGGTGCTGCACAGGTGGTCTGATGGTATGGTTCTCTGAAATAAAAACAGAAAATGCTCAAAAACACTCAGCTAGTCAGGCAGCATCTGCAGAGAAAGAAACAAAGCTAATGTTTCAGGTCTTTTGTACGAACTGGAAGTAGTTAAAGATTTACCAGTTTTTAAGCAAATACAGAGCCAGGGAAAGGGTGGGGGAGGGGGGAGAATGGGGAGGCGAGGGAAGATTAAAAGGGAAGGTCTGTGAAAGGGCAGAGGTCAGAATTGATTAAATGACAAAAGGGATGATGGTGCAAGGCAAGGAGGGTGGGAATGGGACAGGTAAAGAAACAAAAGCTGGGTCTAGAGGAACTGTAAATGGGAACATCAGAACCATTACCAGCACCTGCTGACTGAAAAAATGGGAGCAGTGGTTATGATGTGAAGTTATTGAAATCAATGTTGAGTCCGGAAGATTGTAAAGTGCCTAAATGAAAGATGAGGTGCTGTTCCTCGAGCTTCCATTGAGCTTCATTGGAACAGTGTAAGAGCCGAGGGTGGGGTTGGGGGGGGGGGGGGTGGTCAGAGTAGAAGTGGGACGGGGAATTAAAATGGCAAATGACCGACAGGTCAGGGTCGCACTTGCGGACTGAACAGAGGTGTTCAAGAAAGTGAGCACCCAATCTGCATTAGGACTCCCCAGTGTGGAGGAGATCGCATTGTGAGCAATGAATACAGTATTCTAAATTGAAAGAAGTACAAGTAAATTGCAGTTTCACCTGGAAGGAGGGTTTTGGGCCCTGGATGGTGTGAAGGGAGGAGGTGAAAGGGCGGGTGTTGTCTCTCCTGTGCTTGGATGGGGAAGGGTTGAGGGCACAAGTGCAGGAAATGGGAACGATATGGTCGAAGGTCCTGTCAACTACAGTGGAGGGGAAACCCTTGGTTGAGTAAAAAGGAAGACGTATTGGAAGCACTGGTGTGGAAGGTGGCATCGTCAGAACAGATGTGATGGAGATGGAGAAACTGGGCGCATGGAATAGAGCCTTATATGAAGCGGGGTGAGAGGAAGTGTAATCAAGGTAGCTGTGGGAGTTGGTGGGCTTATAATAGATATTGGTTGACAGCCTATCCCCAGAAATGGAGATAGAGAAGTCGAGGAAGGGAAAGGAAGAGTCAGCGATGGACCATGTGAAGATGAGGGAAGGGTGGAAATTGGAAGCAAACTTGATGACATTTTCCAGTTCGTGGCAAGAGCAGGAAACGGCACTGATACAGTCAGCAATGCACTGGAAAAAGGGGTGAGGGGGGGGACCTGAGTAAGACTGGAACAAGGAATGTTTCACATATCCCACAAAAAGGCAGGAACAGCTGGGACCCATACGGGTTCCCACAGTGACACCTTTTATCTGGAGGAAGTGAGTGGAGTCAAAGGAGAAGTTGTTCAACATAAGAACAAGTTCAGCCAGGTGGAGGAGGGAGGTGGTGGATGGGGATTGGTTGGGCCTCCGTTCAAGGAAGAAACGGAGGGTCTGCAGGCCATCCTGGTGAGGGATGGTGGTGTAGAGGGACAGGACATCCATGGTGAAAAGGAGACGGTTAGGACCGGGGAACTGGAAACTGTTAAAGTGGCAGTGGGTGGCGGAATATTCGCGGAAGAGACTGGACAAGGGGAGAAAAATATAGAGTCAAGAGAGGAGGAAATAAGCTCCGTGGGGCAAGAACAGGCTGAAACAATGGGTCTCCCAGTGCAGTCCTGTTTGTGGATCTTGGGAAGGAGGTAGAAGTGGGCTGTGCGAGGTTGGGTGACTACGAGGTTGGAGACTGTGGGGGGAAGATATCCAGAGGAGATGAGATCAGTGACGGTCTGGGAAACTACGGCTTGATGTTCGGCGGTGGGGTCATGATCCAGGGGGAGGTAGGAGGAGATGTCGGAGAGTTGGCGTTCAGCCTCCACAAGGTCGAGATCTGTTTGTCAAACAACAACAGCACTGCCCTTGTCAGCAGGTTTAATGACAATGTCAGGCTTGGATCTGAGAGAATGGAGTGCTGCAAGTTCAGAGGGAGAGAGGTTAGAGCGAGTGAGGGGAGCAGAGAAATTGAGACGGCCGATGTCACACCAGCAGTTCCCAATGAAAAGATCACGAGAGGATAAGAGTCCACAGGGAGGGGTCCAGGTGGAACGAGGATTCTGAAGTTTGGAGAAAGGGTCCGCTGTACAGGGGGAAGACTCCTGGCCAAAGAACTGGGCACAGAGGCGAAGGTGATGGAACAACTTTCGAGCTCAAAATTCTTTGAGGTGGGGGCATAAGGGGATAAAGCTGAGTCCTTTGCTGAGGACTGATCATTTGGGGTCAGGGAGGGAAGGTCAGGGGGGATAGTGAAAACACGACAAAAGGTAAGATTGGAAGGAGGGATGAGTTCAGCGGAAAGTGAAGGGGAAGATGAATCAGGAAGTACACTCGTATCTAAGAGTTGTTGAAGCTTGTGGTTCGTGATGCCTGAAACAAAGAAAATAAGTTGTTTGTTAAAGCGCCGGATGAGGTAAGACCTCTCCATGGTGCTGTGTAGATGGGCATTGTTCTCCATTGGAACTCTCCATGGTGCTGTGTAGATGGGTACTGTTCTCCATTGGAACTCTCCATGGTGCTGTGTAGATGGGTACTGTTCTCCATTGGAGATCTCCATGGGGCTGTGTAGATGGGTACTGATGATGTGGAGATGCCGGTGATGGACTGGGGTTAACAATTGTAAACAATTTTACAACACCAAGTTATAGTCCAACGATTTTATTTTTAATCCCACAAGCTTTCGGGGGCTTTCCCCTTCCTCAGGCGGTGTGGAAAAGACAATTTCGAATCCTTTGCATTTTAAGATCACAGAACAAAGCCTGGTGATTACTGCCCGTTGCCAAGGCAATCACAGTGAGCAGACAGAAAGGTGTCATCTAAAAGGCCACTGAATATACAACCCCCCCAAAAAAAAGAGAGAGAGAGATAAGGAAGACAGTCAATGACCCGTTATATTAAAAACAGATAACATTTGTTCGCTGGTGGGGTTACGTGTAGCGTGACATGAACCCAAGATCCCGGTTGAGGCCGTCCTCATGGGTGCGGAACTTGGCTATTAATTTCTGCTCGACGATTTTGCGTTGTCGTGTGTCTCGAAGGCCGCCTTGGAGTACGCTTACCCGAAGGTCGGTGGCTGAATGTCCATGACTGCTGAAGTGTTCCCCTACAGGGAGAGAACCCTCCTGTTTGGCGATTGTTGCGCGGTGTCCGTTCATCCGTTGTCGCAGCGTCTGCATGGTCTCGCCAATGTACCATGCTCTGGGGCATCCTTTCCTGCAACGTATGAGGTAGACAACGTTGGCCGAGTCACAGGAGTATGAACCGTGCACCTGGTGGGTGGTGTCCTCTCGTGTGATGGTGGTATCTGTGTCGATGATCTGGCATGTCTTGCAGAGGTTGCCGTGGCAGGGTTGTGTGGTGTCGTGGACGCTGTTCTCCTGAAGGCTGGGTAATTTGCTGCGAACGATGGTTTGTTTGAGGTTGGGTGGCTGTTTAAAGGCGAGTAGTGGAGGTGTGGGGATGGCCATAGCGAGGTGTTCGTCATCATTGATGACATGTTGAAGGCTGCGGAGAACATGGCGTAGTTTCTCCGCTCCGGGGAAGTACTGGACGACGAAGGGTACTCTGTTGGTTGCGTCCCGTGTTAGTCTTCTGAGGAGGTCTACGCGATTTTTCGCTGTGGCCCGTCGGAACTGTCGATCGATGAGTCGAGCGTCATATCCCGTTCTTACTAGGGCGTCTTTCAGCGTCTGTAGGTGTCCATCGCGTTCCTCCTCGTCTGAGCAGACCCTGTGTATTCGCAGGGCCTGTCCATAGGGGATGGCCTCTTTGACGTGGTTAGGGTGGAAGCTGGAAAAGTGGAGCATTGTGAGATTGTCCGTGGGCTTGTGGTAGAGTGAGGTGCTGAGGTGCCCGTCTTTGATGGAGATTCATGTGTCCAAGAAAGAAACCGATTCTGAGGAGTAGTCCATGGTGAGCTTGATGGTGGGATGAAACTTGTTGATGTTATCGTGTAGTTTCTTTAGTGATTCCTCACCGTGGGTCCATAGAAAGAAAATGTCGTCGATGTATCTGGTGTATAGTGTTGGTTGGAGGTCCTGTGCAGTGAAGAAGTCCTGCTCGACAGTCCCTGGACAGGCCCTGCGAATACACAGGGTCTGCTCAGACGAGGAGGAACGCGATGGACACCTACAGACGCTGAAAGACGCCCTAGTAAGAACGGGATATGATGCTCGACTCATCGATCGACAGTTCCGACGGGCCACAGCGAAAAATCGCGTAGACCTCCTCAGAAGACGAACACGGGACGCAACCAACAGAGTACCCTTCGTCGTCCAGTACTTCCCCGGAGCGGAGAAACTACGCCATGTTCTCCGCAGCCTTCAACATGTCATCAATGATGACGAACACCTCGCTATGGCCATCCCCACACCTCCACTACTCGCCTTTAAACAGCCACCCAACCTCAAACAAACCATCGTTTGCAGCAAATTACCCAGCCTTCAGGAGAACAGCGTCCACGACACCACACAACCCTGCCACGGTAACCTCTGCAAGACATGCCAGATCATCGACACAGATACCACCATCACACGAGAGGACACCACCCACCAGGTGCACGGTTCATACTCCTGTGACTCGGCCAACTTTGTCTACCTCATACGTTGCAGGAAAGGATGCCCCAGAGCATGGTACATTGGCGAGACCATGCAGACGCTGCGACAACGGATGAACGGACACCGCGCAACAATCGCCAAACAGGAGGGTTCCCTCCCAGTCGGGGAACACTTCAGCAGTCATGGACATTCATCCACCGACCTTCGGGTAAGCGTACTCCAAGGCGGCCTTCGAGACACACGACAACGCAAAATCGTCGAGCAGAAATTAATAACCAAGTTCCGCACCCATGAGGACGGCCTCAACCAGGATCTTGGGTTCATGTCACGCTACACGTAACCCCACCAGCGAACAAATGTTATCTGTTTTTAATATAACGGGTCATTGACTGTCTTCCTTATCTCTCTCTCTCTCTTTTTTGGGGGGGTTGTATATTCAGTGGCCTTTTAGATGACACCTTTCTGTCTGCTCACTGTGATTGCCTTGGCAACGGGCAGTAATCACCAGGCTTTGTTCTGTGATCTTAAAATGCAAAGGATTCGAAATTGTCTTTTCCACACTGCCTGAGGAAGGGGAAAGCCCCCGAAAGCTTGTGGGATTAAAAATAAAATCGTTGGACTATAACTTGGTGTTGTAAAATTGTTTACAATAGATGGGTACTGTTCTCCGTTGGAACTCTCCATGGTGCTGTGTAGATGGGTACTGTTCTCCGTTGGAGAGCTCCATGGGACTGTGTGGATGGGTACTGTTCTCCGTTGGAGAGCTCCATGGGACTGTGTAGATGGGTACTGTTCTCCGTTGGAACTCTCCATGGTGCTGTGTAGATGGGTACTGTTCTCCGTTGGAGAGCTCCATGGGACTGTGTGGATGGGTACTGTTCTCTGTTGGAGATCTCCATGATGCTGTGTAGATGGGTACTGTTCTCCGTTGGAGAGCTCCATTGGACTGTGTAGATGGGTACTGTTCTCCATTGGAGAGCTCCATGATGCTGTGTAGATGGGTACTGTTCTCCGTTGGAGAGCTCCATGGGACTGTGTAGATGGGTACTGTTCTCCATTGGAGATCTCCATGATGCTGTGTAGATGGGTACTGTTCTCCGTTGGAGAGCTCCATGGGACTGTGTAGATGGGTACTGTTCTCCATTGGAGATCTCCATGATGCTGTGTAGATGGGTACTGTTCTCCGTTGGAGAGCTCCATGGGACTGTGTAGATGGGTACTGTTCTCTGTTGGAGATCTCCATGATGCTGTGTAGATGGGTACTGTTCTCCGTTGGAGAGCTCCATTGGACTGTGTAGATGGGTACTGTTCTCCATTGGAGAGCTCCATGATGCTGTGTAGATGGGTACTGTTCTCCGTTGGAGAGCTCCATGGGACTGTGTAGATGGGTACTGTTCTCTGTTGGAGATCTCCATGGTGCTGTGTAGATGGGTACTGTTCTCCGTTGGAGAGCTCCATGGGACTGTGTAGATGGGTACTGTTCTCTGTTGGAGATCTCCATGGTGCTGTGTAGATGGGTACTGTTCTCCGTTGGAGAGCTCCATGATGCTGTGTAGATGGGTACTGTTCTCCGTTGGAGAGCTCCATGATGCTGTGTAGATGGGTACTGTTCTCCATTGGAGAGCTCCAAGGGACTGTGTAGATGGGTACTGTTCTCTGTTGGAGATCTCCATGGTGCTGTGTAGATGGGTACTGTTCTCCATTGGAGAGCTCCATGGGACTGTGTAGATGGGTACTGTTCTCTGTTGGAGATCTCCATGGTGCTGTGTAGATGGGTACTGTTCTCCGTTGGAGAGCTCCATGGGGCTGTGTAGATGGGTACTGTTCTCCGTTGGAGAGCTCCATGGGGCTGTGTAGATTGGTACTGTTCTCTATTGGATAACTCCATGGTGCTGTGTGGATGGGTACTGTTCTCTGCTGGGGCTGTCCATGGGGCTGTGTAGATGGGCCTGGTACCCTGCTGGGGCTGTCCATGGGGCTGTGTAGATGGGCCGGGATCCTTGCTGGGGCTGTCCATGGGGCTGTATAGATGGGTATTGTTCTCTGCTGGGGCTGTCCATGGGGCTGTATAGATGGGTATTGTTCTCTGCTGGGGCTGTCCTTGGGGCTGTATAGATGGGTACTGTTCTCTGCTGGGGCTGTCCATGGGGCTGTATAGATGGGTATTGTTCTCTGCTGGGGCTGTCCATGGGGCTGTATAGATGGGTATTGTTCTCTGCTGGGGCTGTCCATGGGGCTGTATAGATGGGTACTGTTCTCTGCTGGGGCTGTCCATGGGGCTGTATAGATGGGCCAGGATCCTTGCTGGGGCTGCCCATGGTAGAAAAATATAAGTAAGCAGATCAGATGTCGAGTGGTGGGCAGAGGGATTGGAAGAGCTTGAAAACTTGGTTGAAAAGATCGTGTTAGGTTACGAAGGATGGCGAGTGGAAGAGGAGAGCTAACATTTTTTTAGCGGAGACTTGCAGAGAATGGGTAATGAATTTTGACCTTACTGCCTTCCTAGTCTGCATGTCCTACTATGTCAGGTGGCGTGTTATCCACTGAGCCATAAGAGCAATGGCATCCATCTTTCTCATCCAATACAAGGATGATGGCTTCTGAAAATAAAAAAGAACAGAGATTTCTATTAGTGTTACTATTAACATCTCTACTGGTCCGAATTTTTTATTATTAATGAAAGCTGCGAAGCAAAAATATCAGACTAGGCCAGTAGGGGATGCTCTTCTGGGGTTGAGATACATTGTTGGGGCAGTACAGTAGAAACTTTACTCTGTATCTAACCCAGTACCTGCCCTGGGAGTGTTTGATGGGACAGTGTAGAGGGAGCTTTACTCTGTATCTAACCCATGCTATACCTGGCCTGGGAGCGTTTGATGGGGCAGTGTAGAGGGAGCTTTACTCTGTATCTAACCCATGCTGTACCTGTCCTGGGACTGTTTGATGGGACAGTGCAGAGGAAGCTTTACTCTGTTTCTAACCCGTGCTATACCTGGCCTGGGAGCGTTTGATGGGACAGTGTAGATGGAGCTTTACTCTGTATCCATGCCATGCTGTACCAGCCCTGGGAGTGTTTGATGGGACAGTGTTAAGGGAGCTTTACTCTGTATCTAACCTGTGCTGTACCTGCCCTGGGAGTGTTTGATGGGGCAGTGTAGAGGGAGCTATACTCTGTATCTAACCCTGTACCTGCCCTGGGAGTGTTTGATGGGACAGTGTAGAGGGAGCTTTACTCTGTATCTAACCCGTGCTGCACCTGCCCTGGGAGTGTTTGATGGGACAGTGTAGAGGGAGCTTTACTCTGTATCTAACCCGTGCTGCACCTGCCCTGGGAGTGTTTGATGGGATAATGCAGGGAGACCTTTACTCTGTATCTAGCCATGATGTACCTCATTTAGGAATGTTTAATACTGATACTCGGAGCCTGAAATGGGAAAATTCCTTTCCCAGTGCTGACACACCTCAATTCATAAAGAAATTGCTTGAAGAGGCCAAATCATCGACAGGCGTTCCTGAAATGGTTTGACTGATGTTGACCTTGTCAATTCAGTGCTGCAGGTTTCCGTATGTTTATATTTGTGTTAGTTTATTCTGAATGGCCTTAAATTGTATCAGTTATAGCGACATTCTGTGCCAATGCGTCAGATGGATGAGGCAGAGTCGCCGAGTCAGAAGGATGGAGAGGTTGTACATTCAAAGTCTGGGCAGTGCCACACGAGCCAATCTTAGCTCAGGCAGGAAACGTGGATGCTACAATTGCTTTCAGTGCTGGGGAGGGGTAAATCATCCAGGATTTTCACTGTGGATTGTTATCTAGGGACCCTAACGGGAAGTGTGTGTATGGACATTGGGTGGGCCGACATTCAAGGGAGGATTTTCCTGGCCTCCTTCTGGTGAGGCACTGCATGCCTGGAGCGTTCTGCTCCTGCCCAGGCCTCTGTGCATCTGAATTGGGTGAATTGGATCATTTCCATGGCCCAGACGCACCCCCGGAAAAGGCTTGCCTCCTGCCCCCTAGGGCCTGGAGGTGGGGCAGGAAAGTTGGCCATGGCTGCAGGCCGGAGAGGCCTCCAGGACAGCCAATGACTGCTGAGGTTAGAACCCTCTGGCTATTGTGCAAAAACAGTCACCAGGTGTCCTCCAGCCCATCCCTGGCCTGATGTCCCTAAAGGCCTGCTGCTTTCTCCTCTCTCATTAGACAGGGGCTTAAACCAAGGCCTTAAGGCCTGCCTCTTCTGGTTGCCCCTCTAAAGGGTCTCCATTGGCAGAATGCTGGAAAATCAGGCAGGAGGGCAGGAATTCCTCCTTCTGATTCCTTTGAATGGAAATCTTGGACCTACATAAAGGGTCAGAAGCCTAGTATCACCGACCTCCACTCCTATCACTTGTGATTAGCACCGAGGGAACAAGCATTCTCCAGATGCTGGTGACGGGAAATTCAGCCCCTCACTATCTAGGCTCACACATAAAGGATGGCCCTTTGGTACTTTAGCTCATTATAGGGTTAGTCAAATGCTGCAGAGCAAATGACGTTGGGTTTAATGCATTGGGATTGTTGGTGGGTGTAATCGGGTTGTTCAAGAAGGACGGGGACTGCAGTTGAACACAGTGGAATCAGAGTGACCGGCTGTAAATATAAAAGATGGGCTTGAGGAGCATTTCAACTGGTCTAGATAACGAAGGGGAGGGAAGTGAATCTTATCTGTACAAAACAGAGGTTGGAGGATGGTCAAGAGGATGAAACAAACAACTTGCATTTATATAGAACCTTATCACATCTTCAGGATGCACTTTACAACCAATCAATCACTTTTAAAGTACCCTTATTATGTAGGCCAATGCAGCAGGCAATTTGTTCACAGCCACTGACTGAATGACCAGCTAATCGACTTACCTGAGACAGAAAGTAAACCCCAGCTGTAGTAAATAACTGCAGAGCAGCCAAACACAAACAAACACAAGAACGTGCCTGGCAGGTCAGTACTAGAAGCATTCAGAATACAAAAGCACTGAAATAGAAGCTAGTGCAGGAGATTACGACTGTGTACACATTACTGAAGCATGGTTAAATCCAGGGAATTCCATATCGGAGCGTCGAGGATGATCAGAGAGGGTATGAGTGGTGGGAGAGCAGGAAAGGTGCCTTCGCATGTTTTGGATTGGGAAATGAGTGACATTGCATGGATACATCAGGGATGACTTAAAAATGGGCTGGCTTGAATTGCCAAGCATGTATGAGATAAGGGTAACAACAGGGTACTGTCACTGAATTCTGTAAGGAAATAATGAGGGCTGATGATGTGAATTTCATGGATAGCTTCAGTAAACCCAACATAAACGGCGACTATCCAAACAGAACTGGATCAGACCCATAACTGATTTTTTTTTAACCCAATATACTTAGCAGCAAGACGAGGTGTGTTCTGTATTTAGATTTGGTTCTAGTAAGTAACCAGGATATAATATTACATAGAAGGTACAGCATAGAAACAGGCCATTTGGCCCAACAGGTCAGCATATTTATGCTCCACATGAACCTCTTCCCACCCTTCTTCATCTAACCCCAACAAAATGCTCCCTCATGTGTTTATCTAGCTTCCCTTAAATGCATCTATACTAGTCGCCTCAACTGCTCCGTGTGGGAGCACGTTCAACATTCTGACCGCTCTCTCGGTAAAGAAGTTTCTCCTGAATTCCCGATTGGATTTATTAGTGACTATCTTATATTTATGGCCCCAAGTTCTGGTCTCCCCCACAAGTGGAAAAATCTTCTCTATGTCTACCCTATCAAACCCTTTCATAATTTTAAAGACCTCTATCAGGTCACCCCTCAGTCTTCTCATTACTAGAGAAAAGAGCCCCAGCCTGGGTCAATCTTTCCTGATAGGTCTAGCCTCTCAGTTCTGGTATCATCCTAGTCAATATTCTTTGCACCAGTGCCTCTATATCCTTTTTATAATATGGAGACCAGAACTGTGCACAGTACTCCAAGTGTGGTCTAACCAAGTTTAACAGAACTCCTCTGCTTTTCAATTCTATCCCTCTAGAAATGAACCCTAGGGCTTTGTTTGCTTTTATGGCCATTTGCTTTTTTATGGCCATTTTTATGTACATTGCTCTACAGGCAGTTGAATTCATCTTTAATAGTTGTTCCTTTTACTTTATTTTTAATAGTCCTTTTATACTTCTGATTTATAACTCTATTTGTTCCTTGACCGTTTGTTATCTTTATTCTGATCATAACACTCATCTCCTGTTTCTTTTATCTTTAGGCTTTTGTTATCGCCAGCAGATCCCACCCCCATCTTGCTAGTTTAGAGCCTTATCCACTGCCCTATTTTTCCTTTCCGCTAGGACTCTGGTCCCATTCCGGTTCGGGGGAGCCCATCCCAGTGGTACAGCTCCTTCCTGTCCCAGTACTGGTCCCAGTGTCCCATGAAATGGAACCCCTCCTTCCCACACCACCCTTTCTGTCACCCATTCACCTTTTTCATCTGTCTATCCCCGCGCCAATTAGCGCGTGGCTCCGGTAGTAATCCTGAGATTACCACCCATGAGGTCCTTTTAATTTCGCTCCTAGCTTCTCATATTGCTTTAGCAGGACCTCCTCCTTGTTTTTCCTTATGTCTTTGGTGCCAACATGGACCACGACAACTAGATCCTCCCCCTCCTTTCCAAGTTGCTCTCCAGTTGCTCCGAGATGTCCTTTACCCTTGCTCCATGGTTGGCATTCTAGGCATCCTCCCTGAAGCCTTCATCCTCATCCTCACAGGTATCAAGTATCTTGTACCTGCTGCATAGAACCACTGTCTGCTGGACCTCCTTCTCTACCCACTGCCCTGCTGACTACCAGTCACACTCTCCCATTCCAGTACCCGTGCTTTCCTCTGAGGTGTGGCTGTAATCTGGAGAAAACTATCTACATATTCCTCCCCCCCCCACCCCGCATTATGTGTCGCAGTGTCTCTTAATCACACTCCAGCTCAAAGACTCTGATTTAGAATTGATGGTGGGAACTTTGAGAAATAGTCACCATAACATGTTAAAATCTGAGACAGAAAAAAAAAGAGAGAATTCGCATTTTAATAGCAGCTTTCATGATCTCAGGATATCCCAAAGCGCTTTACAGCCAATGAAGTACTTTTGAAGTGTAATCTGTTGTAATATAAAACTGCACAAATCATCAGCAGTAGAGAAGAGGGCAATATATGTAACACTAAAAAGGCAAATTACCAAGCAGATGAGAGGATATAAAAGAAAGTAAATGGGAGGATGGCTCAGTCAAGGAAAAATGGAGCACAGTTCAATATGCAGGGTAAGCAGATATCTGGGAAAAACACGTAAACAAGTCATCGGCAAGATGGATGAATCAGGTAATTGAAATGGAAATAAGAATAAAAAACAACAGAATATGCAAAGCCGAAACTTAATAAGGAGGGGGAGAACATAGGGAGGAGTGCGGGCATATTAAAAGCAGCTTAAAGAGATATTAGAAGTGGAAAGAGAGCTCGGGAGATGAGAATAACTGAAGAAGATGAGGACAATAATTCTTTAAGCTACATAAATATCAATGAGAAGGTTTGAATATTGAAAGATAAAAATAGAGGTGGAGATGGGAGTATTAGGGTACTAGAGGGACGGGCTTCAGTGCAAGAGTTAGTGTACTAGAGGGATGGGTTTCGATGGGAGAGTTAGTGTATTAGAGAGATGGGTTTCAATGGGAGAGTTAGTGCACTAGAGGGGTGGGTTTCAATGGGAGAGTTAGTGTACTAGAGGGATGGGTTTCAATGGGAGAGTTAGTGTACTAGAGGGATGGGTTTCAATGGGAGAGTTAGTGTACTAGAGGGATGGGTTTCGATGTGAGAGTTAGTGTACTAGAGGGATGGGTTTCAATGGGAGAGTTAGTGTACTAGAGGGATGGGTTTCAATGGGAGAGTTAGTGTACTAGAGGGATGGGTTTCGATGGGAGAGTTAGTGTACTAGAGGGATGGGTTTCGATGGGAGAGTTAGTGTACTAGAGGGATGGGTTTCGATGGGAGAGTTAGGATACTAAAGAAATGGGCTTCGATAGGAGAGTTACAGTAATAGCAAGATGAGCTTCAATTGGAGATTTAGGGTAATAGTTAGATGGGCATTAGTGGGATAGTTAGGGTACTGGAGGAATGGGCTTGGATGAGAGATTTAGCATACTGGAGGGATAAGCTTCGATGGGAGAGTTAAAAATTCTGAACAGTGAACTTTAGCGGGTTTTGTGGACTTTTCATAGCCTTGATTTTTCTCCTTTTTTAATATTGGATGAGTTACTGGAGGTCAATCAGTAACTATGGACCCTTACCCCAGAATCCATGGACCCTTACCCCAGAATCCATGGACCCTTACCCCAGAATCCATGGACCCTTACCCCAGAATCCATGGACCCTTACCCCAGAACCCATGGAACCTTACCCCAGAATCTATGGAACCTTACCTAGTGCCCATGGACCCTTACTCCAGAACCTATGGAACCTTATCCCAAAACCCATGGAACCTTACCCAGTGCCCATGGAACCGTATCCCATTACCCATGGAACCTTACCCTGAACCCATGGAATCTTACCCAGTGCCCATGGAACCTTACCCAGTGCCCATGGAACCTTACCCAGTGCCCATGGAACCTTACCCAGTGCCCATGGAACCTTACCCAGTGCCCATGGAACCTTACCCAGAACCCATGGAACCTTACCCAGAACCCATGGAGCCTTACCCAGTGCCCATGGAACCTTACCCAGAACCCATGGAACCTTACCCAGTGCCCATGGAACCTTACCCAGAACCCATGGAGCCTTACCCAGTGCCCATGGAACCTTACCCAGAACCCATGGAGCCTTACCCAGTGCCCATGGAACCTTACCCAGAACCCATGGAACCTTACCTAGTGCCCATGGACCCTTACTCCAGAACCTATGGAACCTTATCCCAAAACCCATGGAACCTTACCCCAGAAGCCATGGAACCTTACCTAGTGCCCATGGACCCTTACTCCAGAACCTATGGAACCTTATCCCAAAACCCATGGAACCTTACCCAGTGCCCATGGAACCTTACCCAGTGCCCATGGAACCTTATCCCAAAACCCATGGAACCTTACCCAGTGCCCATGGAACCTTATCCCATTACCCATGGAACCTTACCCTGAACCCATGGAATCTTACCCAGTGCCCATGGAACCTTACCCAGTGCCCATGGAACCTTACCCAGTGCCCATGGAACCTTACCCAGTGCCCATGGAACCTTACCCAGTGCCCATGGAACCTTACCCAGAACCCATGGAACCTTACCCAGAACCCATGGAACCTTACCCAGAACCCATGGAGCCTTACCCAGTGCCCATGGAACCTTACCCAGAACCCATGGAGCCTTACCCAGTGCCCATGGAACCTTACCCAGAACCCATGGAACCTTACCCAGTGCCCATGGAACCTTACCCAGTGCCCATGGAACCTTACCCAGAACCCATGGAACCTTACCCAGTGCCCATGGAACCTTACCCAGAACCCATGGAACCTTACCTAGTGCCCATGGAACCTTACCCAGAACCCATGGAACCTTACCCAGTGCCCATGGAACCTTACCCAGTGCCCATGGAACCTTACCCAGAACCCATGGAACCTTACCCAGTGCCCATGGAACCTTACCCAGAACCCATGGAACCTTACCCAGTGCCCATGGAACCTTACCCAGAGCTTATTGAACCTTACCCCAATAACATGGAACCAAACCCCATTATCCTCAGACCTAAACTCCAGCAAGGACTCCAGTAATCAAAGGAGTGAAGAAATTAGTAGAATTTAGGTGAAGATACGAACTGGTGATAATACAGAAACCAAATCACTTGGAGCGGTTTGTGTTCTTTACTAATTGCAGCTCTCACTTGGTGTTCTAGCAGAATATTACATCGAGGTCTCAGAAGAGTTTAGTCAATGGCATAAAGTGAAGTGGAGGTTTAATTGTCCTGAGGAATCTGTAATTATAAAGATTTCCTTATGCTCCCAGGGAACACTATTAAAATTGCACAGTAGGAAATTGGAGTGAGATCGTCCAGCCAACATTGATTAGTTGCTTTGGAGAGATAGTGTCAGGGTGAATATTTTACAGATCCTGTTCTACTCTGTCTCTCTGCCTCTGTGTCTTTCTCTGTCTTTGTGTCTCTCTCTATGTTTGTGTCTCTATGTCGTTTTCTGTCTCTGTGTCTCTGTGTCTGTGTATCTCTGTATCGTTCTGTGTCTCTATCTGTGTCTCTGTGTTTCTGTGCCTCTCTGTATCTCTATGTCTCTATGTCTGTTTGTGTCTCTCTGTGCTTCCCTCTGTCTCTGTGAATCTGTGTCTCTCTCTCTCTTGCTCTGTTTGTCTCTCTGTGTCTGTGGATCTCCCTGTTTCTGCATGTGTCTGCCTGTGTCTCTTTCTGTATCTGGGTGTGTCTCTGTACGTGTCTCTGTGAATGCCTGTGTGTGTCTCTGTACGTATCTTTGTAAGTGTCTGTGTGCGTCTGTGTTTTTCTGTATGTTTGTGTGTGTGTGTCTGTATGTGCCTTTGTGTCTGTGTGTGGGTATGTGTGTCTCTCCCTCTCTGTTTCTGTGTTTTTGTGTGTCCCTGTATGTCATTGTACATGTCTGTGTGTGTGTTTTTGTGTCAATGTGTGTGTCTGAGTGTGTGTCTCTGAATGAGTCTCTGTGTGTGTCCCAGCGTGTCTATACATGTGTCTGTATATGTCTGTGTGTGTGTGTGTCCCTGTGTTACTGTATGTATCCGTGTGTGTGTGTCTGTGTGTGTCTGTATATGTCTGTGTGTGTGTGTCCCTGTGTTTCTGTATGTATCCGTGTGTGTGTGTCTGTGTGTGTCTGTATATGTCTGTGTGTGTGTGTCCCTGTGTTACTGTATGTATCCGTGTGTGTGTGTCTGTGTGTGTCCATGTGTATGTGTGTGTGTTTGTGTTTCTTTTTATTCGTTCATGGGATGTGGGTGTCACTGGTGAGGCCGGCATTTATTGCCCATCCCTAATTGCCCTTGAAAAGGTGGTGGTGAGCCGCCTTCTTGAACTGCTGCAGTCCGTGTGGTGACGGTTCTCCCACAGTGCTGTTAGGAAGGGAGTTCCAGGATTTTGACCCAGCGACGATGAAGGAACGGCGATATATTTCCAAGTCAGGATGGTGTGTGACTTGGAGGGGAACGTGCAGCTGGTGTTGTTCCCATGTGCCTGCTGCTCTTGTCCTTCTAGGTGGGAGAGGTCGCGGGTTTGGGAGGTGCTGTTGAAGAAGCCTTGGCGAGTTGCTGCAGTGCATCCTGTGGATGGTACACACTGCAGCCACAGTGCGCCGGTGGTGAAGGGAGTGAATGTTTAGTGTGGTGGATGGAGTGCCAATCAAGCGGGCTGCTTTGTCCTGGATGGTGTCGAGCTTCTTGAGTGTTGTTCGAGCTGCACTCATCCAGGCAAGTGGAGAGTATTCCATCACACTCCTGACTTGTGCCTTGTAGATGGTGGAAAGGCTTTGGGGAGTCAGGAGGTGAGTCACTCGCTGCAGAATACCCAGCCTCTGACCTGCTCTTGTAGCCACAGTATTTATATGGCTGGTCCAGTAAAGTTTCTGGTCAATGGTGACCCCCAGGATGTTGATGGTGGGGGATTCGGCGATGGTAATGCCGTTGAATGTAAAGGGGAGGTGGTTAGACTCTCTCTTGTTGGAGATGGTCATTGCCTGGCACTTGTCTGGCGCAAATGTTACTTGCCACTTATCAGCCCAAGCCTGGATGTTGTCCAGGTCTTGCTGCATGCGGGCTCGGACTGCTTCATTATTTGAGGGGTTGCGAATGGAACTGAACACTGTGCAGTCATCAGCGAACATCCCCATTTCTGACCTTATAATGGAGGGAAGGTCATTGATGAAGCAGCTGAAGATGGTTGGGCCTCGGACACTGCCCTGAGGAACTCCTGCAGCAATGCCCTGGGGCTGAGATGATTGGCCTCCAACAACCACTACCATCTTCCTTTGTGCTAGGTATGACTCCAGCCACTGGAGAGTTTTCCCCCGATTCCCATTGACTTCAATTTTACTTGGGCTCCTTGGTGCCACACTCGGTCGAATGCTGCCTTGATGTCAAGGGCAGTCACTCTCACCTCACCTCTGGAATTCAGCTCTTTTGTCCATGTTTGGACCAAGGCTGTAATGAGGTCTGGAGCCGAGTGGTCCTGGCAGAACCCAAACTGAGCATCGGTGAGCAGGTTATTGGTGAGTAAGTGCCGCTTGATAGCACTGTCGACGACACCTTCCATCACTTTGCTGATGATTGAGAGTGGACCGATGGGGCGGTAATTGGCCGGATTGGATTTGTCCTGCTTTTTGTGAACAGGACATACCTGGGCAATATTCCACATTGTCGGGTAGATGCCAGTGTTGTAGCTGTACTGGAACAGTTTGGCTAGAGGCGCAGCTAGTTTTGGAGCACAAGTCTTCAGCACTACAGCCAGGATGTTGTCAGGGCCCATAGCCTTTGCTGTATCCAGTGCACTCAGCTGTTTCTTGATATCACGTGGAGTGAATCGAATTGGCTGAAGACTGGCTTCCGTGGTGGTGGGGATATCGGGAGGAGGCCGAGATGGATCATCCACTCGGCACTTCTGGCTGAAGACGGTTGCAAACAGCTTCAGCCTTGTCTTTTGCATTCACGTGCTGGACTCCGCTATCATTGAGGATGGGGATGTTTACAGAGTCTCCTCCACCCGTTAGTTGTTTAATTGTCCACCACCATTCACGACTGGATGTGGCAGGACTGCAGAGCTTTGATTTGATCTGTTGGTTATGGAATCGCTTAGCTCTGTCTATAGCATGTTGCTTCCGCTGTTTAGCACGCATGTAGTCCTGAGTTGTAGCTTCACCAGGTTGGTACCTCATTTTTCAGTACGCCTGGTGCTGCTCCTGGCATGCTCTTCTACACTCTTCACTGAACCAGGAGTTGATCCCCTGGCTTGTTGGTAATGGTAGAGTGAGGAATATGCCGGGCCATGAGGTTACAGATTGTGCTGGAATACAATTCTGCTGCTGCTGATGGCCCACAGTGCCTCATGGATGCCCAGTTTTGAGCTGCTGGATCTGTTCTGAATCTATCCCATTTAGCACGGTGGTAGTGCCACACGACATGTTGGATGGTGTCCTCAGTGCTAAGACGGGACTTCATCTCCACAAGGACTGTGCGGTGGTCACTCCTGCCAATGCTGTCATGGACAGATGCATTTGCGACAGGCAGATTGGTGAGGACAAGGTCAAGTAAGTTTTTCCCTCGTGTTGGTTCGCTTACCACCTGCCACAGGCCCAGTCTGGCAGCTATGTTCTTCAGGACTCTGGCCAGCTTGGTCAGTAGTGGTGCTACCGAGCCAGTCTTGGTGATGGACATTGAAGTCCCCCACCCAGAGTACATTTTGTGCCCTTGCTACCGTCAGTGCTTCACAACATGGAGGTGGACTGATTCATCAGCTGAGGGAGGGCGGTAGGTGGTAATCAGCAGGAGGATTCCTTGCCCATGTTTGACCTGATGCCATGAGATTTCATGGTGTCCGGAGTCAATGTTGAGGGCTCCCAGGGCCACTCCCTCCTGACTGTATATCACTGTACCGCCACCTCTGGTCGGTCTGTCCTGCCGGTGGGACAGGACATACCCAGGGATAGTGATGGAAGAGTCTGGGACGTTGGCTGAAAGATATGATTCTGTGAGTATGGCTATGTCAGGCTGTTGCTTGACTAGTCTGTGGGACAACTCCCCCAATTTTGGCACAAGTCCCCAGATGTTAGTGAGGAGGACTTTGCAGGGTCGACTGGGCTTGGTTTGCCTTTGTCGTGTCTGGTGCCTTGTGGTCCGTCCGGTTTTATTCTTATTGTGACTTTTTTTAAGCGAGATTTTCCAACTGAGTGGCTTGCTGGGCCACTTCAGAGGGCAATTAAGAATCAACCACATCGCTGTGGGTCTGGAGTCACATATCAGCCAGACCAGGTGAGGACGGCAGGTTTCCTTCTCTAAAGGGCATTAGTGAACCAGATGGGTTTTTACGACAATCCGGTAGTTTCATGGCCACCATTACTGATACTAGTATTTGCATTCCAGATTTTATTTAAATTAATTGAATTTAAATTGCCCAGCTGCCGTGAGTGGGATTTGAACTCATGACTCCAGATTTATTTGTCCAGGCCGCTAGATTACTAGTCCAGTAACATAACCACTATGTTACCGTACACTTGGTTTGTCCTGCCGGTGGGACAGGACATGCCCAGGGATGTGTGTGTCTATATGTCTGTCTGTGTGTGTCTGTGTGTGTCCATGTGTGTGTGTGTATGTCTGCTTGTGTGTAGGGGGGGTAGTCCCTGTATGTGCCTACGTGTATGATGTGTGCAATGGTCTCTGTCTATTGTTTTAACATCTTGCTGGAATAAATAAATCCTGATGCAGTACATTGTCAGAAACTTATGTAATCTTCCTACCGGGGCAGAAACCTCCCCCATTGCTCGGGAATGATTCCACTTTTGATGATGCATCATCCAACATGTACCATGTAAGCAATTCCTTTAAAATCTGCCCCACCACATAATGCAGCCTCAGTAAAACCAGGTCCCAGTGGCTCAATAAAGAACAACATTAAGGCTTTAGATTGTGTTGGCTTCCCGAGGCTCAACATCATTTATTGAAAATCTATCAACCTCGAGCTCAAGGCAGCACGACAATGACTTGAGATTATTACACGATCAGTCAGGAAAGTAACTGGAAAAATTCATTTTCGAAAGGCTTGCAGCTGTCACCATGTTATTTTTTTTTTGTTCCCTCTTAATGATATCGAGGTTTGATGTGCAACTGGAGAAGGAGCAGAAGGTGGAGAAGGAGCAGGAGGAGGAGAAGGAGCAGGAGGAGGAGGAGGAGCAGGAGGAGGAGGAGGAGCAGGAGCAGGAGGTGGAGAAGGAGCCGGAGGAGGAGGAGGAGCAGGAGCAGGGGGTGGAGAATGAGAAGGAGGTGGAGAAGGAGCAGGAGGTGGAGAAGGAGCAGGAGGTGGAGAAGGAGCAGGAGGTGGAGAAGGAGCAGGAGGTGGAGAAGGAGCAGGAGGACGGGAAGGAGAAGGAGCAGGGGGTGGAGAAGGAGCAGGAGGAGGAGAAGAAGCAGGAGGACGGGAAGGAGAAGGAGCAGGAGGAGGAGAAGGAGCAGGAGGTGGAGAAGGAGCAGGAGGTGGAGAAGGAGCAGGAGGACAGGAAGGAGAAGGAGCAGGGGGTGGAGAAGGAGCAGGAGGAGGAGAAGAAGCAGGAGGACGGGAAGGAGAAGGAGCAGGAGGAGGAGAAGGAGCAGGAGGTGGAGAAGGAGCAGGAGGTGGAGAAGGAGCAGGAGGACGGGAAGGAGAAGGAGCAGGGGGTGGAGAAGGAGCAGGAGGAGGAGAAGGAGCAGGAGGTGGAGAAGGAGCCGGAGGAGGAGGAGGAGCAGGAGGACGGGAAGGAGAAGGAGCAGGAGGAGGAGAAGGAGCAGGAGGTGGAGAAGGAGCAGGAGGTGGAGAAGGAGCAGGAGGTGGAGAAGGAGCAGGAGGTGGAGAAGGAGCAGGAGGTGGAGAAGGAGCAGGAGGTGGAGAAGGAGCCGGAGGAGGAGGAGGAGCAGGAGCAGGGGGTGGAGAATGAGAAGGAGGTGGAGAAGGAGCAGGAGGAGGAGAAGGAGCAGGAGGTGGAGAAGGAGAAGGAGGAGGAGAAGGAGCAGGAGGTGGAGAAGGAGCAGGAGGTGGAGAAGGAGCAGGAGGTGGAGAAGGAGCAGGAGGAGGAGAAGGAGCAGGAGGTGGAGAAGGAGCCGGAGGAGGAGGAGGAGCAGGAGCAGGGGGTGGAGAATGAGAAGGAGGTGGAGAAGGAGCAGGAGGAGGAGAAGGAGCAGGAGGACGGGAAGGAGAAGGAGCAGGGGGTGGAGAAGGAGCAGGAGGAGGAGAAGGAGCAGGAGGTGGAGAAGGAGCCGGAGGAGGAGGAGGAGCAGGAGCAGGAGGAGGAGAAGGAGCAGGGGGTGGAGAATGAGAAGGAGGTGGAGAAGGAGCATGAGGGAGAAGGAGCAGGAGTGGGAGAAGGAGCAGGAGTGGGAGAAGGAGCAGGAGCAGGAGTGGGAGAAGGAGCAGGAGTGGGAGAAGGAGCAGGAGGAGGAGGAGGAGCAGGAGGTGGAGAAGGAGCAGGAGGTGGAGAAGGAGCAGGAGTGGGAGAAGGAGCAGGGGGTGGAGAAGGAGCAGGAGGAGGAGAAGGAGCAGGAGGTGGAGAAGGAGCAGGAGGTGGAGAAGGAGCAGGAGGTGGAGAAGGAGCAGGAGGTGGAGAAGGAGCCGGAGGAGGAGGAGGAGCAGGAGGTGGAGAAGGAGCAGGAGGTGGAGAAGGAGCAGGAGTGGGAGAAGGAGCAGGAGGAGGAGGAGGAGCAGGAGGTGGAGAAGGAGCAGGAGCAGGGGGTGGAGAAGGAGCAGGAGGTGGAGAAGGAGCAGGAGGTGGAGAAGGAGCAGGAGGACAGGAAGGAGAAGGAGCAGGGGGTGGAGAAGGAGCAGGAGGAGGAGAAGAAGCAGGAGGACGGGAAGGAGAAGGAGCAGGAGGAGGAGAAGGAGCAGGAGGACGGGAAGGAGAAGGAGCAGGAGGAGGAGAAGGAGCAGGAGGTGGAGAAGGAGCAGGAGGTGGAGAAGGAGCAGGAGGACAGGAAGGAGAAGGAGCAGGGGGTGGAGAAGGAGCAGGAGGAGGAGAAGAAGCAGGAGGACGGGAAGGAGAAGGAGCAGGAGGAGGAGAAGGAGCAGGAGGTGGAGAAGGAGCAGGAGGTGGAGAAGGAGCAGGAGGACGGGAAGGAGAAGGAGCAGGGGGTGGAGAAGGAGCAGGAGGAGGAGAAGGAGCAGGAGGTGGAGAAGGAGCCGGAGGAGGAGGAGGAGCAGGAGGACGGGAAGGAGAAGGAGCAGGAGGAGGAGAAGGAGCAGGAGGTGGAGAAGGAGCAGGAGGTGGAGAAGGAGCAGGAGGTGGAGAAGGAGCAGGAGGTGGAGAAGGAGCAGGAGGTGGAGAAGGAGCAGGAGGTGGAGAAGGAGCCGGAGGAGGAGGAGGAGCAGGAGCAGGGGGTGGAGAATGAGAAGGAGGTGGAGAAGGAGCAGGAGGAGGAGAAGGAGCAGGAGGTGGAGAAGGAGAAGGAGGAGGAGAAGGAGCAGGAGGTGGAGAAGGAGCAGGAGGTGGAGAAGGAGCAGGAGGTGGAGAAGGAGCAGGAGGAGGAGAAGGAGCAGGAGGTGGAGAAGGAGCCGGAGGAGGAGGAGGAGCAGGAGCAGGGGGTGGAGAATGAGAAGGAGGTGGAGAAGGAGCAGGAGGAGGAGAAGGAGCAGGAGGACGGGAAGGAGAAGGAGCAGGGGGTGGAGAAGGAGCAGGAGGAGGAGAAGGAGCAGGAGGTGGAGAAGGAGCCGGAGGAGGAGGAGGAGCAGGAGCAGGAGGAGGAGAAGGAGCAGGGGGTGGAGAATGAGAAGGAGGTGGAGAAGGAGCATGAGGGAGAAGGAGCAGGAGTGGGAGAAGGAGCAGGAGTGGGAGAAGGAGCAGGAGCAGGAGTGGGAGAAGGAGCAGGAGTGGGAGAAGGAGCAGGAGGAGGAGGAGGAGCAGGAGGTGGAGAAGGAGCAGGAGGTGGAGAAGGAGCAGGAGTGGGAGAAGGAGCCGGAGGAGGAGGAGGAGCAGGAGGTGGAGAAGGAGCAGGAGGTGGAGAAGGAGCAGGAGTGGGAGAAGGAGCAGGAGGAGGAGGAGGAGCAGGAGGTGGAGAAGGAGCAGGAGCAGGGGGTGGAGAAGGAGCAGGAGGTGGAGAAGGAGCAGGAGGTGGAGAAGGAGCAGGAGGTGGAGAAGGAGCAGGAGCAGGAGGTGGAGAAGGAGCAGGGGGTGGAGAAGGAGCAGGAGGAGGAGAAGGAGCAGGAGGTGGAGAAGGAGCAGGAGGTGGAGAAGGAGCAGGAGGTGGAGAAGGAGCAGGAGGTGGAGAAGGAGCCGGAGGAGGAGGAGGAGCAGGAGGAGGGGGTGGAGAATGAGAAGGAGGTGGAGAAGGAGCATGAGGGAGAAGGAGCAGGAGTTGGAGAAGGAGCAGGAGTGGGAGAAGGAGCAGGAGCAGGAGTGGGAGAAGGAGCAGGAGTGGGAGAAGGAGCAGGAGGAGGAGGAGGAGCAGGAGCAGGGGGTGGAGAAGGAGCAGGAGGAGGAGAAGCAGCAGGAGGAGGAGGAGGAGCAGGAGCAGGAGGTGGAGAAGGAGCAGGAGGAGGAGAAGGAGCAGGAGGAGGAGAAGGAGCAGGAGGAGGAGAAGGAGCAGGAGCAGGGGGTGGAGAAGGAGCAGGAGGAGGAGAAGGAGCAGGAGCAGGGGGTGGAGAAGGAGCAGGAGGAGGAGAAGGAGCAGGAGGAGGAGGAGGAGCAGGAGCAGGGGGTCGAGAAGGAGCAGGAGGTGGAGAAGGAGCAGGAGGAGGAGAAGGAGCAGGAGGAGGAGGAGCAGGAGCAGGGGGTGGAGAAGGAGCAGGAGGAGGAGAAGCAGCAGGAGGAGGAGGAGGAGCAGGAGCAGGGGGTGGAGAAGGAGCAGGAGGAGGAGAAGCAGCAGGAGGAGGAGGAGGAGCAGGAGCAGGGGGTGGAGAAGGAGCAGGAGGAGGAGAAGGAGCAGGAGCAGGGGGTGGAGAAGGAGCAGGAGGAGGAGAAGGAGCAGGAGGAGGAGAAGGAGCAGGAGCAGGGGGTGGAGAAGGAGCAGGAGGTGGAGAAGGAGCAGGAGGAGGAGAAGCAGCAGGAGGAGGAGGAGGAGCAGGAGGAGGAGAAGGAGCAGGAGCAGGGGGTGGAGAAGGAGCAGGAGGAGGAGAAGGAGCAGGAGGTGGAGAAGGAGCAGGAGGAGGAGAAGCAGCAGGAGGAGGAGGAGGAGCAGGAGGAGGAGAAGGAGCAGGAGCAGGGGGTGGAGAAGGAGCAGGAGGAGGAGAAGGAGCAGGAGCAGGGGGTGGAGAAGGAGCAGGAGGAGGAGAAGGAGCAGGAGCAGGGGGTGGAGAAGGAGCAGGAGGAGGAGAAGGAGCAGGAGGAGGAGGAGGAGCAGGAGCAGGGGGTCGAGAAGGAGCAGGAGGTGGAGGAGCAGGAGGAGGAGAAGGAGCAGGAGCAGGGGGTGGAGAAGGAGCAGGAGGAGGAGAAGGAGCAGGAGCAGGGGGTGGAGAAGGAGCCAGAGGTGGAGGAGGAGCAGGAGGTGGAGAATGAGAAGGAGGTGGAGAAGGAGCATGAGGGAGAAGGAGCAGGAGTTGGAGAAGGAGCAGGAGTGGGAGACTCAGTCCCAACCGTGGGACTTTCTAACTGTGCAGATTCAGAGACTCGGGAGACACATTTGTGGAGTCAATGGGGAAGAGGTGAAGTGAATCTCTGCTGGGCCATCAATCAGGATTTGTAATTGGCGTGTGACAGGCAGACGATAGTGTGGGTGTGCACCATTTCCCTTGAGAAGGTGGTGGTGGGCCTTCTCCTTGAAACGCTGCAGTCCGTGTGGTGAAGGTGCTCCCACGGTGCTGTTAGGTAGCACCTAGCTACGATGTCATTCTTTGCAGCGATTTGATGCAACTGAGTGGTTTGCTAGGCCACTTCAGAGGGCAGTTAAGAGTCAGCAACGTTGGTGTGGGACTGGAGTCACATATAAACCAGCCCAGGTAAGGACGGCAGGTTTCCTTCCCTAAAGGACGTTATTAAAACCAGAAGGGTGTGGGCCCTGTTGGCTCTCAAAAGTATCTCAATTTGCAACACATGACCATTTTGTTAGTGTCAGCTGTGGCTCACTGGCTGCACGCACGCCTCTGCATCAGAAGGTCATTGGTTCAAATCCCACTCCAGAGACTTGAGTGCATAATCCAGGTTGGCATTTCAACGTGGTACTGAGGGAGTGCTGCACTGTCAGAGGTGCTGCCGTTCGGGTCAAACATTAAACCGAGGCCCCGTCTGTCCTCTCAGGTGGATGTAAAAGATCCCATGGCACTATTTTGAAGAAGAGCAGGGGGAGTTCTCCCCGGTGTCCTGGCCAATGTTTATCCCTCAACCAACATCACTAAAAACAGATTATCTGGTCATTATCACATTGCTGTTTGTGGGATCTTGCTGTGCGCAAATTGGCTGCCCCGTTTCCTCCATTACAACAGTGACCACACTTCAAAAGTACTTTATTGGCTGTAAAGCGCTTTGTGACGTCCTGAGGTTGTGAAAGGAGCTGTATAGAAATATAAATTCTGTCTTTTATTAGGCCAAGGTAAGGACTGTCTGCACAGAAGTTAAGACTGATGGTCCCCCGAACCAGATAGGAGGTCTGGAGGAGCCAGTTCAGTGGGAGAAGGCGGACTGTGAACAGTGTGACTGAACTAACGGGAGGGTGACCTGCTCGGAGTGCGTTCATAACAAACTCCGAAAACCTATTCTGGAGCAGGGAGAGGAGGAAACCGATGGTTTTGGGGAACAGCAACAAGAATCACTGGGGTAGGAATCCATCTCGGGTGGCATCGCATCGAGTGTCCATTACACACCCCATTCATCGACTGCCCGTTACACGCCCCGCTCATCGACTGCCCGTTACACGCCCCGCTCATCGACGGTCCGTTAACACACCCCGCTCATCGAACGCCCGTTACACGCCCCGCTCATCGAACGCCCGTTACACGCCCCGCTCATCGAACGCCCGTTACACGCCCCGCTCATCGAACGCCCGTTACACGCCCCGCTCATCGACTGTCCGTTACACGCCCCGTTCATCGACTGCCCGTTACACGCCCCGCTCATCGACTGCCCGTTACACGCCCCGCTCATCGACTGTCCGTTACACGCCCCGCTCATCGAACGCCCGTTACACGGCCCGCTCATCGAACGCCCGTTACACGCCCCGCTCATCGACTGTCCGTTACACGCCCCGTTCATCGACTGCCCGTTACACGCCCCGCTCATCGACTGCCCGTTACACGCCCCGCTCATCGACTGCCCGTTACACGCCCCACTCATCGAACGCCCGTTACACACCCCGCTCATTGACTGTCCATTACACACCCCGCTCATCGAACGCCCGTTACATGCCCCGCTCATCGAACGCCCGTTACACGCCCCGCTCATCGAACGCCCGTTACACGCCCTGCTCATCGAGTGTCCGTTACACGCCCCGCTAATCGAACGCCCGTTACATGCCCCGCTCATCGAACGCCCGTTACACACACTGCTCATCGAGTGTCCGTTACACGCCCCGCTCATTAAGTGCCTGTTACACACCGCGCTCATCGACTGCCCGTTACACACCCCGCTCATTGACAGCCTGTTACACGCCCCGATCATCGAGCGCCCGTTACATGCCCTGCTCAGTGAACGCCCGTTACACACCCCGCTCATCGTGCGCCTGTTACACACCCCGCTCATCGACTGCCCATTACACGCCCCGCTCATCGAGTGCCCGTTACATGCCCCGCTCATCGAACGCCCGTTACATGCCCCGCTCATCGAACGCCTGTTACACGCCCCGCTCATCAAGCACCTGTTATACGCCCCGCTCATCGAACGGCCGTTACATGCCCCGCTCATCGAACGCCTGTTACACGCCCCGCTCATCGAATGCCCGTTACACGCCCAGCTCATCGAATTCCCATTACATACCCCGCTCATCGAGTGCCCGTTACACACCCCACTCATCAACGGCTTGTTACACACCCCCGCACCCTGTTCATTGACTGCCCGTTACACATCCCTCCACGCTGCTGATTGACTGCCCATTACACACACCCCATTTATCGATGGCCCATTATCCGCCCTGCTCATTGATTGCCCAATAAATATCACGTTCATCGACTGCCCGTTACACACCCTGCTCATCGACTGCCCATTACACACCCCGCGCATCGACTGCCCGTTACACACCCTGCTCATTAACTGCCCATGACACACCCCGCTCATCGACTGCCCGTTACACAACGCGCTCATTGACTGCCCGTTACACACCCCGCTCATCGACTGCCCGTTACACACCCTGCTCATCGACTGTCCGTTACACACCCTGCTCATCGACTGCCCGTTACACACCCCACTCATCGACTGCCTGTTACACACCCTGCTCATCGAATGCCCGTTACACAACTCGCTCATCGACTACCCGTTACACACCCCGCTCATTGACTGCCCGTTACACACCCCGCTCATCGACTGCCCGTTACACACCCAGCTCATCGACTGCCCGTTACACACCCGGCTCATCGAGTGTCCGTTACACACCCCGCTCATCGACTGCCCGTTACACACCCCGCTCATTGACTGCCTGTTACAAGCCCCGCTCATCGAGCGCCCGTTACATGCCCTGCTCAGTGAACGCCCGTTACACACCCCGCTCATCGAGCGCCTGTTACACACCCCGCTCATCGACTGCCCATTACACGCCCCGCTCATCGAGTGCCCGTTACATGCCCGGCTCATCGAACGCCCGTGACATGCCCCGCTCATCGAACGCCTGTTACACGCCCCGCTCATCAAGCACCTGTTACAAGCCCCGCTCATCGAACGCCCGTTACATGCCCCGCTCATCGAACGCCCGTTACACGCCCCGCTCATCGAATGCCCGTTACACGCCCAGCTCATCGAATTCCCATTACACACCCCTCTCATCGAGTGCCCGTTACACACCCCACTCATCGACTGCCCGTCACACATCCCGCTCATCGATTGCCCGTTACACACCCTGCTCATCAACTGCCCATGACACACCCCGCTCATCGACTGCCCGTTACACAACGCGCTCATTGACTGCCCGTTACACACCCCGCTCATCGACTGCCCGTTACACACCCTGCTCATCGACTGTCCGTTACACACCCTGCTCATCGACTGCCCGTTACACACCCCGCTCATCGACTGCCTGTTACACACCCCGCTCATCGAATGCCCGTTACACACCTCGCTCATCGACTACCCGTTACACACCCCGCTCATTGACTGCCTGTTACACACCCCGCTCATCGACTGCCCGTTACACGCCCCGCTCATCGACTGCCCGTTACACACCCTGCTCATCGACTGCCCGTTACAAATCCCGCTCATTGACTGCCCGTTACACACCCCGCTCATCGACTGCCCGTTACACACCCCGCTCATCGACTGCCCGTTACACACCCTGCTCATCGACAGCCCGTTACACACCCTGCTCATCGACTGCCCGTTACACACCCCGCTCATCGACTGCCTGTTACACATCCCGCTCATCGACTGCCCGTTACAAATCCCGCTCATTGACTGCCCGTTACACACCCTGCTCATCGACTGCCCGTTACACACTCCGCTCATTGACTGCCCGTTACACATCCTGCTCATCGTCTGCCCGTTACACACCCCGCTCATCAACTGTCCGTTACACACCCCGCTCATCGAGTGTCCGTTACATGCCCCGCTCATCGAACGCCAGTTACACGCCCCGCTCATCGACTGTCCATTACACACCCTGCTCATCGAGTGTCCGTTACATGCCCCGCTCATCGAACGCCCGTTACACACCCCGCTCATCGACTGTCCGTTACACACCCCGCTCATCGAACGCCCATTACACACCCCGCTCATCGACTGTCCATTACACACCCCGCTCATCGAGGGTCCGTTACATGCCCCGCTCATCGAACGCCCGTTACAGACCCCGCTCATCGACTGTCCGTTACACACCCGCTCATCGAGTGTCCGTTACATACCCCGCTCATCGAACGCCCGTTACACGCCCCGCTCATCGAACGCCCGTTACACACCCTGCTCATCGAGTGTCCGTTACACGCCCCGCTCATCGAACGCCCGTTGCATGCCCGGCTCATCGAACGCCCGTTACACACCCTGCTCATCGAGTGTCCGTTACACGCCCCACTCATCAAGTGCCTGTTACACACCGCGCTCATCGACTGCCCGTTAAACACCCCGCTCATTGACTGCCCGTTACACGCCCCGCTCATCGACTGCCCGTTACACACCCTGCTCATCGTCTGCCCGTTACACACCCCGCTCATCGACTGTCCGTTACACACCCCGCTCATCGACTGTCCGTTACACATCCCGCTCATCGACTGCCCGTTACACACCCCGCTCATCGAGTGTCCGTTACATGCCACGCTCATCGAACGCCAGTTACACGCCCCGCTCATCGACTGTCCATTACACACCCCGCTCATCGAGTGTCCGTTACATGCCCCGCTCATCTAACGCCCGTTACACACCCCGCTCATCGACTGTCCATTACACACCCCGCTCATCGAGTGTCCGTGACATGCCCCGATCATCGAACGCCCGTTACACACCCCGCTCATCGACTGTCCGTTACACACCCCGCTCATCGAACGCCCGTTACACACCCCGCTCATCGACTGTCCGTTACACTCCCCGCTCATCGAGTGTCCGTTACATGCCCCGCTCATCGAACGCCCGTTACACGCCCCGCTCATCGAACGCCCGTTACACGCCCTGCTCATCGAGTGTCCGTTACACACCCCGCTCATCGAACGCCCGTTACATGCCCGGCTCATCGAACGCCCGTTACACACCCTGCTCATCGAGTGTCCGTTACACGCCCCGCTCATCAAGTGCCTGTTACACACCGCGCTCATCGACTGCCCGTTACACACCCCGCTCATTGACTGCCCGTTACACGCCCCGCTCATCAAGCGCCCGTTACACGCCCTGCTCAGTGAATGCCCATTGCACGCCCTGCTCATCGAGTGCCTGTTACACACCCCGCTCATCGACAGCACGTTACACGCCCCGCTCATCGAGTGCCTGTTACACGCCCCGCTCATCGAACGCCCGTTACATGCCCCGCTCATCGAACGCCCGTTACACGCCCCGCTCATCAAGCACCTGTTACACGCCCCGCTCATCGAACGCCCGTTACATGCCCCGCTCATCGAACGCCCGTTACACGCCCCGCTCATCGAATGCCCGTTACACGCCCAGCTCATCGAATTCCCATGACACACCCCGCTCATCGAGTGCCCGTTACACACCCCACTCATCAACGGCTCGTTACACACCCCCGCACCTCGAAGTCCTGAGTTCCTCGAACTCAGGACTTCGCAAAGCACTTTACAGCCAATGAAGTACTTTTGAAGTGTAGTCACTGTTGTTAATGTAGGAAACGAGGCAGCCAATTTGAGCATAGCAAGATCCCACAAACAGCAAGTGAGCAGATAAACATAAAAGGTGAGTGGCTGCGAGCAGGGGGAATGGGGAAGGCTGTGTTGGGAGGGGGAGCAGTGACCGACATAAAGGAAGGGAAAGGGGAATCCAGGTGTGAGGGTCAAAATGGAGTCTATGGCCATTGGCGGAACAGTGCAGCACTGACCCCTCCCTGATGGCTGGTGACGTGAGCGTCCTGGGAGATTGGCTGGTCCTCATTGGCACTCAGGGCAGCCTGCCCAGAAGACTGCAGGGTACCTTACTGCAGGTCAGCAACCCCTACTGACCTGAAACAAGGTGAGGCTGTTTTTATTATTATTATTCACTGGACGTCGCTGGCGAGGCCGGCATTTATTGCCTATCCCTAATTGCCCTCGAGAAGGTGGTGGTGAGCCGCCTTCTTGAACCGCTGCAGTCCGTGTGGTGACGGTTCTCCCACAGTGCTGTTAGGAAGGGAGTTCCAAGATTTTGACCCAGCGACAATGAAGGGACGGTGTGTGACTTGGAGGGGAACGTGCAGGTGGTTTTGTTCCCATGTACCTGCTGCTCTTGTCCTGCTAGGTGGTGGAGGTCATGGGTTTGGGAGCTTTTGAAGAAGCCTTGGCGAGTTCCTGCAGTGCATCCTGTAGATAGTTGTCCTGTGTAATTGGCAAATCGACCTATCAAGTACTGCTCAAGTAATGGTCCGGGGTCCACTGATCTCCCTGTCATGCCTTCTTCTAGCCTGTACCAGCTCGACAATTGAATTGAGCTGCTTTGAAAGGAGTGAGCAGAAATGGGTGCCAAAATTTCCAACCCCTGATTAATACTTTGATAAATAATTCAGAAATATGGTAAAATTATCTCTCCAAACACTGCAGTACAAAGGTACTATAAGCATGAAAAAACAATCTAAAGGCTCTCCTGTCCCCATGGAGCAGAATGAAAACTGCAAATCTGGCATAAAGTCTGGAAATATTTTTCCAGTAAATCTGAGGCCCTGTATAAGTGCGGAGCACGAAATGGGCAATCAGAGGAGAGCGGGTAATTGCAGGGGAGAAAGAAAATGGCACAAGGCTATGACTCATCACTGCCCCGTGCTCTGTGCTCCCGCGCTCACTGGACTGCGGAATCGACCCATGAGACCCATTGCTCCATCTTCAACTCAATTCACTCATTCAAAACCTGTGGGACTCCTCCCTTCCCTCAGTCTCCTCTTCCTCCTAGTCGACAGTCTTTTCAAAATCCAAAACTGGGCAGTAAATTTTAACACCTTCCCCCACTGCCCGCCCAGCGGGAAAGGTGCGCCCGCCGCCACCATCTTAACTCACCATAAAGCAGGCACGGGAGGGCCACCCTCCCCAGGCAGGCGGGGCGGGGGGGGGGGGGCCTACTTTACATTGAAAGGTCACGGCCTGATGATGTCATTGGCGCCGGGACGCCATTTTAACGAAAGAAATTCGGGAGGCCAAAGCTGAGAGCGGGACCTAGCGGGAGTCAGCGGAGAGGATTCCTTCTGGGCCAAGAAGAGCAGGAATGCTCCCCCTGGGCCCTGCAAGGAGTCCTCGGGGCTCCCCATCCCCAACCTTGCCTCCCTCCCAGCTTCTATCTGCTGTCAATCTGCCCCCCCCACCCCCCCTTCCACCCCCCCCCCCCAGCACTAACTTCACAAGGGGACCATTCCCCTGGGTCCCCGGCGTATTCAGGCTCCCCTCTTGATTTCCCGTTCGGGCTTGTTAGTCCTGTCGTCAGTCCCACCAGTTTCGGGAGGGAGGCAGCCCGAGCCTATTCAAAGAAGTGCTGGGCATTAAAAGGCCCAAGTGGCAGGCTGATCTCTCCGCGGGGGGAGGTTTCCTCCGCTCTTCACTCTGCCCTCCCCGAACACAGCCCCGAGTTAAAATCGGCCCCTTGGGGGTGTCCCCTAAACACTGCTTTCCGATTGACTTCATCTTCTCTCTGTTCCTTTGACCCTGGCTGCTGTATGTGAGCTTTGGTCCTTCAGTCTGGTGTCTCCATAGAAGAAAACTCAGTCAAACGAAGATGAATATTTGGACCTTTTCACGTCCTGGGATGAGGGGGTTATCATATGAGGAAAGGTTGGACAAGTTGGGCCTGTGTACACTGGAGTTTAGAAGAATGAGAGGTGATCTTATTGAAACATATAAGATCCTGAGGGGACTAGGAGGGGTAGATGCTGAGGGGATGTTTCCTCTTGTGGGAGAGACTGGAAATAGGGGCCACAGTTTAAAAATAAGGGGTCTCCCATTTAAGATGGAGATGAGGAGAAATTTTTTCTCTCAGAGGGTCGTGAGTCTGTGGAACTCCCTTCCCCAGAGAGCGGTGGAGGCAGGGTCAGTGAATATTTTTAAAGCTGAGTTAGATAAATTCCTGATTAACAAGGGAATCAAAGGTTATAGTAGGTAGACGGGAAAGTAGGGTTGAGGTCACAATCAGATCAGCCATGATCTTATCAAATGGCACAGCAGGCTCGAGGGGCCGAATGGCCTACTGCTGCTCTTAATTCGTATGTTCGTATCCCGCCACGAGGAGGCTTCTGGTGGAGAGGAACATTGCGGAACCTCAATTACTTGATGTGCTTTGCTCTTGGTAGCCACCCCCGTTTGCAATCTCTTCGAGCAGCTTATCTTACTGGAGAATCACAGCCCCTGAGACACCCCCCCCCGCCAAACAATAAATGAAGACTTTAATCACATAGATGCTGCTCGCTGGAAGCTTTCAGCATTTATTATTTCTTTGCTACTTTCTTCCTTGTGCCTCAACCCTTATCATTAAAAACATGTTTCAATGAAGAAAGATGGCAGATAAGTCAATGCCTGCCTTGCGCAGTGTTTATTCATTTAATTATTCAGATGATGGGACTGGCACTCACTAACTGCTCGGATTCCAAGGCTCATAAACCCACAGTCACTGTGCTGCTCTTCTTCCTGTATTACAGTGAAGGCCGATCGCCACACTCGATGAACAATCAATCCCTCAGTGTCCCCTGTCGGAGTTAATCCCCCACCCAGTCGATTACTGCCATCCTAAAGCAATCCCTTTCTACTTTCAACCCATGTTCTACTCCTGTGGTTTAATTTACAGTAAAATTGTGGGTTAATGTTTTCTCTTGCATTAACTGTCTCATATCCCTCCTTAAGATCACCTCTCAGACACTTCCTGTTCATGGTGAAAGCTCCAAGTCTCTCCAGTCTTTCCTCAGAACTCAGATCCCTGACGCTGGGGATCAGCCTCGTGGCTCTTCTCTGCACTGCCTCCAGTGGTTGAATATTCCTCTCAATGACCATAACTGGACACAGTACTCGAGGTGCAGTCTGACCAGAACTGGACACAGTACTCGAGGTGGGACTGACCAGAACTGGACACAGTACTTGAGGTGGGTCTGACCAGAACTGGACACAGTACTTGAGGTGGGACTGACCAGAACTGGACACAGTACTCGAGGTGGGACTGACCAGAACTGGACACAGTACTCGAGGTGGGACTGACCAGAACTGGACACAGTACTTGAGGTGCAGTCTGACCAGAACTGGACACAGTACTCAAGGTGGGTCTGACCAGAACTGGACACAGTACTCGATGTGGGACTGACCAGAACTGGACACAGTACTGGAGGTGCAGTCTGACCAGAACTGGACACAGTACTCGAGGTGGGACTGACCAGAACTGGACACAGTACTCGAGGTGGGTCTGACCAGAACTGGACACAGTACTCGAGGTGGGTCTGACCTGAACTGGACACAGTACTCGAGGTGGGTCTGACCAGAACTGGACACAGTACTCGAGGTGGGTCTGACCTGAACTGGACACAGTACTCGAGGTGGGACTGACCAGAACTGGACACAGTACTCGAGGTGGGTCTGACCTGAACTGGACACAGTACTCGAGGTGGGTCTGACCAGAACTGGACACAATACTCGAGGTGCAGTCTGACCAGTCAGTATTGAATAGCAGTGAGGGAGCTGACATCTCGGGGGAGTGCAGTCAGGGCTAAATCCACAGCACGTGGGAGACTCGGCTGCACAAGGGGGGCAAAAGAAATGCAGTTGTTATAGGAGATTCGATAGTCAGAGGGATAGACAGGCATTGTCTGCCACCTCCCACCTGAGTCCAGCACGGTGTGTGGCCTCCCTGGTGCCAGGGTAAAGGACATCACGGAGGGGGTGCAGAACATTCTGAGGGAGGAAGGGGAACAGCAAGAGGTCGTGGTCCATGTGGGAACCAATGACATAGGAAGGAAAAGGGTTGAGATCCTGCAGTCAGAGTTTAAGGAACTAGGGAGGACGTTAAAAAGCAGGAACTCAAACATAGTAATCTCTGGATTACTCCCAGTGCCACGCACGAGTGAGTATTGGAATAGTCGGATAAGACAGGTTAATGCGTTGCTGGAGAAATGGTGCAGGAGTCAGAGAGCGTCAGATTCCTGGGGCATTGGGACCAGTTCTGGGGCAGGAGGGATCTGTTCAAAATGGACGGGTTGCACCTCAGAGCTGGGACCAATGTCCTCGTGGGGAGGTTAACTAATGCTGTGGGGGAGGGTTTAAACAAATTTGGCAGGGGGATGGGCACCAGGATGAAACATTAGAGAGGAGAAACAAGGTGCACAGAGGACTGGGAGGGACAAGTAGCACTAGAGTAAAGAATAGTTCAGAAATAGGAGGGATCTGACAGAGGGAAAATGCGAGGAGTTCTAATATAAGACCATAAGAGATAGGAGCAGGAGTAGGCCATTCGGCCCCTCGAGCCTGCTCCGCCATTAAATGAGATCAAGGCTGATCTGATTTTGACCTCAACTCCACTTTCCCGCCCTTTCCCCATATCCTTTGAAAGTGAGGATAAAAGGGTCATTTTCAAAGTGGTAAAGAATTCCAAAGATTCACGACCCTCTGGGAGAAGAAATTCCTCTTCATTTCCGTCTTAAATGGGCGACTCCTTATTCTGAGACTATGCCTCCTCGTTTTAGATTCCCCCATGAGGGGTAACATCCTATCGAGTCCCCTCAGAATCTTATATCTTTAAATAAGATCTCCTCTCATTCTTCTAAACTCCAATGAGTACAGACCCAACCTGTTCAATCTTTCCTCATGAGACAACCCTTCCATACCCAGAATCAACCGAGTGAACCTTCTCTGAACTGCCTCCAATGTAGGTATATCCTTCCTTAAATAAGGGCACCAGAACTGGTCTCATCAGCATCCTGTACAGATGTAGCATGACTTCCCTGCTTTTATACTCCATCCCCCTAGAAATAAAGGCCAATATTCCATTTGCCTTCCGGATTACCTCTGCACCTGTATGTTGACTTTTTGTGTTTCATGTACGAGGACACCCAGATCCCTCTGTACCGCAGCATTTTGTAGTATTTCTCCATTGAATGTTTTCTGTTAGTTAGCCAATCCTCTATCCAGGCCAGTATATTACCCCCAACATCATGAGCTCTTATCTTGTGCAGTAATCTTTTATGTGGCACCTTATCAAATGCCTTTTGGAAATCCAAATATACTGCATCCATTGGTTCCCCTTTATCCACCCTGCCCGTTACTTCCTCAAAGAACTCTAATAAATTTGTCAGACACGATTTCCCCTTCATAAAACCATGTTGACTCTCCTTGATTGTATTATGAGTGTCCAAATGTCCTGCTACTACTTCCTTAATAATGGATTCTAGCATTTTCCCAATGACAGATGTTAGGCTAACTGGTCTATAGTTACCTGCTTTCTGTCTCACTCCCTTCTTGAATCGGGGTGTTACGTTTGCGATTTTCCAATCCGCTGGGACCTTTCCAGAATCTAGTGAATTCTGGAATATTACAACCAATTCATCCACGATCTCTGTAGCCACTTCCTTGAAGACCCTCGGATGCAAGCCATCAAGTCCAGGGGACTTGTCAGCCTTTAGACCCATTAGTTTACCTAGTACTTTTTCTCTAGTGATAGTGATTGTTTTTAGTTCCTCCCTCCCCTTTGCCCCTTGATTTTCTACTATTATTGGTATATTATTAGTGTCTTCGACTGAGAAGACAGATACAAAATATCTGTTCAATTCATCTGTCATTTCCTTGTTTTCCATTATTATTTCCCCAGTCTCATCCTCTAAGGGACCAATGTTTACTTTAGCTACCCTCTTCCTTTTATATGAAGCTTTTACTGTCAGTTTTTATATTTCTTGCTAGTTTACTCTCATAATTTATTTTATCCCTCTATTATTCTTTTAGTCATCCTTTGCTGATTTTTAAAAAGTTTTCCCAATCTTCAGGCTTACCGGTAATCTTTGCCATGTTGTATGCTTTTTCTTTTAACCTGATACCATCCTTGGCTTCCTCAGTTAGCCATGGTTGGTTCACCCTTTTTGTGGCGTCTTTCCTCCTCTATCTAATATGATAGAATTTCACATCCAGTTTGAGAGCGAGGAAATAAAGGCAATTTCAAAGGAATTGGCTAAAGTGGACAAAGGTAATGATCACCGGATTATTACCTTTGTAGTTCTGGTTTTTAATTTAGCCCCAAGATGCTCAAACTCCCTCAGCAGAACCTCTTTCTTAGTCCAACCTATGTCATTGGTACCTACGCGGACCACGACAACTGGATCCTCCCCCTCCCACTCCAAGTTTCTCTCCAGCCCAGAGGAGTTGTCCTTAACCCTGGCACCGGGTAGGCAACACAGCCTTCGGGACTCTCGCTCTTGCCTGCAGAGAACAGTATCTATTCCTCTAACATTCATTTTTACTCCCCCCACTTGAATGGCCCCCTGAACCACGGTGCCGTGGCCAGTTTGCTCACCCTCCCTGCAGTCCCTGCACTCGTCCACAAGGGCTGCAAGAACCTCGTATCTATTGGACAAGTGCAGAGGCTGAGGCTCCTGCAATGCTCCCTCCTGGATCCCCGTACCTGCCTCACTCGCAGTCACACCCTCCTGTTCCTGACCACGTGCCAATTCGACAGTATTTAGTCTAAGGGGTGTGACTGCCTCCTGGATCAAAGTGTCCAGGTAACTTTCTCCCTCCCTGATGCCTCGCAATATCTGCAGCTCGGACTCCAGCTCCTCAACTCGGAGCCGAAGTTCCTCGAGCTGCAGACACTTACCGCAGATGTAGTCACCGTGGACAAAACTGTCCAGTAGCTCCCACATATTGCAGCTGCAACACATCTGCCCTGTCATAACGATTTTATTTATTTAATTGATTACTTCAATGCCAATCAAATTATTTCTAGGTTGAACCAAGTACTGGCCTTGTTGAATTTATTAAATTTTTAGTTTTTAAAAAAAAATTAGTTTTATGCCATAAGTTACTGAGCCCACAGTCCGAAGAAAGAAGAAAACAGAAGAGATACTCACCACCAACCACCGACCTGCCTTACCTGGGACGTCACACTGCGATTTTGTTGTTGCTGTGACCCGCTCTCGGGACGCTCCTCTCCGCTCTCGGGACGCTCCTCTCCGCTCTCGGGACGCTCCTCTCCCCTCTCGGGACGCTCCTCTCCCCTCTCGGGACGCTCCTCTCCGCTCTCGGGACGCTCCTCTCCCCTCTCGGGACGCTCCTCTCCACTCTCGGGACGCTCCTCTCCCCTCTCGGGACGCTCCTCTCACCTCTCGGGACGCTCCTCTCCCCTCTCGGGACGCTCCTCTCCGCTCTCGGGACGCTCCACTCCCCTCTCGGGACGCTCCTCTCCCCTCTCGGGACGCTCCTCTCCCCTCTCGGGACGCTCCTCTCCGCTCTCGGGACGCCCCTCTCCCCTCTCGGGACACTCCTCTCCCCTCTCGGGACGCTCCTCTCCGCTCTCGGGACGCCCCTCTCCCCTCTCGGGACACTCCTCTCCCCTCTCGGGACGCTCCTCTCCCCTCTCGGGACGCTCCTCTCCCCTCTCGGGACGCTCCTCTCCCCTCTCGGGACGCCCCTCTCCCCTCTCGGGACGCTCCTCTCCCCTCTCGGTCCGCTCCTCTCCGCTCTCGGGACGCTCCTCTCACCTCTCGGGACGCTCCTCTCCCCTCTCGGGACGCTCCTCTCCCCTCTCGGGACGCTCCTCTCCGCTCTCGGGAGGCTCCACTCCCCTCTCGGGACGCTCCTCTCCCCTCTCGGGACGCTCCTCTCCGCTCTCGGGACGCCCCTCTCCCCTCTCGGGACACTCCTCTCCCCTCTCGGGACGCTCCTCTCCGCTCTCGGGACGCCCCTCTCCCCTCTCGGGACACTCATCTCCCCTCTCGGGACGCTCCTCTCCCCTCTCGGGACGCTCCTCTCCCCTCTCGGGACGCCCCTCTCCCCTCTCGGGACACTCCTCTCCCCTCTCGGGACGCTCCTCTCCGCTCTCGGGACGCTCCTCTCCCCTCTCGGGACGCTCCTCTCCCCTCTCGGGACGCTCCTCTCCGCTCTCGGGACGCTTCTCTCCGCTCTCGGGACGCTCCTCTCCCCTCTCGGGACGCTCCTCTCCCCTCTCTGTCGGCTCCTCTCCCCTCTCGGGACGCTCCTCTCCCCTCTCGGGACGCTCCTCTCCCCTCTCGGGACGCTCCTCTCCCCTCTCTGTCGGCTCCTCTCCCCTCTCGGGACGCTCCTCTCCCCTCTCGGGACGCTCCTCTCCCCTCTCGGGACGCTCCTCTCCCCTCTCGGGACGCTCCTCTCCCCTCTCTGTCGGCTCCTCTCCCCTCTCGGGACGCTCCTCTCCCCTCTCGGGACGCTCCTCTCCGCTCTCGGGACGCCCCTCTCCCCTCTCGGGACGCTCCTCTCCGGTCTCGGGACGCTCCTCTCCCCTCTCGGGACGCTCCTCTCCCTTCTCGGGACGCTCCTCTCCGCTCTCGGGACGCTCAGCTCCGCTCTCGGGACGCTCCTCTACCCTCTCGGGACGCTCCTCTCCGCTCTCGGGACGCTCCTCTCCCCTCTCGGGACGCTCCTCTCCCCTCTCGGGACGCTCCTCTCCCCTCTCGGGACGCTCCTCTCCGCGCTCGGGACGCTCCTCTCCCCTCTCGGGACGCTCCTCTCCCCTCTCGGGACGCTCCTCTCCGCTCTCGGGACGCTCCACTCCCCTCTCGGGACGCTCCTCTCCCCTCTCGGGACGCTCCTCTCCCCTCTCGGGACGCTCCTCTCCCCTCTCGGGACGCTCCTCTCCCCTCTCGGGACGCTCCTCTCCCCTCTCGGGACGCTCCTCTCCGCTCTCGGGACGCTCCTCTCACCTCTCGGGACGCTCCTCTCCCCTCTCGGGACGCTCCTCTCCCCTCTCGGGACGCTCCTCTCCCCTCTCGGGACGCTCCTCTCCCCTCTCGGGACGCTCCTCTCCCCTCTCGGGACGCTCCTCTCCCCTCTCGGGACGCTCCTCTCCCCTCTCGGGACACTCCTCTCCCCTCTCGGGACGCTCCTCTCCGCTCTCGGGACGCCCCTCTCCCCTCTCGGGACACTCCTCTCCCCTCTCGGGACGCTCCTCTCCCCTCTCGGGACGCTCCTCTCCCCTCTCGGGACGCTCCTCTCCCCTCTCGGGACGCTCCTCTCCGCTCTCGGGACGCTCCTCTCCCCTCTCGGGACGCTCCTCTCACCTCTCGGGACGCTCATCTCCCCTCTCGGGACGCTCCACTCCCCTCTCGGGACGCTCCTCTCCCCTCTCGGGACGCTCCTCTCCGCTCTCGGGACGCCCCTCTCCCCTCTCGGGACACTCCTCTCCCCTCTCGGGACGCTCCTCTCCGCTCTCGGGACGCCCCTCTCCCCTCTCGGGACGCTCATCTCCCCTCTCGGGACGCTCCTCTCCCCTCTCGGGACGCTCCTCTCCCCTCTCGGGACGCCCCTCTCCCCTCTCGGGACACTCCTCTCCCCTCTCGGGACGCTCCTCTCCCCTCTCGGGACGCTCCTCTCCCCTCTCGGGACGCTCCTCTCCCCTCTCGGGACGCTCCTCTCCGCTCTCGGGACGCTTCTCTCCGCTCTCGGGACGCTCCTCTCCCCACTCGGGACGCTCCTCTCCGCTCTCGGGACGCTCCTCTCCGCTCTCGGGACGCCCCTCTCCGTTCTCGGGACGCTCCTCTCCCCTCTCGGGACGCACCTCTCCCCTCTCGGGACGCTCCTCTCCGCTCTCGGGACGCTCCTCTCCGCTCTCGGGACGCTCAACTCCGCTCTCGGGATGCTCCTCTCCCCTCTCGGGACGCCCCTCTCCCCTCTCGGGACGCTCCTCTCCGCTCTCGGGATGCTCCTCTCCCCTCTCGGGACGCTCAACTCCGCTCTCGGGACGCTCCTCTCCCCTCTCGGGACGCACCTCTCCCCTCTCGGGACGCTCCTCTCCGCTCTCGGGACGCTCCTCTCCGCTCTCGGGACGCTCAACTCCGCTCTCGGGATGCTCCTCTCCCCTCTCGGGACGCCCCTCTCCCCTCTCGGGACGCTCCTCTCCGCTCTCGGGATGCTCCTCTCCCCTCTCGGGACGCTCAACTCCGCTCTCGGGACGCTCCTCTCCGCTCTCGGGACGCTCCTCTCCGCTCTCGGGACGCTCAACTCCGCTCTCGGGACGCTCCTCTCCCCTCTCGGGACGCTCATCTCCGCTCTCGGGACGCTCAACTCCGCTCTCGGGACGCTCCTCTCCCCTCTCGGGACGCCTCTCTCCCCTCTCGGGACGCTCCTCTCCGCTCTCGGGACGCTCCTCTCCCCTCTCGGGACGCTCCTCTCCCCTCTAGGAACGCCCCTCTCCCCTCTCGGGACGCTCCTCTCCCCACTCGGGACGCCCCTCTCCCCTCTCGGGACGCCCCTCTCCCCTCTCGGGACGCTCCTCTCCGCTCTCGGGATGCTCCTCTCGCCTCTCGGGACGCCCCTCTCCCCTCTCGGGACGCTCCTCTCCCCTCTCGGGACGCTCCTCTCCGCTCTCGGGACGCCCCTCTCCCCTCTCGGGACGCCCCTCTCCCCTCTCGGGACGCTCCTCTCCCCTCTCGGGACGCTCCTCTCCGTTCTCGGGACGCCCCTCTCCCCTCTCGGGACGCCCCTCTCCCCTCTCGGGACGCCCCTCTCCCCTCTCGGGACGCTCCTCTCCGTTCTTGGGACGCCCCTCTCCCCTCTCGGGACGCCCCTCTCCCCTCTCGGGACGCTCCTCTCCGCTCTTGGGACGCTCCTCTCCCCTCTCGGGACGCTCCTCTCCCCTCTCGGGACGCCCCTCTCCCCTCTCGGGACGCCCCTCTCCCCTCTCGGGACGCCCCTCTCCCCTCTCGGGACGCTCCTCTCACCTCTCGGGACGCTCCTCTCCGCTCTCGGGATGCTCCTCTCGCTTCTCGGGACGCCCCTCTCCCCTCTCGGGACGCTCCTCTCCCCTCTCGGGACGCTCCTCTCCGCTCTCGGGACGCCCCTCTCCCCTCTCGGGACGCCCCTCTCCCCTCTCGGGACGCCTCTCTCCCCTCTCGGGACGCTCCTCTCCCCTCTCGGGACGCTCCTCTCCGTTCTCGGGACGCCCCTCTCCCCTCTCGGGACGCCCCTCTCCCCTCTCGGGACGCCCCTCTCCGCTCTGGGACGCTCCTCTCCGCTCTCGGGACGCTCAACTCCGCTCTCGGGACGCTCCTCTCCCCTCTCGGGACGCTCATCTCCGCTCTCGGGACGCTCAACTCCGCTCTCGGGACGCTCCTCTCCCCTCTCGGGACGCCTCTCTCCCCTCTCGGGACGCTCCTCTCCGCTCTCGGGAGGCTCCACTCCCCTCTCGGGACGCTCCTCTCCCCTCTCGGGACGCTCCTCTCCGCTCTCGGGACGCCCCTCTCCCCTCTCGGGACACTCCTCTCCCCTCTCGGGACGCTCCTCTCCCCTCTCGGGACGCTCCTCTCCCCTCTCGGGACGCTCCTCTCCCCTCTCGGGACGCTCCTCTCCCCTCTCGGGACGCTCCTCTCACCTCTCGGGACGCTCATCTCCCCTCTCGGGACGCTCCACTCCCCTCTCGGGACGCTCCTCTCCCCTCTCGGGACGCTCCTCTCCGCTCTCGGGACGCCCCTCTCCCCTCTCGGGACACTCCTCTCCCCTCTCGGGACGCTCCTCTCCGCTCTCGGGACGCCCCTCTCCCCTCTCGGGACGCTCATCTCCCCTCTCGGGACGCTCCTCTCCCCTCTCGGGACGCTCCTCTCCCCTCTCGGGACGCTCCTCTCCCCTCTCGGGACGCCCCTCTCCGTTCTCGGGACGCTCCTCTCCCCTCTCTGTCTGCTCCTCTCCGCTCTCGGGACGCTCCTCTCCGCTCTCGGGACGCTCCTCTCCCCTCTCGGGACGCTCCTCTCCCCTCTCGGGACGCTCCTCTCCCCTCTCGGGACGCTCCTCTCCCCTCTCGGGACGCTCCTCTCCCCTCTCGGGACGCTCCTCTCCCCTCTCGGGACGCTCCTCTCCCCTCTCTGTCTGCTCCTCTCCGCTCTCGGGACGCTCCTCTCCGCTCTCGGGACGCTCCTCTCCCCTCTCGGGACGCTCCTCTCCCCACTCGGGACGCTCCTCTCCCCTCTCGGGACGCTCCTCTCCCCTCTCGGGACGCTCCTCTCCGCTCTCGGGACGCTCCTCTCCGCTCTCGGGACGCCCCTCTCCCCTCTCGGGACGCTCCCCTCCGCTCTCGGTCCACTCCTCTCCGCTCTCGGGACGCTCCTCTCCCCTCTCGGGACGCCCCTCTCCCCTCTCGGGACGCTCCTCTCCCCTCTCGGGACGCTCCTCTCCCCTCTCGGGACGCTCCTCTCCGCTCTCGGGACGCTCCTCTCCCCTCTCGGGACGCTCCTCTCCCCTCTCGGGACGCTCCTCTCCGCTCTCGGGACGCTCCTCTCCGCTCTCGGGACGCTACTCTCCGCTCTCGGGACGCCCCTCTCCGTTCTCGGGACGCTCCTCTCCGCTCTCGGGACGCTCCTCTCCGCTCTCGGGACGCTCCTCTCCCCTCTCGGGACGCTCCTCTCCCCTCTCGGGACGCTCCTCTCCCCTCTCGGGAAGCCCCTCTCCCCTCTCGGGACGCTCCTCTCCCCTCTCGGGACGCTCTTCTCCGCTCTCGGGACGCTCTTCTCCGCTCTCGGGACGCTCCTCTCCCCTCTCGGGACGCTCCTCTCCGCTCTCGGGACGCTCCTCTCCCCTCTCGGGAAGCCCCTCTCCCCTCTCGGGACGCTCCTCTCCCCTCTCTGGACGCTCCTCTCCGCTCTCGGGACGCTCCTCTCCGCTCTCGGGACGCTCCTCTCCGCTCTCGGGAAGCCCCTCTCCCCTCTCGGGACGCTCCTCTCCCCTCTCTGGACGCTCCTCTCCGCTCTCGGGACGCTCCTCTCCGCTCTCGGGACGCTCCTCTCCCCTCTCGGGACGCTCCTCTCCCCTCTCGGGAAGCCCCTCTCCCCTCTCGGGACGCTCCTCTCCCCTCTCTGGACGCTCCTCTCCGCTCTCGGGACGCTCCTCTCCGCTCTCGGGACGCCCCTCTCCGTTCTCGGGACGCTCCTCTCCCCTCTCTGTCTGCTCCTCTCCGCTCTCGGGACGCTCCTCTCACCTCTCGGGACGCTCCTCTCCCCTCTCGGGACGCTCCTCTCCCCTCTCGGGACGCTCCTCTCTGCTCTCGGGACGCTCCTCCCCGCTCTCGGGACGCTCCTCTCTGCTCTCGGGACGCTCCTTTCCCCTCTCGGGACGCTCCTCTCCCCTCTCGGGACGCTCCTCTCTGCTCTCGGGACGCTCCTTTCCCCTCTCGGGACGCTCCTCTCCCCTCTCGGGACGCTCCTCTCCCCTCTCGGGACGCTCCTCTCCGCTCTCGGGACGCTCCTCTCCCCTCTCGGGACGCTCCTCTCCGCTCTCGGGACACTCCTCTCCCCTCTCGGAGCGCTCCTCTCCCCTCTCGGGACACTCCTCTCCGCTCTCTGGACGCTCCTCTCCCCTCTCGGGACGCTCCTCTCCCCTCTCGGGACGCTCCACTCAGCTCTCGGGACGCCCCTCTCACCTCTCGGGACGCCCCTCTCCCCTCTCGGGATGCTCCTCTCCCCTCTCGGGATGCTCCTCTCCGCTCTCGGGACGCTCCTCTCCGCTCTCGGGACGCTCCTCTCCGCTCTCGGGACGCTCCTCTCCGCTCTCGGGACGCTCCTCTCCGCTCTCGGGACGCTCCTCTCCGCTCTCTGGACACTCCTCTCCGCTCTCGGGACGCTCCTCTCCCCTCTCGGGACGCTCTTCTCCGCTCTCGGGACGCTCCTCTCCCCTCTCGGGACGCTCCACTCAGCTCTCGGGACGCCCCTCTCACCTCTCGGGACGCTCCTCTCCCCTCTCGGGATGCTCCTCTCCGCTCTCGGGACGCTCCTCTCCACTCTCGGGACGCTCCTCTCCGCTCTCGGGACGCTCCTCTCCGCTCTCGGGACGCTCCTCTCCGCTCTCGGGACACTCCTCTCCGCTCTCGGGACGCTCCTCTCCACTCTCGGGACGCTCCTCTCCACTCTCGGGACGCTCCTCTCCACTCTCGGGACGCTCCTCTCCGCTCTCGGGACGCTCCTCTCCGCTCTTGGGACGCTCCTCTCCGCTCTCGGGACGCTCCTCTCCGCTCTTGGGATGCTCCTCTCCGCTCTCCGTATGCCCCTCTCCGCTGACTAATCAAAAGCACCTCACCCCTTACTGGACCGAATCCCCTCACTCACCAAATTCCCAATTATAGACTCTGTTGAAACCAGACTCCGTCGATAGCTGCTACTCCGTGCTCCCTCACTCCGTGCGTTCGCAAAACCCTTCTGAATTTATGCTGGCTAGAATGCCAATCACCTGAGTCAGCCCCGGCTGACAGTAGATTCGTAAAGATGAGTTTCGAATGCATGTGCGTAAATGCACAGAGTGTTGTAAATAAGGTTGGTGAGCTGCAGGCTCGAGTCACCACATGGGACTATGATTTAGTGGCAACAACAGAGACCTGACTCAAAGTATGGGAGGATTGGGTACTTAATATTCCAGGCTACAGGTATTCAGGAAAGATAGGAAAGGAAAGAAAGGAGGTGGGGGTTGTGCTTGTGGGTGGGTGGCAGTATTGATCAAAGAAACTATTATAGCACTGGGAAGGGATGGTTAATAGAAATATTATAGACCTGGAAAGTTGAGGGGTCAAAGACATAATCAATTTGGTTACAATTAAGGAACAATAGAGGAGCTATTACACTAATGGGTGTATACTACAGGCCACCAAATAAAGAGAAGGAGAATAGGTGAGCAAATTTGCAGGCAAATTACGGAAAGATGCAAGAATTGTTGAGTAGTGTTAATGGGGGACTTCAATTATTTTAATGTAGACTGAGCTGGTAATAATGTAAAGGGCAAAGAGGGGGAGGAATTCCTGAAATATGTTCAAGAGAACTTTCTGGAACAGCGCGTTCCCAGCCCAACCAGGAAAGGAGCAGTGCTGGAGCTAGTTCTTGAGAATGAAGTGGGGCAGGTGGAGCATGTTTCAATGGGGGAGTATTTGGGGAACAGTGATCATAATATCATTAGATTTACAATAGTTATGGAAAAGGACAAGGAGCAATCAAATGCAATAATGCTTGGCTGGAGGAGGGCAAATTGCAATGAGTTAAAAAGGGATCTTGCCCAGGTCAATTGGAATCAAAAATTGGCAGGCAAAACAGTAATTGAACAATGGGAGGCTGTAAGACCTCATAAATAAGGTTCTGAGTCCAGTGGTAACTTCAGTTGAACTTTATTACAGTACTTCAGTCATGGTGGCAGTCATCAATGAACGAACAAAAAAAACGTTTTTGAATACAGTATTCTCTATACAGTTCACATACCATTGGCTTACCGACATCAGGTGATCTGAGTAGTAATGCTGTGATTGGTCCCCTGGGTTTTACAACAGCTGAGTCATTCGCTGTCGTGTCCTGATTGGACGAAGGGCAGACTTTTGCCGAAGCAAGAGGGTTCTGCACATGCACAGCTTGACTGTTGACCGTGGTTTCTCCCACTGCCGCCCCCTGGCGCCATATTGTGCAATAGCCTAACATCTAGTCTAGCAACAATTAGCTTTATTGCACATCTCTATCAGTCCCAGTGACAGCTAATAATTCTCTATCAGAGGCCTTCAAGGAGGAGATAGTTCAGGTACAGAGTAGACACATTCCCATGAGGGGGAAAGGAAGAGCATCCAAAGCTAGAGCTCCCTGGATAGAAACATAGAAACATAGAAAATAGGAGCAAGAGTAGGCCATTCGGCCCTTCGGGCTTGCTCCGCCATTCAAAATGATCATGGCTAATCGTCTAACTCAGCACCCTGTTCCCGCTTTTTCCCCATATCCCTTGATCCCTTTAGCATTAAGAAATATATCTGTCTCCTTCTTGAATACATCCAATGACTTGGCCTCCACTGCCTTCTGTGGTAGAGAATTCCACAGGTTCACCACCCTCTGAGTGAAGAAATTTCTCCTCATCTCGGTTCTAAATGACATACCCCGTATCCTGAGACTGTGACCCCTGGTTCTGGACTCCCCAGCGATCGGGAACATCCTCCCTGCATCTAGTCTGTCTAGTCCTGTTAGAATTTTATATGTTTTGATGAGATCACCTCTCATTCTTCTAAACTCCAGTGAATACAGGCCTAGTCGACCCAATCTCTCCTCATACGTAAGTCCTCCCATCCCAGGAAGCAGTCTGGTGAACCTTCGCTGCACTCCCTCTATGGCAAGTATATCCTTTCTTAGGTAAGGAGACCAAAACTGCACACAATACTCCAGATGTGGTCTCACCAAGGCCCTGTATAACTGCAGTAAGACATCCCTGCTCCTGTACTCAAATCCTCTTGCAATGAAGGCCAACTTGATGAGTAAAGATATAGAGATTAAAGTGAAACAGAAAAAAGAGGCTTATGACAAATTCATAATACAATAGAGAACGAGGCTGAATACAAAAAGTATAGAGGAGATCTAAAAAAGGGAATAAGAGGGGCAAAGACAGAGTATGAGAATAGATTAGTGGCTAACATAAAAGGAAACTCAAAAGTACTTTATAAACATATAAATATTAAAAGGGTAGTCAAAGGAAGGGTGGGACCGATTAGGGACCAAAAAGGAGATCTTCTTGTGGAGGCAGAGGATATGGCTGAGGCACTAAATGAACACTTTGCATCTGTCTTCACTAGAGAGGAGGATGCTGCCATTGTAGCAGTAAAGGAGGAGGTAATAGTGATATTGGATAGAATAAAAATAGATAAAGAGGAGGTACTTAAAAGGTTGGCAGTACTCAAAGTCGAAAAGTCACTCAGTCCAGATGGGATGCATCCTAGGTTACTGAGGGAAGTAAGGGTGGAAATTGCAGTGGCTCTGGCCACAATCTTCCAATCCTCCTTAGATATGGAGATGGTGCTGGGGGACTGGGAGGATTGTGAATATTACATCCCTGTTCAAAAAAGGGGAGAGGGATAAACCCAGCAATTACAGGCCAGTCAGCCTAACGTCTGTGGTGGGGAAACTTTTAGAGACAGTAATCCAGGACAAAATTAATTTGCATTTGGAAAAGTATGGGCTAATAAATGAAAGTCAGCACGGATTTGTTAAAGGAAAATCGTGTTTGACTAACTTGATTGAGTTCTTTGATGAAGTAACGGAGAGGGTTGATGAGGGTAGTGTGGTTGATGTTGTGTATATGGACTTTCAAAAGGCATTTGATAAAGTACCACATAATAGACTCAATAGAAAAATTAAAGCCCATGGAATTAAAGGGACAATGGCAGCATTGATACAAAATTGGCTCAGGGACAGAAAGCAGAGAGTAGTAGTGAACGGTTGTTTTTCAGACTGGAGGGAAGTATACAGTGGTGTTCCCCAGGGGTCGGTATTAGGACTACTGCTCTTTTTGATATATATTAATGACCTCGACTTGGGTATAGAGAGGATAATCTCAAAGTTTGCAGATGACACAACAGATGGAAATGTAGTTAACAATGTGAAAGATAGTAACAGACTTCAGGAGGACATAGACAGACTGGTGAAATGGGCAGACACATGGCAGATGAAATTTAATGCAGAGAAGTGTGAAGTGATGCATTTTGGTAGGAATGAGGAGAGGCAATATAAACTAAATGGTACAATTTTAAAGGGGTGCAGGAACAGAGAGACCTGGGGGTGTATGTACACAAATCTTTGCAGCTGTCAAGTTGAGAAGGCTGTTAAAAAAGAATAGGGGATCCTGGGCTTTATTAATAGAGGCATTGAGTACAAAAGCAAGTAAGTTATGCAAAACCTTTGTAAATCATTGGTTAGGCCTCAGCTGGAGTATTGTGTTCAATTCTGGGCACCACACTTTAGGAAGGATGTCAAGGCCTTGGAGAGGGTGCAGAAGAGATTTACTGGAATGGTCCAAGGGATGAGGGACTTCAGTTATGTGGAGGGACTGGAGAAACTGGGGTTTTTCTCCTTAGAGCAGAGACGGTTAAGGGGAGATTTGATAGAGGTGTTCAAAATCATGAACAGTTTTGATAAAATAAATAAGAAGAAACTGTTTCCAGTGGCAGTAGGGTCAGTAACCAAGGACACAGATTTAAGATGATCGGCAAAAGAGCCAGAGGCAACATGAGGAAACATTTTTTTACGCAGCAAGTTGTAATGATCTGGAATGCACTGCCTGAGAGGGTGGTGGAAGTTCATTCAGTAGTAACTTTCAAAAGGGAATTAGATAAATACTTGGAGGGAAAAAAATTACAGGGTTCTGGGGAAAGAACAGGGGAATGGGACTAATTGGATAGCTCTTTCAAAACAGGCAGCACAGGCACAATGGGACGAATGGCTTCCTCCTGTGCTGTACCTAGTATGATACTATGAACTGGACACAGTACTCGAGGTGGGTCTGACCAGAATAAGACACAGTACTCGAGGTGCAGTCTGACCAGAACTGGACACAGTACTCGAGGTGGGACTGACCAGAACTGGACACAGTACTCGAGGTGCAGTCTGACCAGAACTGGACACAGTACTCGAGGTACAGTCTGACCAGAACTGGACACAGTACTTGAGGTGCAGTCTGACCGGAGCTGGACACAGTACTAGAGGTAGGACTGACCAGAACTGGACACAGTACTCGAGGTGGGTCTGACCAGAACTGGACACAGTACTCGAGGTGGGTCTGACCAGAACTGGACACAGTACTCGAGGTAGGACTGACCAGAACTGGACACAGTACTCGAGGTGGGTCTGACCAGAACTGGACACAGTACTCGAGGTGGGTCTGACCAGAACTGGACACAGTACTCGAGGTAGGACTGACCAGAACTGGACACAGTACTCGAGGTGGGTCTGACCAGAACTGGACACAGCACTCGAGGTACAGTCTGACCAGAACTGGACACAGTACTCGAGGTGGGTCTGACCAGAACTGGACACAGTACTCGAGGTACAGTCTGACCAGAACTGGACACAGTACTCGAGGTACAGTCTGACCAGAGCCCTGTACAGTTTGATCATTGCCTTCTCGGACTATTCTCATGTTTTGACTATTTCGTTCAACATCCTCTTGGTTTTGTTGATTGCTGAGCAGCTTTGGTTGGACATGTTTAACGCTGAGTTCATTAGGACTCCTGGGTCTGTTTCAGCTCATCCTCAGCTATTTCCAGCACCATTCATGCCGTACATGTGTCGTACCATCACCCTTCCTGTGTGGAACACTTTACACTTGTCTGCATTAAATTCCATTATTCTGCCTACTTATATATTTCATCCAACTCACTGCAAGTTCTGAGCTGCCTCTTCTGATTCCACTGTCCCTCCTCGTTTGGGATCATCTGCAAATTTGACCGCTTTGCATTGAGTTTCTAAATCCAGCTCGCTTGTGTAAAGTAGAAACAGTCTTGATCCCAGCACCGAACCCTAGGATATCCCACTCAGTACTCCCCCCCCCCCCAACATTCTGATATATCTCCTCTAACCAGTACTCATTGTTTCCTACCCCCCAGGTTGTTTCCTACCCACCTCGAGTACTGTGTCCAGTTCTGGTCAGACCCACCTCGAGTACTGTGTCCAGTTCTGGTCAGACCCACCTCGAGTACTGTGTCCAGTTCTGGTCAGACCCACCTCGAGTACTGTGTCCAGTTCTGGTCAGACCCACCTCGAGTAAAGTGTCCAGTTCTGGTCAGACTGCACCTCGAGTACTGTGTCCAGTTCTGGTCAGACCCACCTCGAGTACTGTGTCCAGTTCTGGTCAGTCCCACCTCGAGTACAGTGTCCAGTTCTGGTCAGACTGCACCTCGAGTACTGTGTCCAGTTCTGGTCAGTCCCACCTCGAGTACTGTGTCCAGTTCTGGTCAGACCCACCTCGAGTACTGTGTCCAGTTCTGGTCAGACCCACCTCGAGTACTGTGTCCAGTTCTGGTCAGTCCCACCTCGAGTACTGTGTCCAGTTCTGGTCAAACCCACCTCGAGTACCATGTCTTGTTCTGGTCAGACCCACCTCGAGTACTGTGTCCAGTTCTGGTCAGACCCACCTCGAGTACAGTGTCCAGTTCTGGTCAGACCCACCTCGAGTACCGTGTCATGTTCTGGTCAGACCCATCTCGAGTACTGTGTCCAGTTCTGGTCAGACCCACCTCGAGTACAGTGTCCAGTTCTGGTCAGACCCACCTCGAGTACAGTGTCCAGTTCTGGTCAGACCCACCTCGAGTACTGTGTCCAGTTCTGGTCAGACCCACCTCGAGTACCGTGTCCAGTTCATAGTATCATACTAGGTACAGCACAGGAGGAAGCCATTCGGCCCATCATGCCTGTGCCACCTGTTTTGAAAGAGCTATCCAATTAGTCCCTTTCCCCTATTCTTTCCCCAGAGCCCTGTATTTTTTTCCCTTCAAGTATCTTATCCATTCCCAGAGTTTACTCTGAATCCCCACAGCTTTGAGTTTCGTTAATAACCTTTCATGTGGCATTTTATCAAGAGCCTTTTGGAAGTTGGGGTACATCATGCCTACAATCCACTTGGTTTGTCACTTTCTCAAATAATCCAAAGGGGCTGGTCTGACAGTTTCATCCCCTTCTGAATCCGTGCTGGCGACTGTTAATTAGGTTATCGATGGACAGATGATCCTCAAGTTTACTCCAAACAAAGAAAGGTCAGAGTATAAAATGGGGAAACCCGGTTAATGATCACACTGGCTTTCATTAATATCAGCAAACAGAGATAAATAAAGTGGTCCATTGTCTCACGAGTAGTCCAGCAGGAGTCACTGAGTAATGATCAGGAGCAGGAGCTGTGGCTGATGCTCCCCTCCTTAGTTTAGGGGCACCTGTGGTGTCCCAAATCAACTCATTCAGCACAGACCAAGGGATTGGATTTGTGTCCCACCAGGGCCATGTGTCTCAGTACCACACCAGAGGGTGCATTTACACACTGGGCCATCAGCGGGCATTACTGAGGGATTATTATTGGCTGTACAATAGAAACTGTGGTCCATGAAGAATCTCCACAGTGGGACTGCGCTGGGTATCTTCCCCGCTATTGAGTATCTTTACTAAAACATCAATAACCTGTCCTGTATAATGAAGGTACTGACTGTTTAAATGGCTCATTGTGTAAACCTTGCTGTGTACTTAACAACCTGAGGCTGCTTCAGGCATCTTACCAAATCAACACAGAACTGACCGTCTATTGAGAGCTAAGGTCGAGTTGCAGGATTTTCACTTTCTCTTTCTGGATTTTGTTCAATTCATTTAAAAAAAATTAGGGTGAGTGGTCAGAGGTCACTCGGCAGTGATCAGTTGCAGTGGTCAGTGGTCAGTTGCAGTTGTCAGTGGGCAGTGATCAGTGGTCAGTTGTAGTGGTCAGTGGTCAAATGTAGTGGTCAGTGGTCAGTTGGCAGTGGTCAGTTATAGTGGCCAGTGATCAGTTGGCAGTGGTCATTGATCAGTTGGCAATGATCAGTTGGCAGTGGTCAGTTGGCAGAAATTAGTTGGCAGTGATGAATGATCAGCTGGCAGTGGTGAGTGGCCAGTTGGCAGTGGTCAATGATCAGTTGGCAGTGATGAATAGTCAGTTGGCAGTGGCAGTTGGCAGTGAAGAGTTGGTTGGCAGTGGTCAGTTGGCAGTGATCACTGGTCAGTTGGCAGTGGTCAATGGGCAGTTGGCAGTGGTCAGTTGGCAGAGATTAGTTGGCAGTAATGAATGGTCAGTTGGCAGTGATCAATGGTCAGTTGGCAGTGGTCAATGGTCAGTTGGCAGTGGACAGTGGAACATTGGAACATAGGAAGATAGGAACAGGAGTAGGCCATTCAGCCCCTCGTGCCTGCTCCGCCATTTGATAAGATCATGGCTGATCTGTGATCTAACTCCATATACCTGCCTTAGGCCCATATCCCTTAATACCTTTGGTTGCCAAAAAGCTATTTATCTCAGATTTAAATTTAGCAATTGAGCTAGTATCAATTGCCGTTTGCGGAAGAGAGTTCCAAACTTCTACCACCCTTTGTGTGTAGAAATGTTTTCTAATCTCACTCCTGAAAGGTCTGGCTCTAATTTTTAGACTGTGGCCCCTATTCCTAGAATCCCCAACCAGCGGAAATAGTTTCTCTCTATCCACCCTATCTGTTCCACTTAATATAACTTTGATAAGATTACCCCTTAACCTTCGAAACTCTAGAGAATACAACCCCAATTTGTGTAATGTCTCCTCGTAACTTAACCCTTGAAGTCCGGGTATCATTCTAGTAAACCTACGCTGCACTGCCTCCAAGGCCGATATGTCCTTCCGAAGGTGCGGTGCCCAGAACTGCTCACAGTACTCCAGGTGCGGTCTAACCAGGGTTTTGTATAGCTGCAGCATAACTTCTGCCCCCTTGTACTCTCGTCCTCTAGATATAAAGGCCAGCATTCCATTAGCCTTATTAATTATTTTCTGCATCTGTTCATGACACTTCAATGATCTATGTACCTGAACCCCTAAGTCCCTTTGGACATCCACTGTTATTAACTTTTTACCATTTAGCAAGTACCCTGTTCTATCCTTTTTTGATCCAAAGTGGATGACCTCACATTTGTCTACATTGAATTCCATTTGCCACAGTTTTGCCCATTCACCTAATCTATTAATATCGCTTTGTAATATTATGTTTTTATCTACACTGCTTACAATGCCACCAATCTTTGTGTCATCAGCAAACTTAGATATGAGACTTTCTATGCCTTCATCTAAGTCGTTAATAAATATTGTGAATAATTGAGGCCCCAAGACAGATCCCTGCGGGACTCCACTAGTCACATCCTGCCAATGTGAGTACCTTCCCATTATCGCTACTCTCTGTCGCCTTTCGCTCAGCCAACTTCCTAACCAAGTCCGTACTTTTCCCTCGATTCTATGGGCTTCTATCTTAGCTAACAGTCTCTTATGTGGGACCTTATCAAATGCCTTCTGGAAGTCCATATAAAAAACAGTGGTCTTGATTGCGGGACTCAGGAACAGAACCTTTTTGTGAATATGTTGGAAAAGTTGGAATTTGTTCTTAAGTTCTCTCTCCTGTCACCAAGGAAGGATAATGTAGTCTGGAAGGGGACTGGATTTGAAGGGACTGCCCACTGCAGCACCGACCAAAACACAGTCAGAAAGTCTCAGGGTAGAATCCTGCTCAGTGCTGGATTGGCTGATCTGATCTAGGGCAGCAGTTTAATTCTCCAAGAAAAAGGAGCTTGGTGCATTTTATGGGGTATTGTGGTGTGAACCTAGTGGGGCACAATTGCTCTGTATGAGAAACATTGTTGTGTGTTCAGATTGTATCCTGCCACTATCACATATATCCTGTGACTATCTTATAGTACCTGTGTGCATCACATGTTACCTGGGGATATGGTCTGAAGGTAGGTAGGATTGATTAAAGAAAGAACTTTTCTATCGCACCTTTCACAACCTCAGGATGTACCAAAACGCTTCACAGCCAATGAAGTATTTTTGAAGTGTAGTCACTGTTGTAACGTAGGAAATGCGGCAGCCAATTTGCACACAGCAAGATCCCACAAACAGCAATGTGATAGTGACCAGGTAATCTGTTGTAGTGATGTTGGTTGAGGGATAAATATTGGCCAGGACACCGGGGAGAACTCCCCTGCTCTTCTTCGAAATAATGTCATGGGATCTTTTACATCCACCTGAAAGGCAGGTGAGGCCATGGTTTAAGGACTCAACCGAAAGACCCTGAGAGCACTCTCTCAGTACTGACTGAAGTATCAGCCTGGATTGTGCATTCAAGCCTCTGAGAGGGACTCAAACCCACAATCTTCTGTTATAGAGGCGAGAGTGCTACCACTGAGCCAAGGCTGATAATTTATGAAAAAGGAACGGGGTTGTAGGGTCTAATGACCGTTTCCTGTTACCAAAAACTAGCTTCTACATTACATGAATCTGTGGCCACAAACAGGAGCTGCAAAGGCTATAAACATACAGAACCATAATCTCTCAAACTTTGTCTGCAGATAGCACAGGTAATGAATAAATACATCAGCTGTGGTAACATGAAGAACAAGCCCAGATCGGGGTCAGAGTGTCAGAACGAGTTGCCGACAACACTCATCCTGTGCAATGAACCCTCCTCTTTCACTACAGCCGACCGGACACATCTACACAACCACACTGAAGCTTGTCAGTTAGATCTCCTTACCACACGTAAGGCTGCGCAGACCATGTACACAACTTTGTAATGACACTATAATTAGAGCAAGTTGTGCTGCAATTGGGACATATGCTGACTGTTTTTGCTGTGTAGTGTCTGCAGAAGGCAAGTAAATTCAAAGTGAGAGTCTTCAAAGGCGAAACCATATCAAGATTGAGGCAGAGATACGGAGGATGGGAGAGCTACAACTGTTAACTGACCGTGACTGCTGAAACCCTTATCCGTGCTTTTGTCACCTCCAAACTCACTATTCCAATGCTCTCCTGGCCGGCCTCCCATCCTCCACCCTCCGTAAACCTCAGCTCATCCAAAACTGTGCTGACCGTATCCTAACTCACGCCAAGGCCCATTCACCCATCACCCCTGTGTTCGCTGAATTACATTGGCTCCTGGTCCGCCAATGCCTCGATTTTAAAATTCTCATCCGCAGGTTCAAATCCCTCCATGGCCTCGCCCCTCCCTATCTCTGTAACCTCCTCCAGCCTTCCACCCCTCCGAGATCTCTGCGCTCCTCCAATTCTGGCCTCTTGTTCATCCCCAATTTCCTTCGCCCCACCGTTGGCGGCCGTGCCTTCAGCCAGTTAGGCCCCAAGCTCTGGAATTCCTGCCCTAAACCTCACCCCCTCTCTACCATTCTCTCCTCCTTTAAGACACTCCTTAAAACCTATCTCTTTGACCAAGCTTTTTGGTCACTAATATCTCCTTCTTTGGTTGAGTGTCAAGTTTTGTCTGATTATGCTCCTGTGAAGCATGTTGGGACGATGTACTATGTTAAACACGCTGTAGAAATACAAGTTGTTGTTGATGCAATTCACAAAGTTACTTTTGGCAAAGCAAATTCAGAATCTCCACATGTAAGAAGCCAGACACCCAGGATCAAATTGTTTAGTGGATGCTTTCTGTAGACACGATCAGATCAGCTGCCGTCGAAAACTATGTGCCTTTCCTTCAGTCATCTGCCCTTCTCCCTCCAAGGTGTTGGGTTTTGCCGGCACCACAGCTCCCTAGTATGTCGCCCAGTGGCCATTCTCCACGTGTAACCCTAGGCAGGGAGTGTAGACAGGCCATTTAGCCACTGGAGCATCACACACTGAGCCTGATCCTCACCCTATCCAACATCCAGACATCCGCACTTTCCACGAGGGGGTTACTGGATAGAGATTAGGATTCGGCACCTTGGTGACTTTCCCCTCCTTCAGAGAAAAGAAAGGACTTGCATTTATATTTGTAAACAATTTTACAACACCAAGTTATAGTCCAGCAATTTTATTTTAAATTCACAAGCTTTCGGAGGCTACCTCCTTCCTCAGGTGAACGATGTGGAAAAAACATTTATGTAGCACCTTTCACATCCTCACTCATCCCAAAGCGTTTCACAGCCAATGAAGTACTTTTGAAGTGTAGTCACTGTTATAGCTACCATAGCAGTCAATTTGTGAAGAGCAAAGTCCCACAACCAGCAAATGAGATAAATAAGCAGCTGAATCTGTTTTTGGTTGAGGGAGGAACTCCCTGCTCTTCCTTAAGTGGCAGCATGGGATCTGTCACATCCACCTGAACAGATGGGATCTTGATTTAATGTCTCATCCAAAAGGCGGCACTTATGACAGTGCAGCCCCTCCTCAGTACTGCACTGAAGTGATTATGTGCCCAAATCCTAGGTGAGATTTTAGCCCACAACCTTTAAATTAAGAGCGATAGGGCTGATCAATCTGACCCAGCCCATTGAAGCCCACTGTAACACTAGAGTCGTCTAGAATGTACCTCCTCCCACGTCTGGGCCCATACATGAAGAACAGTAACGTGGGTGGGATATGGTAAGGTACTCGTCACCTGTGGAACTGTACCTCAGTAAGAGCCAGAGCCTTCAGGGGAGAGCCGCTGGGCACTGCAATCTCGCATTTGCTGCCATGTTCGTTCTCCTGTCCTTATGGAAGGTGGATTGAAAGCATTCGACCAAAGTGAAACCAACAAACTGGTTTATTTTACATAAAATACATGAATGGACCGAGATCAGTCAATTTCCTACGCTCCTTGTTTCATGAAAACAAATAATAAAGTTGCTTCCTCAATATAACTTTTGGCATATTTTTCAAGCTCAGCTATTCCAAAGTTAGCGGGTTCTGACATTCTGCTGTAGGCTGCTAGGGTTCCCTCACCCTTTCTGTGTCTCTGAGAGAGAGAGTGTCTGCCCTTTGAAACTGTGAGATGGGGGCTGTGGTCCATTGTCAATGGCCGAGGACCCCGAATTGTACCCGCCCCAAGAACTGTGAGGAGAGAACAGATCTTTAGAAAATGCTGGAGAAGCTCAGCAAGTCAGGCAGCTTCTGTGGAGAAAGAAACAGAGTTAATGTTTCAGGTCGATGACCATTCATCAGAACTGGAAGATGGTAAGGAGTTAAAGTTTTTAAGCAAATAGAGTCTGGGAAAGTGGGGGGAGGGGAGGAAAGAACGAAAGGGAAGGTCTGTGATAGGGTAGAGGGCAAAAGTGGTTAAATGACAAGAGGGGTGATGGTACAAGACAAGGACGGTGGTAATGGGACAGGTTACATAAGGACATGAGAAATAGGAGCAGGAGTAGGCCACATGGCCCCTCGAGCCTGCTCCACCATTCAATCAGATCATGGCTGATCTTCGACCTCAACTCCACTTTCCCGCCCGATCCCGATATCCCTTGATTTCCCTAGAGTCCAAAAATCTATCTATCTCAGCCTTGAATATATTCAATGACTCAGCATCCACAGTTAAGAAACAAAAGATGGGTCTAGAGTGGCTGTAAATGGCAACAACCATTACCAGCACTTGCTGTCGAAAAACTGGGAGCAGTGGTTATGATCTGAAGTTATTGAAATCAGTGTTGAGTCCGGAAGGTTGTAAAGTGCCTAAACGATAGATGAGGTGCTGTTCCTCGAGCTTCCGTTGAGCTTCATTGGAACAGTGACAGAGGCCGAGGACGGAGAGGTCAGAGGGAGTGGCCCCTCAGTACTGAATGAAGGCAATCTTTGCTGATAGCAGAGGATGCTGGTCGATGATTGGCCATTTCAGCTGGCTGACATCCAGGGGTCTTTCCATTGTATTAAAGTTACAGAAACGTTGCTCGAACAAGTAATCCTGATCCTGGAAACTTGGATGTTGCTCAGGAACCGTTTCCTCACAATGGCGGGACATCTTTGCGATTGTACACAACAATCCCCCTTTGTTTACCAATTAACATTGTAAAGCACGAGGGCAACGACTCCAGCTCCCAGCTTCAACTTAAGTGTTGAGTCAAAATGCTGCACTTTAATGTTACAGAAACTTTGGCCCAGAATTTACTGTAGCTGGTGAACGAACGGTGTCCACCATTAGTCAGACTTGCCCCTTGTCCGTTTAATCTCCCTGATATTTTGCCCTGCAAGTTGTTGGAAGTGGGATAGGGAAATGGTGCACACCCCCTACAGGACATCTGGGAAAGGAGAGTGAAATGGTGGGAAAAGGTGCCGCAGTACTGTTACAAAGCCACTAGGTGTCTCCAGCGCCCCTCGTAGATAGGATCAGATACAGTGGGCACGATTTTAACATTGAAAAACGGGTGGGTTGGGGGCAGGGAGGCATTCAAAATCGCAACCATTTCAGACCCGCCCCCCCCAACGCCGCCCATTTCCAGTTTTCACCGGGGCGGGTCGAGGGGCGGGTGACCAACCCGCTCCCAGGAGGTGGGTTGGTCACCAAAACCTTTCAAGGAGGCTCCATGCCTCCATTTTTTTGCTGATTTTGCAATTTCAACCCCTGGGGGGCCGGGATTCCCAGGCTTTCTCCTTCAAGCCACGTGAAAGGAGGCGAGAAGGCCCGAAACTGCTAAGTGCCTTCTTGGCACTGCTTGAGGGCCCAGAGGAGCAGGAGTGCTTCCCCCAGGCCCAACAAGCCTACCTGCAATGACCCCCCGCCATGATAGCGGCCCCCCCGCCCCCGATCTCCAATCCCTCAATGATCGCAGACCCCTGCCCCAATCTCCGACCCCCCCCCAACAATTGCAGACCCCCGAAATGACCCACAATCCCAACAACCCTCCCCCCACTGACTGACCCCCGATCCCTCCCCCTATGACTAACTCCCCCCTCGTTACCCCCGTGCCCGCCGGTGCCCCCATGCCCACCGGTGCCCACCAGCGCCCCCATGCACACCCACAGCTCCATGTCCACCTGTGCCCACCCATGACCCTGTCCCATCCATGCCCCCTGTGCCCACCCATGCCACACCATGCCCCTCCCCCCCCCATCCATACATTCAAAGACTTATCTGAAGACTTACCTGAAGACGTCCTCTCCCTGGCTGGTCTCCTGTCCGACTGAGACCAGCCTGTCAATCAGGCCGGCCAGTTAGACAGGAAATTGACAAAAAATAAATAAAAGACGTCCTGACATCAAAATCGTAAGGACCTCTGGGAAACCCGTACTAATGGGTTTCCCGACCTCAATTTGACCCCCCAGCTCGGAATCAAAGTCATGCCCAGTGTGTACGATACAGTATTAGCGAATCAACAGGGCTGCCTCAACCTTCCACTCCATCCTACAGGTCGCTGAAAACTCAACACTGCAGTGGCCATTTGGGACACCTGACAGAATCTATCACTGGGTCGGATCCCCGACTTAGATGAGCGAGAGCTGACTGTTGGGAACTATCTCTTTTCCATGAGACCGTGTTTCATTTTAATGACAGCAGATGAATAATTAAGCAAATATAAATGAACGCACAGTTGAGTGGGATGTAGTAGATAGCGCTAAATGAATAATGCAAGCCAAGGGTTTCATTAGTTCACAGTGGCTGAGTATCAGAGAGAGGGAATAATGCAACTCTTACACTTTATAAGCGTGATTTTCTCTGAAAGCATGTGTGTGATTGGGGGCTCGACATTGTAAGTGGGACTCAGCACTTCAGTACTAAGTCATTGTACTAAGGACACAGAGCTCAATGTTGCTAAATAACTGAGCAGACTTTTTTTTGGTAAGCAGTTCATTTTGAGCAGACTGGGGTTTTTATGAAAACATTAGCTGCCAACACAGTGCCCTCGGAGAACCAGCCCTGGGTTAGAGGATGGACATTTTAGTTGCCACCTTGGTGAAGCTTTCAAGGGTAATATGATCCAATGCCTACCACAGTCCGCCTGTGTTTTAAAAAATGTAATTATTCAAGAATGTTTAACCAGGATATGGAGACAGAATGTGTGACCAATAGTGAAGAGAAGGAAGGATGTGAGAGTGTTTCCTTCGAGGAATATTGGCCAGGAACCTGGGTTATCCTACTGCTCTGTTGCTGAGGGACCTTTATTGCCCTTGATTTCTAATGTCTCGTCTGGAGGGCACAGCCTCCAGTAAATGTGATCGCAGGATGTCAGTCACGTCCTTATGGTTACTGTACAACTTGCATTTATCTTGCGCCTTTAACATAGTAAAACGTCCCAAGGCGTAATCAGAGAAAAATTGACACCGAGCCAAAGGGGGAGATATTAGAACAGGTGACCAAAAGCTTGGCCAAAGAGGTAGGTTTTAAGAACTATCTTAATTGAGAAGAGAGAGGTGGAGAGGCAGAAAGGCTTAGGGAGGGAATTCCAGAGTTTTAGGGCCTAGGCAGATGAAGACACGGCCGCCAACAGTGGGAGTGATTAAAATTGGGGATGCAAAAGAGACCAGAATTGAAGGGACGCAGAGTTCTTGGAGGGTTGTAGGACTGGAGGAGGTCACAGAGGTAGGGAGGGGTGAGGTCATGGAGAGATATGTAACCCCGGGATGGATGTCTCTGAGCTGATGTTTGGGAGGGACAGAGCGAGTGACAGCGTATGCTCTGGGAGTGCCCAGGAGATCTACCAAAGGCACTGCATCTTTCAGTTCCAACAGGGACCCCCCTCCTTCTTCCTCCCCTCCTGCAGCTGACAATGTTGGGTGCAGGATAGCCCTTATCCGTCTCATTTAATAAAGGCTCCTGGACTCAAGAGATAGACGTCTGATTAATAACCTTTATTAATAACACTAATGTAACCCGGCACGTGCAGTGTTTAGGACAAACAAAGAACTCATTGGGTTTCCTGAACCATGTCCTCTGACTGCTCACGGCAGTCTCATCAAAATTACTTTGAGTTCCTAGAGTGCACTGGTGTGCTGTACCTTTATGTGGTTAGTTATGTAAGGTGTGATGTTAGTACATAAGTGTGTCCTAAGTACGTGCAGTTAATGTGTAAGTACGCAAAGTTAATGCGTAAGCACACTCGCACATGCTCCTTAATGACATAATGGGGTAGAGTTTCTGCGTTGGGCGCAATTGGTAATCAGGCGTGAATTAAATCCAAAAATTGCGCCGGGTAGGTTACAGTTTGAGTTTCTGCTAAAATGTTGTTAGAGTACAAGAGTAAGGAAGTGTTACTACAATTGTACAGGGCTTTGGTGAGACCTCACCTGGAGCACTGTGTACAGTTTTGGTCTCCTTATCTAAGGAAGGATATACTTGCCATTGAGACAGTGCAGCGAAGGTTCACTAGATTGATTCCTGGGATGAGAGGGTTGTCCTGTGAGGCGAGGTAGAGTACAATGGGCCTATACTCTCTGGAGTTTAGAAGAATGAGAGGTGATCTCATTGAAACATATAAAATTCTGAGAGGACTTGACAGGGTAAATGCTGAGAGGATGTTTCCCATGGCTGGATTGTCTAGAACTAGGAGGCATAGTCTCAGGATAAGGGGTCGGCCATTCAGGATTGAAATGAGCAGAGGTTTCTTCACTCAGAGTGTTGTGAATCTTTGGAATTCTCTACCCCAGAGGGCTGTGGATGCTGAGTCGTTGAATATATTCAAGACTGAGATGGACAGATTTTTGGACACTAAGGGAATCAAGGGATATGGGGATAGAACGGAAAAGTGGAGTTGAGGTTGAAGATCAGCCATGATCTGATTGAATGGCGGAGCAGGCTCGAGGGGCTGTATGGCCTACTCCTGCTCCTATTTCTTCTGTTCTTATGCATTTGCATAATCACAAACGTAAAATTCCATGAACCAACACAATCTGGCAGCTAAATAGAGCATAATCATTTACTTTTTTATCTTTGCAATAAAAAATTTTAATTGATGCATTTAAGCTGTATTTAAGAATGGTAACCTGGTTCGGTCTTGTTAAGGTGAGGTGAGAGTGACTGCCAAGGCAGCATTTGACTGAGTGCGGCACCAAGGAGCCCGAGTAAAATTGAAGTCAATGGGAATCAGGGGGAAAACTCTCCAGTGGCTGGAGTCATACCGAGCACAAAGGAAGATGGTAGTGGTTGTTGGAGGCCAATCATCTCAGCCCCAGGACATTGCTGCAGGAGTTCCTCAGGGCAGTGTCCTAGGCCCAACCATCTTCAGCCATCCCCATTTCTGACCTTCCCTCCATCATAAGGTCAGAAATGGGGATGTTCGCTGATGATTGCACAATGTTCAGTTCCATTCGCAACCCCTCAGATAATGAAACAGTCCGTGCCCGCATGCAGCAAGACCTGGACAACATACAGGCTTGGGCTGATAAGTGGCAAGTAACATTCGCTCCAGACCAGTGCCAGGCAATGAACATCTCCAACAAGAGAGAGTCTAACCACCTCCCCTTGACATTCAATGGCATTACCATCGCCAAATCCCTCACCATCAACATCCTTGGGGTCACCATTGACCAGAAACTTAACTGGACTAGCCATATAAATACTATGGCTACAGGAGCAGGTCAGAGGCTGGGTATTCTGTGGCGAGTGACTCACCTCCTGACTCCCCAAAGCCTTTCCACCATCTACAAGGCACAAGTCAGGAGTGTGATGGAATACTCTCCACTTGCCTGGATGAGAGCAGCTCCAACAACATTCAAGAAGCTCGACACCATCCAGGACAAAGCAGCCCGCTTGATTGGCACCCCATCCACCACCCTAAACATTCACTCCCTTCACCACCGGCGCAGTGTGGCTGCAGTGTGTACCATCCACAGGATGCACTGCAGCAACTCGCCAAGGCTTCTTCGACAGCACCTCCCAAACCCGCGACCTCTACCACCTAGAAGGACAAGGGCAGCAGACACATGGGAACAACACCACCTGCACGTTGCCCTCCAAGTCACACACCATCCCGACTTGGGAATATATCGCCGTTCCTTCATCGTCGCTGGGTCAAAATCCTGGAACTCCCTTCCTAACAGCACTGTGGGAGAACCGTCACCACACGGACTGCAGCGGTTCAAGAAGGCGGCTCACCACCACCTTCTCAAGGGCAATTAGGGATGGGCAATAAATGCCGGCCTCGCCAGCGACGCCCACATCCCATGAACGAATAAAAAAAATACAGCTGAAAATGTGCTTCTCACAAAAAATAAGCATTTTTAATAAGTGTCTAGTCCTCCACCTGTGAGTAACCTGATTTTAATTGAAAATGACTTAAAAAAACTATGCTGAAGGATTTACTACTTTAATTGTGCACACTTGTCGGTTTGTTGGTAAATTAAATATTTTTTAACGTGTAGAAACACGTAAAATGTGCCTACTGGTGCCTGTGTGCCTAAGTAAACGAGCCCAATTTGAAAATCCTCCTCGAAAGGCCGCAAACGGGCGCAGTCGGCGTGAAACTCGCCATCCTCGTTATTTCGATCGTGGGGCGTGGCCAGTTTTGTGGGCGGGGCCGACTTCAGAGCAGTGATTTTTCAATCAGCGCGCAAACTCGAATTACGCTGGATGTAATTCACGCCCAGTGTAAATAGAAATTCTGTGATGTTTTGTGCTGGTTCGGCCGGATTGCACTGTTAGAACCAACCCAATCTGGCAGAAACTCTACCCCTATCTGTTTAACATTTGCCAGACATTCCACACACATGAACAATCACTGTTGTCCTTCAGAACCTTCACTCCCTTGTCTCTTTCCAGATATTTATTACAGAGAGGCCCATTCTTCATTCACGCTCCCAAATTGCTCACCAAATACTCTGGCATCTATCCACTGATTAATATTCCATTCTCAAACCATCCGACACCTAATTTCTCGGTCTTGTATCTCTGTGTGTCCAGAATCTGATTTACCACTATCAAAGCCTTTCCTACATGCTGCTGACCATTCTACCTGGTTTACTGACCCTCACAGACAACGGAATCAGTAACCTGCTGTAGGCCCTTTAAATCCCTCACCTGGAACACACCCAACTTATTAAATCGAGGCCCACTGTGGAAACGACAGCAGAGTCAGCACTGACCACGTAGGGGGGCATGGGTCGAGCTGCTAGGCTGAAGCCCAATCATCGAATCTGGGCCAGTGTCAGTGATTGATTGATGGGAGGCGAACTCTGAGCAATTCCTCATCACCCACGGCAGTGACCCACCAGGTAATGGGTTCCAACCTTTTCATTCATCGACAGCCAATGGAAAAGTAGTATTAGCGAGTCTAGCCTGCTCTGTAGACTTGTGCAGAGCGAGGGCCGACTGTGCTGAGGAACGATTGCACTGCGCTCCTGGGGACAGGCTGGAGGTGTGGATCAGGCACAGCTCGGGACAGTTGCGACAAAGAGTTGCAGCCCGTGCGAGCTGCGTCAGGAGGCCCCGACTAATCATCGTTCCCTCTCTTTATCCGTAAGTAAACATTTGCCATCTGCACACTGTGAGGTGAATGGTACATGGAAGGGGTCAGGAACCCCCGAGCCCAGTGTTATCCAATAGAAATGGCTGACTTCATAGAATCGCACAGAATGTACAGCTCAGAAACAGGCCATTCGGCCCAACTGGTCTGTACCGGTGTTTATGCTCCTCATGAATCTCCTCCCCACCCCTCTTCATCTAAACCGATCAACAGGTCCTTCTATTCCTTTCTCCCACATGTATTTATCTAATTAGGGGAGTGGTATATAGAACTGACCCTGGGGTCTCTGTATATCTGACTGAGGATAGATCAGGATCGATCAGGGTGTAAAGTACAACAGACTCAACAACTGGAAAACTCAGGTTGCAGCTGGATCACAAATTAATGATTTTTTTCTTCTCTTTTCGATCCCTAACTTGCTCATCATAACCCTTTCTACCAGCCTGTACATGGATGAACTATGGCCTCGAAACACCTGGAGCAGGAAAGGGTCTGAGTAGCATTTACACCCTGGGGAGGGGCAGCTGCTTCCTGGCTCCCCTGGGATTCGGCCATATTTAAACCGGACCTTGAAGTTCAGATAGGAGGAGTCATGGAAGGATGTTCTGCTGGCCCCCCTCCCACATTAAGGGGGTGTCAAAACTTAATACCATACCAATGCATTAACACCCAAACCAGTAGTACAAAGATGGTCAAGTATCCCTTCATGCACTTCCACAGAGGCATGTTAGGGGAGGCATCAGCCTTCCTGGTGAAATTCCCCCCTTTAAGCCCTTGAAAGGCCTCAGTAGAACTCACACCAGTGTTGGTGAGACCAATTGGTCACCACTGGTGTTGGACCACTTGAAACCCTCTGAAGGCTCCAAACCTTCACTAGAGTAAGGGAACCAATCCTATTTGGGCATCTAGAGGACTTCACTCCACCTTGAAAGGGTGGATTAGCTCGGTTTGGGGTGGTCACCGCTGATTTAAGATCTCAGCCGTAGCTCAGTGGGAGCACTCTCTCTCTCTCGCTTCCGAGTCAGAATGTTGTGGGTTCAAGTCCAGAGACTGGAGCATGTAATCCAGGCTGAGACTCCCAGTGCAGCACTGATAGAGGTGAGTCGAAGATGCTGTCTTTCGGATGAGACATTAAACCGTCTGCCCTCTCGGGTGGATGTAAAAGATCCCACGACCCTATTTGAAGAAGAGCGGGAGAGTTCTCCCGATGTCCTGGCCAACATTTATCCTTTATTAAAACCATAAACTGGTCATTTATCTCATTGCTGTTTGTGGGATCTTGCTGTGCGCAAATTGGCCGCCACGTTTCCTACGTTACAACAGTGACTACACTTCAAAAATACCTCATTATCTCTGAAGCATTTTGGGACATCCAGAGGTCATGAAGATATAAATGCAGGTCTTTCTGATACGCCCCCTTGGCTGTGCAAATGACCGTCCCCAGGATTTGGGACGAGTCTCCAGCTTTGGACGAGGGAGGGCAGGGATTCCATCCCATTGCACTTACCCCAGCGGAGCGGAGCCCCAGGATCTCCCAGGCCGACCTGGTCAATGCAACTGGCTCCTACCTGAGGATCAGTGGTGTGCGAGCCCAGGGATCACTTCAGTCCCTCTGTACTGCTCTCGGGTAGAAGCAAAGTCTGCACATAATTCGGAATAAATGGAAGGAGCCAGAACCAAATAGTTTGACAGTTATCTATGTGAGACTAACAGAGATTGACAATGATCTCTTCAGCATTTCATTATAGGCTCATTAAGAGGCACTAGCATTTAAATTAACATTCACAATACAACAACATGCTAAATACAAACTCCTCCTGATTTGGTTGAAGCTCATTTATATTCTGCATGCTCAAAATGACGCATTATTTTTTATCAGGGGGATTAACTCTTATCCACACTTTTGCTAGCTCCAGACTCGATTACTCCAATACTATCCCATCCTCCAGCCTTACACAAACCCCAGCTTGTTCAAAGTAGAGCCTGAGACTGGTGCTGTTCAGCTAATCATTGCAAAATTAATGCCGGGTCTTACTTTGAAAGTGTACCAATCGTAGTATTTGATGGCTGGAATAGTACACCATAAAATGATCCATTTGCTGAACTTTCAGGAAGACCTGAAGGGACGTCCAGGTGTCTATCCTGCAGCCCACAGTGGCCGCGAGTACCAGCACAGGCAACACGCAGCCAGATGTGAGAAGAATTGTTGGCTGAAGCCCTTTCTAAGACGTCACCGGCCAGGAGCCTCCTCGGAGCTGCACCAGATCTGGCACCGTAAACTTTGCCGGAAGTGCGACGCGGGTAAAGGCAGCTCCGAGGAAATTCCCGGCCAAAGTCAGCGGCTTCAGGCTAAGACGCAGGCGCAGTTTACGCCTTGCTTCATAATGAACATGCCTGGCAAACATTCAAAGGGCAGCGAGGGAGTCTGAGTGGGTGGAAACTCATTCTGGTTGGCCGACTTTGCCCACCGATTTGGCATCAGGTGATGGTGAGTGAAGGACGCCCAGCCCCACCGTAACATTCCAGCCACAATGGAATATCCGGGCTAAGGTTTGAAAGATTCTGTTTGCACCCTCAGCTCTCCAATATCTCCCCAAGGAGCCGTTCCTCCTGAGGGAGAGTAGTTAGTGAATGTGACCATGGTTGCTTAATAGCCAAGCCCAATTCTATCCTCGCCCGAACATTCAACAGGGATCACAAGATGGCAATGAGAAGTTGGCAAACTTTCCTGGATATTCCCTTCTGTTATCTGGGGACATAAAGCCAATTTAGTGCCCCATTAGAGCTCCAATGAGCTGTAGAGTACACCCAGCTCTATGTGCTATAGTATTACATCAGCCAGGGATATCCACTGAGCCAGAGGGGACAGCTCATTGAAAGGTTGTGTCTGATGTAAACCAGCATGTGGCTTATGGGATTTGGCTTCACAGAGCCATTCAGAACCTGTCCTGATACGGCCAAAAACCGAGATAAATCAGCTAGCTCATCAAAGAGACAGGACATGGTCAGAGAGCAGGAACAAAGTAAATCATCCAGCAAATTTGAAGGTGTTTAAATTTGAGATGGTTTCAGAGAACAGTCTGGTCAAACATTTGTATTATGGGCTGTACAAATGAAAACAAGGCGTTCTCCGCCATTTCCTTTCCTGGAGTGTTTGAAACCCTTGTACTCAGGCTGCACACACAATCCCTGTTATTGCTGACCCTCGACTCCCCAATGGTTAAATTCCTGTATTGGACTGACTTTGCTCCACCTTCTCCTTCCCATCAGCTTTATGTGTGTGTGACTCCTGCCAGACAATTTCTGCATTCTGGGCTAAATCTTCAGCAAATGTAAGTGACTGTCAGATCGTCTGATCAAAGCTACATCTCTGTCAGGGGTCTGAACTCCAGCCTTGGCTGAGTATTGACTCGATCTTAGAATAGTGCAATTTGTTCAGAGATAGAAGTGCAGGCAGTGAGTGTTTGCAAGTTCCCGAAATACTGCCTGCAGTCTGAGCTGAGTTGGGGGCAAACATTGCGCCATTACAATCTGTCCATTAAAATCTGTCCATTACAATCGGTCCATTACAATTGGGCCATTACAATCGGGCCATTAACAGGTATGAGGGCAGGTCCTGTCAGGGTTGAGTGTATAGGTGGGAGGGCCAGGTCCTGTCAGGGTTGAGTGTACAGGTATGAGGGCCAGGTCCTGTCAGGGTTGAGTGTACAGCTATGAGGGCCAGGTCCTGTCAGGGTTGAGTGTACAGCTATGAGGGCAGGTCCTGTCAGGGTTGAATGTACAGCTATGAGGGGCACGTCCTGTCAGGGTTGAATGTACAGCTATGAGGGGCACGTCCTGTCAGGGTTGAGTGTACAGCTATGAGGGCAGGTCCTGTCAGGGTTGAATGTACAGCTATGAGGGGCACGTCCTGTCAGGGTTGAATGTACAGCTATGAGGGGCACGTCCTGTCAGGGTTGAGTGTACAGCTATGAGGGCAGGTCCTGTCAGGGTTGAATGTACAGCTATGAGGGGCACGTCCTGTCAGGGTTGAATGTACATATGGGAGGGCCAGGTCCTGTCAGGTTTGAGTGTACAGGTGGGAGGGCCAGGTCCTGTCAGGGTTGAGTGTACAGGTGTGAGAGGCAGGTCCTGTCAGGATTGAGTGTACAGGTGGGAGGGCCAGGTTCTGTCAGGATTGAGTGTGCAGGTGGGATGGCCAGGTCCTGTCAGGGTTGAGTGTACATGTGGGAGGGCCAGGTCCTGTCAGGGTTGAGTGTACAGGTGTGAGAGGCAGGTCTTGTCAGGGTTGAGTGTACATGTATGAGGGCCAGGTCCTGTCAGGATTGAGTGTACAGGTATGAGGGGTAGGTTCTGTCAGGGTTGTGTGTACAGGTGGGAAGGCCAGGTCCTGTCAGGGTTGAGTGTACAGGTATGAGGAGCAGGTCCTATCAGGGTTGAGTGTATAGGTGGGAGGGCCAGGTCCTGTCAGGGTTGAGTGTATAGGTATGAGGAGCAGGTCCTGTCAGGGTTGAGTGTACAGGTGGGAGGGCCAGATCCTGTCAGGGTTGAGTGTACAGGTATGAGGAGCAGGTCCTGTCAGGGTTGAGTGTACAGGTGGAGGGCCAGGTCCTGTCAGGGTTGAGTGTATAGGTGGAGGGCCAGGTCCTGTCAGGGTTGAGTGTATTGGTGGAGGGCCAGGTCCTGTCAGGGTTGAGTGTATAGGTGGAGGGCCAGGTCCTGTCAGGGTTGAGTATATAGGTGGAGGGCCAGGTCCTGTCAGGGTTGAGTGTACAGGTGGAGGGCCAGGTCCTGTCAGGGTTGAGTGTATAGGTGGAGGGCCAGGTCCTGACAGGGTTGAGTGTATAGGTGGAGGGCCAGGTCCTGTCAGGGTTGAGTGTACAGGTGGAGGGCCAGGTCCTGTCAGGGTTGAGTGTATAGGTGGAGGGCCAGGTCCTCTCAGGGTTGAGTGTACAGGTGGAGGGCCAGGTCCTGTCAGGGTTGAGTGTATAGGTATGAGGGCCAGGTCCTGTCAGGGTTGAGTGTACAGGTGGAGTGCCAGGTCCTGTCAGGGTTGAGTGTATAGGTGGAGGGCCAGGTCCTGTCAGGGTTGAGTGTACAGGTGGAGGGCCAGGTCCTGTCAGGGTTGAGTGTACAGGTGGAGGGCCAGGTCCTGTCAGGGTTGAGTGTACAGGTGGAGGAGCAGGTCCTGTCAGGGTTGAGTGTACAGGTGGAGGGCCAGGTCCTGTCAGGGTTGTGTGTATAGGTGGAGGGCCAGGTCCTGTCAGGGTTGAGTGTATAGGTATGAGGAGCAGGTCCTGTCAGGGTTGAGTGTATAGGTATGAGGGCCAGGTCCTGTCAGGGTTGAGTGTACAGGTATGAGGGCCAGGTCCTGTCAGGGTTGAGTGTATAGGTGGAGGGCCAGGTCCTGTCAGGGTTGAGTGTATAGGTGGAGGGCCAGGTCCTGTCAGGGTTGAGTGTATAGGTGGAGGGCCAGGTCCTGTCAGGGTTGTGTGTATAGGTGGGAGGGCCAGGTCCTGTCAGGGTTGAGTGATTAGGTGGGAGGGCCAGGTCCTGACAGGGTTGAGTGTATAGGTGGAGGACCAGGTCCTGTCAGGGTTGAGTGTATAGGTGGAGGGCCAGGTCCTGTCAGGGTTGAGTGTATAGGTATGAGGAGCAGGTCCTGTCAGGGTTGAGTGTATAGGTATGAGGAGCAGGTCCTGTCAGGGTCGAGTGTACAGGTGGAGGGCCAGGTCCTGTCAGGGTTGAGTGTACAGGTATGAGGAGCAGGTCCTGTCAGGGTTGAGTGTACAGGTGGAGGGCCAGGTCCTGTCAGGGTTGAGTGTATAGGTGGAGGGCCAGGTCCTGTCAGGGTTGAGTGTATAGGTGGGAGGGCCAGGTCCTGTCAGGGTTGAGTGTACAGGTGGAGGGCCAGGTCCTGTCAGGGTTGAGTGTATAGGTGGAGGACCAGGTCCTGTCAGGGTTGAGTGTACAGGTGGAGGGCCAGGTCCTGTCAGGGTTGAGTGTATAGGTGGAGGGCCAGGTCCTGTCAGGGTTGAGTGTATAGGTGGAGGGCCAGGTCCTGTCAGGGTTGAGTGTATAGGTGGAGGGCCAGGTCCTGTCAGGGTTGAGTGTATAGGTGGAGGACCAGGTCCTGTCAGGGTTGAGTGTATAGGTATGAGGAGCAGGTCCTGTCAGGGTTGAGTGTACAGGTGGAGGGCCAGGTCCTGTCAGGGTTGTGTGTATAGGTGGGAGGGCCAGGTCCTGTCAGGGTTGAGTGTATAGGTGGAGGGCCAGGTCCTGTCAGGGTTGAGTTTATAGGTGGAGGGCCAGGTCCTGTCAGGGTTGAGTGTATAGGTATGAGGAGCAGGTCCTGTCAGGGTTGAGTGTACAGGTGGAGGGCCAGGTCCTGTCAGGGTTGTGTGTATAGGTGGGAGGGCCAGGTCCTGTCAGGGTTGAGTGTATAGGTGGAGGGCCAGGTCCTGTCAGGGTTGAGTGTATAGGTGGAGGGCCAGGTCGTGTCAGGGTTGAGTGTATAGGTGGAGGGCCAGGTCCTGTCAGGGTTGAGTGTACAGGTGGAGGACCAGATCCTGTCAGGGTTGAGTGTACAGGTGGAGGGCCAGGTCCTGTCAGGGTTGAGTGTATAGGTATGAGGAGCAGGTCCTGTCAGGGTTGAGTGTATAGGTATGAGGAGCAGGTCCTGTCAGGGTTGAGTGTATAGGTATGAGGAGCAGGTCCTGTCAGGGTTGAGTGTATAGGTATGAGGAGCAGGTCCTGTCAGGGTCGAGTGTATAGGTGGGAGGACCAGGTCCTGTCAGGGTTGAGTGTATAGGTGGAGGGCCAGGTCCTGTCAGGGTTGAGTGTATAGGTATGAGGAGCAGGTCCTGTCAGGGTTGAGTGTATAGGTATGAGGAGCAGGTCCTGTCAGGGTCGAGTGTACAGGTGGAGGGCCAGGTCCTGTCAGGGTTGAGTGTATAGGTGGAGGGCCAGGTCCTGTCAGGGTTGAGTGTACAGGTATGAGGAGCAGGTCCTGTCAGGGTTGAGTGTATAGGTGGAGGGCCAGGTCCTGTCAGGGTTGAGTGTATAGGTGGAGGGCCAGGTCCTGTCAGGGTTGAGTGTATAGGTGGAGGACCAGGTCCTGTCAGGGTTGAGTGTATAGGTGGAGGACCAGGTCCTGTCAGGGTTGAGTGTACAGGTGGAGGACCAGGTCCTGTCAGGGTTGAGTGTATAGGTGGAGGGCCAGGTCCTGTCAGGGTTGAGTGTACAGGTATGAGGAGCAGGTCCTGTCAGGGTTGAGTGTACAGGTATGAGGAGCAGGTCCTGTCAGGGTTGAGTGTATAGGTGGAGGACCAGGTCCTGTCAGGGTTGAGTGTACAGGTGGAGGACCAGGTCCTGTCAGGGTTGAGTGTATAGGTGGAGGACCAGGTCCTGTCAGGGTTGAGTGTACAGGTGGAGGACCAGGTCCTGTCAGGGTTGAGTGTATAGGTGGAGGGCCAGGTCCTGTCAGGGTTGAGTGTACAGGTGGAGGACCAGGTCCTGTCAGGGTTGAGTGTACAGGTGGAGGGCCAGGTCCTGTCAGGGTTGAGTGTATAGGTGGAGGGCCAGGTCCTGTCAGGGTTGAGTGTACAGGTGGAGGACCAGGTCCTGTCAGGGTTGAGTGTTTTGGTGGAGGGCCAGGTCCTGACAGGGTTGAGTGTATAGGTGGAGGGCCAGGTCCTGTCAGGGTTGAGTGTACAGGTGGAGGACCAGGTCCTGACAGGGTTGAGTGTATAGGTGGAGGGCCAGGTCCTGTCAGGGTTGAGTGTATAGGTGGAGGGCCAGGTCCTGTCAGGGTTGAGTGTATAGGTGGGGTTACAGCAGCATTGCACCAAAGCATTGAATTTAATTTAATTTTTGTTGCAATGAGGCCCACTCAGAACATGGAAACTGCTGAAGGTCGGTGTCAGTCAGCACTTGGGGTGTGAACATGGTTTTCTCTCGAACCTTCCAATCAGGTGATTTTCCCAGCAGATTTTCCCAGCCAGTGCACCTTTGGTGCTTTTCTCTGCTGCACTGTTCAATGTTGGGACATCCCAGTTAATCCAGGACCACTGAGGAGATTGTGGGAGGGGTGAGCTCATCATCTCCAATTTAAAAAAGAAGGGAGATTTTTATTTAAAATGTAATTTTCATGAATGGTGATTCCTTGTAACATGGCTCAGTGGTTCTGGGATCCATTGGGTTATCTGTGCTTCGATCAAACAGCACGGAGGGTGTTTGGCATTTGTTCTCAGGATGTGGGCCTCGCTGGCAAGGCCAGCATTTATTGCCCATCTGCCTTCTTGAACCGCTGCAGTCCGTGTGGTGAAGGTTCTCCCACAGCGCTGTTAGGAAGGGAGTTCCAGGATTTTGACCCAGTGACGATGAAGGAACGGCGATATATTTCCAATTTGGGATGGTTTGTGACTTGGAGGGGAACGTGCAGGTGGTGTTGTTCCCATTTGCCTGCTGCTCTTGTCTTGGGACACTGTGGGTTATCTCTGATTACAACACATGGAGGTGCGGGGTGGGAGTATCTGTATTTATTGCTCTAAGTTTATTGATTTTGTTATCTTCAGACTGGACTATTCCAATTCTCTCCTGGCTGGCCTCACACCTTCCACCCTCTATAAACTTCAGCTCATTCAAAACTCTGCTGACCGTATCCTAACTCGCACCAAGTCCCGTTCACCCATCTCCCTGCGCTCGCTGACCTCCATTGGCTCCCGGTCCAGCAGTGCCTCCATTTTAAAATTCTCGTCCTCGTGTTCAAATCCCTCCATGGCCTCGCCCCTCCCTACCTCTGTAACCTCCTCCAGACCTTCATCCCTCTGAGATCTCTGCGCTCCTCCAATTCTGGCCTCTTGTTCATCCCTGATTTTCATCGCTCCACCATTGGCGGCCGTGCCTTCAGCTGTCGAGACCCTAAGTGCTGGAATTCCCTCCCCAAACCTCTCCGCCTCTCTACCCCTCTCTCCTTTAAGAAGATCATTAAAACCTACCTCTTTGACCCACCTGTCTGAATGTCCCCTTATTACATTAAAGGCGCTATATAAATGCAAGTTGCGATTGCTACTTGCTATAGGAATTGGTGGATTTATTAGGAACTTTTCTGGCATCACGAGGGAGCTGATTATCCTCACTCCGCCCTCTCCCCGTCCTCACTCCGCCCTCTCCCCGTCCTCACTCCGCCCTCTCCCCGTCCTCACTCCGCCCTCTCCCCGTCCTCACTCCGCCCTCTCCCCGTCCTCACTCCGCCCTCACTCCGCCCTCACTCCACCTGCACTCCAACCCTCACTCCAACCCTCGCTCCAACCCACACTCCATCCCTCACTCCACCCTCACTCCACTCTCTTTCCAACCCTCAGTCCACCCCTCACGCCACCCTCACTCCAATCCTCACTCCGTCCTCACTCCAACCCTCACACCAACCACACTCAACCTTTCTCTCCATCCTCACTCGACCCTCACTCCACTCTCACTCCAACCCTCAATCCTCCCCCTCACTCCAACCTCACTCAGCCCCACACTCCTCCCTCACTCTGCCCTCACTCCAACTCTCATTCCAACCTCACTCCAACCCTCACTCCAACCCTCACTCCAACCCTCACTCCAATCTCACTCAATGCCTGACTTCAACCCTCACTCCATGCCTCACTCCACCCTCAACTCAACCCCACTCCACCCCTCACTCCAACCCTCACTCCACCCTCACTCCAGCCTCACTCCACCCTCGTTCCAAACCTCACTCCACCCCTCAGTCCAACCCTTACTCTGTCCTCACTCCCACCCTCACTCTAACCTCACTCCACCCCTCACTCCAACCCTCACTCCGTCCTCACTCCAACCCTCACTCCAACCTCACTCAATGCCTGACTCCAACCCTCACTCCACCCACATTCCACTCTCATTCTATCACTCGCTCCATCCTCACTCCAACCTTACTCCATCCACACTCCACCCTCACACCACCCCTCACTCTGCCCCTCATTCCACCACTCACTCCACCCCTCACTCTGCCCCTCACTCCAGCCTCATTCCAAACCTCACTCCAACACTCACTCTGCCCTCACTCCTCCCTCACTCCATTCCTCACTCCACCCCTCACTCTACCCCTCACTCTGCCCTCACTCCATTCTTCACTCCACCTTTAACTCTTACTCCTCCCTCACTCCTCCCTCGCTCCATTCCTCATCCGCCCATCACACCAAACCTCACTCCATCCGTCACTCCACCCTCACTCCACTCTCAATCCACCCTCATTCCACCCCTCACTTCACTCTCAATCCGCTCCTCACTCCACCCCGCACTCCACCTTCACTCTACCCTCACTCCACTCTCACTCCAACCTCACTCCACCCTCACTCCACCCCTCACTCTGCCCTCACTACATTCCTCACTCCACCTTTAACTCTTACTCCTCCCTCACTCCTCCCTCACTCCTCCCTCGCTCCATTCCTCATCCGCCCATCACACCAAACCTCACTCCATCTGTCACTCCACCCTCACTCCACTCTCACTCCAACCTCACTCCACCCCTCACTCTGTCCTCACTCCATTCCACACTCCACTCACACTCCTTCCTCACTCTGCCCTCACTCCAACCTCACTCCTTCCTCACTCTGCCCTCACTCTGCCCCTCATTGCTCCTCTCACTCCATCCCTCACTCCATTCATCACTCCACCCCTCACTTCACCCTCATTCCAAGCCTCATTCCAACCTAACTCCTCCCTCACTCCATTCCTCACTCCATCCCTCACCACTCCATACTCCACCCACATTCCACCCCACACTCCACCCTCACTCCGCCCACATTCCAAACCATCCTCCACCCCTCATTCTGCCCTCACTTCTCCCTCATTCCACCGCTCACTCCAGCACTCATTCTGCCCTCACTCCACCATCATTCCAACCTCAATCTACCCCTCACTCCACTCCCACTCCTCCCTCACTCCACTCATTACTCCACCTTCACGCCTCCCTCACTCCATGCTCACGCCACAGCTAACTCCGCCCAAAACTCCAACCCTCACTCTGTCCCTCATTCCACCCTCATTCCGACCTCACCACCCTTCACTCCATCCCTCACTCCGCCACTCACACATCCCTTACTCCAACCTCACTGCAACCTCACTCCACCCCTCACTCCATCCTCACTCCACCCCTCACTCCATCCTCACTCCACCCGTCACTTCACCTCACTCCACCTCACTCCACCCTCACTGCAACCTCATCCTACCCTCATCCCTCCCTCACTCCAACCTCATCCCACCCTCACTCCACCCCCAGTCAAACCTCATTCCACCCCTCACTCCACCCTCACTCCAAACTCACTCTGCCCCTCACTCCGACTCTCACTCCACCCTCTACAACTCACTCCACCCTCACTCTGTCCTCATTCCAACACTCACTCCACCCCTCACACCATCCCCACTCCAACCCTCACTTCACCCTCATACCGTCCTCAATCCACCACTTACTCCAGCCCGCCCTCCACCCTCACTCCACCCTCACTCACCACTCATTCCACCCTCAGGCCACACCTAACTCCGCCCATTATGCAACCCTCATTCCTTCCCTCACTCCAGCATCACTCCAACCTTCACTCTACCATCACTCCAACCTCACTCCAACCTCACTCCACCCCTCAGTCCACCCTCTCTCCAACCGCACTCCAGCCCTCACTCCACCAACACTCCAACCCTCACTCCATCCCTCATTCCACCCTCACTCCATCCTCACTCTTCCACATACTCCAACCTCACTCCACACCACAATCCACCCTAACTCCAACCTCACCCTACCCTCACTCTGCCCCCACTCCATCCTCACTCCAATCTCACTCCACCCTCACTCAACCCTCACTCCAACCCTCACTCCACCCTCATTCTACCCATCTCTACAGCCTCACACTGCCCTCACTCCAGCCCACACTCCGTCTTCACTCCAACCCTCACTCAACCCTTCACTCTGTCCTCACTCCAACCCTCTCTACACCATTACTCCACCCACAATCCAACCCTCACTCACCACTCACTCTAACCTCACTCGACCCCTCACTCCAACATAATTCCACATTCACTCTGCCCCTCGCTCCACCCTCACTCCACGCCTCACTCCATGCCTGACTCCACCCTCACTCTAAACCTCGCTCCCACCCTCACACCACCCCTCATTCTGCCCTCACTCTGCCTCTCATTCATCCTCTCACTCCGCCCCTCACTCCATTCATCACTCCACCCCACACTCCACCCTCACTCCAACCCTCACTCCACCCTCATTCTACCCATCACTCCAGCCTCACACCGCCCTCACTCCATCCTCACTCCAACCCTCTCTCCACCATCACTCTGTCCTCACTCCACCCACACTCCAACCTCACTCCACCCTAACTCCTCCCTCATTAACCACTCACTCCACCCCTCACTCCACCCACACTCCACCCTCACTCCACCCCTCACTCCACCCTCACTCAACCCCTCACCCCACCCTCACCCCAAACCTCAACCCCACCTTCACTCCACCCCACACTCCATCCTCACTCACCCCCCACACCACCCTCGCTCCAATCCTCACTCCACCCCTCATTCCAACTTCACTCCACATTCACTCCGCCCCTTGCTCCACCCTCACTCTACCCATCACCCCACCCTCACTCCAACCCTCACTCCCACCCTCACTCCACCCTGCAATCCACCCCTCATTCCACCCTCACTCCACATTCACTCTGCCCCTCGCTCCACATTCACTCTGCCCCTCGCTCCACCCTCACTCTACCCCTCACCCCACCCTCATTCCCACCCTCACTCCACCCCGCACTGCACCCTCACTCACACCCCACACTACCCTCACTCCAAACCTCACTCCCACCCTCATTCCACCACCCATTCCACCCTCACTCCACCCTCACTCACCCCTCACTTCCGCCCTCACACTACCCCGCACTCCACTCTCACTCCACCCTCACTCACCCCTCGTTCCAACCTTCACTCCAACCCTCACTCCACCCCGCACTCCACCTCAATCCACCCTCACTCCACCCCTCACTCCACCCCTCACTCCCACCCTCACTACAACCTCATTCGACCCTCACTCCACCCCTCACTCCACCCTCACCCATCCCTCACTCCACCTCTCACTCGAGCCTCACTTTGCCCTCACTCCATCCCTCACTCCACACTTACTCCACCCCTCAATCCACCCTCACTCCAACCTCACCCTACCCTCACTCCAATCTCACTCTGCCCTCACTCCAATCTCACTCCGCCCTCATTCTACCCAACACTCCAGCCTCACACTGCCCTCACTCCACCCTCACTCCAACCCTCACTCAACCCCTCACACCTTCCTCACTCCAACCCTCTCTCCACCATCACTCTGTCCTCACTCCACCCTCACTTTGACCCCTCACTCCAACCTCACTCCACATTCACTCTGGCCCTTGCTCCACCCTCGCTCCACCCTCACTCCACCCCTCACTCCGACCCTCACTCCACCCCTCACTCCACCCGCATTCCTCCCTCAATCCACCCTCATGCACACCTAACTCCGCCCGTCACTCCAATACTCACTCTGGCCCTCTCAAAATCACTCCACCCTCACTCCTCCCTCACTCCACCCGCACGCCACACCTATCTCTGCCCGTCATTCCGTCCCTCACTCCACCCTCAATCCAACCTTTACTCCACCCCTCACTCCACCTCACTCCAACCTCACTCTACCGCTCAATCCATCCTCACTCCTCCCCACACTCCAACCACACGTCACACCTCAATCCAACCTCACTCAACCTCACCCTGCCCTCACTCCGCCCCTCACTCCAGCTTCACTCCAATCTCACTCTGCCCTCATTCGACCCTTGTCGAAACTTAACACTATACCAATGCATTAACACCCAAACCAGTAGTACAAAGAAAAACTTTATTGAGCCCAACTTGTATACAAGTGGAAGAGCACCTCAAACAATGGTTGAGGGTACAACTTCCCCGAGTCAATGAAACAGCTCATGTTTATACAATTCAGTAGACAACGCCCATCTGTTACAGAATATGGGCGTACACATACATTCTTTATTGGCTCAGGTAGTTGGTCAATCAAGTAGTGAGCCTGCCCCCGAACACCCATAGCCATCTTATTACTTTGCACATAGGCCTGAGCAAATGTTAATCATCCCCTTCCTCCCTACATTCCTGTCTCTTGTTATCAGTAGGGCTGGAGCCAGTCTCAAGGCTACATGGCCGTTCACTAACTATTCTTATTATATTCTGTAGTCAGCTACATCCTTATCTCAAGAGAGGCCAGGCTGTACTAAGTGCCTGCTCAACTAACTTAATTATCAACATACCAAGGCTTAAACGTAATTACACAATTGTGCTTCTATGTGTGCTGTAGCTAAACCTATTATGTGAGTTAATAAAGGTTAATATGGTCAAGTATCCCTTCATGCACTTTCATTAATACGGTCAAGTATTCCTTCATGCACTTCCACACCCTCACTTCAACCCTCACTCCACCCTCGTTCCACCCCTCACTCCCTCCAGCCTCACACCGCCCTCACTCCATCCTCACTCCAACCCTCACTCAACCCCTCACACCATCCTCACTCCAACCCTCACTCAACCCCTCACACCATCTTCACTCCAACCCTCTCTCCACCATCACTCCGTCCTCACTCCACCCCTCACTCACCACTCACTCCACCCACACTCCACCCACAATCCAACCCTCACTCCACCCTCACTCTACCCCTCACCCCACCCTCACCCCAAACCTCACCCCCATCCTCACTTCACCATCCACTCCACCCTCACTCACCCCCCACACCACCCTCACTCCAACCCTCACTCCACCCCTCATTCCAACCTCACTCCACATTCACTCCGCCCCTCACTCCACCCTCATTCTACTCCTCACCCCATCCTCACTCCAATCTCACTCCGCCATCACTCAACCCTTAATCCACTTTCATTCTACCCATCACTCCAGCCTCACACTGCCCTCACTCCACCCCTCACTCCATCCTCACTCCACCCTCACTCAACCTCTTGCACCATCCTCACTCCAACCCTCTCTCCACCATCACTCTGTCCTCCACCCCTCACTCACCACTCACTACACCCTCACTCCACCCACACTCCCACCTCACTCCAAACTAACTCCTCCCTCACGCACCACTCACTCCACCCCTCACCCCACCCTCACTTGACCACTCACTCCAACCTCACTCCATGTTCACTCTGCCCTTCGCTCCACCCTGGCTCCACCCTTCACTCCAACCTCACTCCACATTCATCCTGCCCCTCGCTCCACCCTTGCTCCACCCTCACTCCACCCCTCACTCCAACCCTCACTCCACCCCTCACTCCACCCTCACTCCTCCCTCACTCCACCCTCACGGACACCTAACTCCGCCCATCACTCCAATACTCACTCTGGCCCTCACAAAATCACTCCACCCTCACTCCACCCTCACTCCACCCTCACTCTGCCCTCATTCAACCTTCACTCCAATCCTCATTCCACCCTCGTTCCACCCATCACTCCAGCCTCACACTGCCCTCACTCCATCCTCACTCCAACCCTCACTCAACCCCTCACACCATCTTCAGTCCAACCCTCTCTCCACCATCACTCCGTCCTCACTCCATTCATCAGTCACCACTCACTCCACCCACACTCCAACCCACACTCTGTCCTCACTCCACCCTTCACTCACCACTCACTCCACCTACACTCCAACCCACGCTCCACCCCTCACTCACCCCTCATACCACCCTCACTCCTCCCCTCCCTCCATTCCTCACCCATCCCTCACTTCACCCCTCACTCCATCCCTCATTCCACCCTCACTACACTCCTCACTCCACCCTCACCCATCCCTCACTTCACCCCTCACTCCATACCTCACTCCACTCTTACTCCTCCCCTCACTCCACCCCTCACTCCTCCCTCACTCTATTCCTCACTCCACCTCTCACTCCACCCCTCACTCTAGCCCTCACTCCGCCCCTTACTCCACCTTCACTCCACCCCTCACATTATCCTATATATTTCCAGAGAGATTGGCACCATTTTTCTTTGATGTCTGATTGGCAAGAACTCAATGACTGTGCTGTTACATTTGTCTTCCGCTGCTGTCCTCACCATTGGCAAATAAATTACTGAATGACTGGGCTCAGTCATTCATCATTCACAACTGAAAAATCTGCTTGTATTTAACACAAAATTCATACACTCTTAGGGCAGGTACAGCACGGGTTAGATACAGAGTAAAGCTCCCTCTACACTGTCCCATCAAACACTCCCAGGGTAGGTACAGCACGGGTTAGATACAGAGTAAAGCTCCCTCTACACTGTCCCATCAAACACTCCCAGGGTAGGTACAGCACGGGTTAGATACAGAGTAAAGCTCCCTCTACACTGTCCCATCAAACACTCCCAGGGTAGGTACAGCACGGGTTAGATACAGAGTAAAGCTCCCTCTACACTGTCCCATCAAACACTCCCAGGGTAGGTACAGCACGGGTTAGATACAGAGTAAAGCTCCCTCTACACTGTCCCATCAAACACTCCCAGGGTAGGTACAGCACGGGTTAGATACAGAGTAAAGCTCCCTCGACACTGTCCCATTAAACATTCCCAGGGCAGGTACAGCACAGGTTAGATACAGAGTAAAGCTCCCTCTACACTGTCCCATCAAACACTCCCAAGGCAGGTACAGCACAGGTTAGATACAGAGTAAAGCTCCCTCGACACTGTCCCATCAAACACTCCCAGGGCAGGGACAGCACGGGTTAGATACAGAGTAAAGCTCCCTCATAAGAACATAAGAACATAAGAAATAGGAGCAGGAGTAGGCCATACGGCCCCTCGAGCCTGCTCCACCATTCAATCAGATCATGGCTGATCTTCGACCTCAACTCCACTTTCCTGCCCATCCCCAAATCCCTTGATTCCCCCAGAGTCCAAAAATCTAACGATCTCAGCCTTGAATATATTCAACGACTCAGCATCCACAGCCCTCTGGGGCAGAGAATTCCAAAGACTCACAATCCTCTGAGTGAAGAAATTCCTTCTCATCTCAGTCTTAAATGGCCAACCTCTTATCCTGAAATTATGCCCCCTAGTTCTAGGCTCTCCAGCCATGGGAAATAACCTCTCAGCATCTACCCTGTCAAACCCCCTCGGGATCTTATATGTTTCAGTGAGATCATAGAATCAGAGAACCAAAGCAAGGTTACAGCACGGAAGGAGGCCATTCTGCCGATCGAGTCCGTGCCAGCCCTATGCAAACCCTAATCCAGCTAGTCCCACTCCCCTGCCCTTTCCCCGTAGCCCTGCAATTTTTTTGCTTTCAAGTACTTATCCAGTTCCCTTTTGAAAGCCATGATTGTAACTGCCTCCACCACCCTCTCGGGCAGTGCATTCCAGATCCCAACCACCAGATCACCTCTCATTCTTCTAAACTCCAGAGAGTATAATCCCATTCTACTCAACCTCTCCTCATAGGACAACCCTCTCATCCCAGGAATCAATCTAATGAACTTACGTTGCACCTCCCCTAAGGCAAATGCTTCCTTAGATAAGGAGCCCAAAACTGTACGCAGTACTCCAGGTGAGGTCTCACCAAAGCCCTGTACAATTGTAGTAAGACTTCCTTACTCTTATACTCCAAACCCCTTGCAATAAAGGCCAACATGCCATTTGCTTTCCTCATTGCCTGCTGTACCTGCATGTTAACTTTCTGTGTTTCTTGTATGAGGACACCCAAAGCCCTCTGAACACCAACATTTAATAGTTTCTCACCGTTTAAAGAATATTCTGTTTTTCTATTCTTCCTATCAAAGTGAATAACCTCACATTTCCCCACATTATACTCCATCTGCCACCTTCTTGCCCATTTACTTAACCTGTCTATATCCCTTTGCAGACTCTGTGGGGGTGATTTTAGGGGGCAGTTGCGGGTCCGCTGGGGGCGGGGGGCCTCTGAAAATCGCAGAAATCCCATTCGGGTTCGGAAGCCGACTCCAACCCGCCAACTTCCGAGTTTCCCAGGGACCCATCTTTGTGCACGGGCGACCCGAAAACGGAAAACGGAAGTCCCGCCGGCAATTAAAGCATGACAGTTAAAGAACCAAATGTACCTCATTGAGGTACTTAAGGTACTTTACCTGTGACACATTAAGGGACGATTTTTAACTTACCTGGGCGGCTTGCCCACTGCCTCCGATTCACACCTGGTGAAACCAAGATCAGGGAACAAGAAACTAAATAAATTAAATAAAAAACCATAGATAGAAGCGAAAACATAAAATGAACCCACCTTTGCACCCTGCTCCAATATCCGATGTCTCCCTTTCCGATCTCCCCCTCTTCACCCCCCGATGTCCTCCCGATGTCCCACTCTTCACTCCCTCCGATGTCTTCCTGATCTCCCCCTCTTCACCCCCCATGTCCCGCCGATGTCCCACTCTTCACCCACCCGATGTCCTCCCGATGTCCCACTCTTCACCCCCCATGTCCCCCCGATGTCCCACTCTTCACTCCCCCCATGTCCCCCCGATGTCCCCCTCTTCACCCCCCATGTCCTCCCGATCACCCACTCTTCACCCCCCAATGTCCTCCCGATGACCCACTCTTCACCCCCCTGATGTCCTCCCGATCTTCCCCTGATCTTCCCCTCTCCCCCCCCCCGATCTCCCCCTCTCCCACCCGATCTCCCCCTCTCCCCCATGATCTCCCCCTCTCCCCCCTGATCTTCCCCTCTCCGCCCCCAATCTTCTCCTCTTCACCCCCAATCTTCTCTCTGCCCCTGATCTTCCCCCTTCCCGACCTTCCAGTCTCCCCCCAGATCTTCCACTCTCCCCCCCCCACCCCCCGGTCTTCCAGTCCAGTGCCGGATGACGTCTCTCTCTCTTTCTCTCCCCACCCCCCTCCCTTCACATTACAGCTCCTGACGGCAGCCTGTAAATCAGGCTGGCTGCTGGGCGTGAAACCCAGAGAGGACGTTAATCACCAGCAATCACCATGTGATCGCGTCGGAAACGGTAACTTTGGTTCAAATGGGGTTGCCACGCGGCCAATCACCACCCCCCCCCATCCCCGTATAACCAACCCGCCATCATTGTAAAATGGACCCCTCTGTGTCCTCCTCACAGCTTACTTTCCCACTTAGCTTTGTATCATCAGAAAACTTGGATACAGTGCACTCGGTCCCTTCATCTAAGTCATTGATATAGATTGTAAATAGCTGAGGCCCAAGCACCCCACTAGTTACAGCCTGCCAACGTGAGAATGACCCGTTTATCCCGACTCTCTGTTTTCTGTCCGTTAACCAATCCTCTATCCACGTTAATATGTTACCCCCAACCCCATGTGCCCTTATCTTGTGTAACAACCTTTTATGTGGCACCTTATTGAATGCCTTTTGAAAATCCATATATACTACATCCACTGGTTCCTCTTTATCTACCCTGCTAGTTACATCCTCAAAAAACTCTAATAAATTTGTCAAACATGATTTTCCTTTCAAAAAACCGTGTTGACTCTGCCTAATCATATTATGATTTTCTAAGTGCCCTGTTACCACTTCCTTAATAATGGATTCCAGCATTTTCCCGATGACTGATGTCAGGCTAACTGGCCTGTAGTTCCCTGTTTTCTCTCTCCATCCTTTCTTGAATAGCAGGATTACATTTGCAACCTTTCAATCCACTGGGACCATTTTAGAATCTAGGGAATTTTGGAAAATCACAAGTGATGCATCCACTATCTCTTCAGACACCTCTTTTAGAACCCTGGGATGTAGGCCATCAGGTCCAGGGGATTTGTCGGCTTTTAATACGACTAATTTCTCCAGTATTTTTTCTTTACTAATATTAATTACTTTAAGTTCTTCACTCTCATTAGACCCTTCATTCACAACTATTTCTGATATGTTTTTGTATCTTCTACTTAAGTCCAAAACCAGAGTTTAGGACACTAGATTTGGACTTAAGTACGTCACTCTCGAACTCAATGTGAAACTCTGTCATATTATGATCACTCTTCCCCAGAGGACCCCTTACTATGAGATTACTGATTAACCCTGTCTCATTACACAAGGCACAATCTAAAATCGCCTGTTCCATGGTTCGTTCTGTGACATATTGTTCTAGGAAACTGTCTCAAATGCATTCCATGTACTCATCCTCCAAACTATTTTTGCCCATTTGATTTGCCCAGTCTATATAAAGATAAAAGCCCCACACGATTATTGCATTACCTTTGTTACAAGCTCCTCTTATTTCTTGATTAATACTCTGTCCAACAGTATAACTACTGTTAGGGGGTCTATAAATTACTCCCACCAGTGTTTTCTGCCCCTTGTTATCTCTTATTTCCATCCACACTGATTCTACTTCCTGATCTTCTGAGCCAAGATCCTTTCTCACCACTGTCCTTATGTCATCCTTTATTATTAGGGCTACCCCCCGCCCTTACCTTTTCCATTTTGACTGACTTTTCGAAAAGTCATTACCCTGGAATATTTAGTTCCCAACCTTGGTCGCCTTGCAACCCCGCCTCAGTAATGAATACTAGGTCAAACCCATTTATCTCTATTTGTTCCATTAATTTGTCCAGCTTGTAATGAATGCTTTATGCATTCAGATAAAGTGCCTTTAATTTTAACTTTATACCATTATTCCCTGATTCGAGCTTATTCGCTGATGTGCTATTACCGTTAAACTCTCTGTCCCTTCCTGACGCACTCTGCTTATATTTACCCAAAACACTACTCTGCTCTATGGCCTTGACTTTTCTCTTTAGATTCATAAATTTCCCCTCACCTGAACCCTCCCCCCTCTTTTTAGTTTAAAACCCTATTTAAAACCCTATTCAACTAAGGCTGTTGAATAACTACAGCCCGAGTTATTCAATTCACCAGGACACTGGTCCCAACCCAGTTTAAGTGGAGCCCATACCAACGGAACAGCTCCCTCTTTCCCCATCAATCAATCCCAGGGCAGGTACAGCACGGATTAGGTACAGAGTAAAGCTCCCTCGACACTGTCCCATCAAACACTCCCAGGGCAGGTACAGCACAGGTTAGATACAGAGTAAAGCTCCCTCGACACTGTCCCATCAAACACTCCCAGGGCAGGTACAGCACGGGTTAGATACAGAGTAAAGCTCCCTCTACACTGTCCCATCAAACACTCCCATGGCAGGTACAGCATGGGTTAGATACAGAGTAAAGCTCCCTCTACACTGTCCCATCAAACACTCCCAGGGCAGATACAGCTTGGGTTAGATAGAGAGTAAAGCTCCCTCTACACTGTCCCATCAATCACTCCCAGGGAAGGTATAGCACGGGTTAGCTTAAGAACAGGAGTGGGAAACATTTAAAACGGTGATTAATAGAGTCCAGGAGAAATATATCCAACTAAAAAGCAAGAACAAACTAGCCAGTAACGACACACCATGGATGAGAAAAGAAATAAGGGCCAAATTGAAATTAAATAAAAAGGCACATACTAAGTACATCGACAACAAAGAGGATGACAAAAGGGAATATGAAAAGGTTAGGAAAGAAGACAAAAAAACAATTAGGAAGGCAAAGAGAAACTATGAAATTAAATTATCAAGGAATATAAAAATAAATAGTAAAGTTTTCTACAGACACATAAATAACAAATAAAAATCAGAATATGTATAGGGCCACCAAGGGATACACACGATAAACTCACAGGTAATGACAGCGAAATGGCAGAAATATTAAATAATTACTTTGGCTCAGTATTTACCGGGGAGACTAACAAGGTGGGCATGATATTAAGAGAAGAGATTAAAAAAGATATTAAAACATTTAAGATCGGTGGGGGGGGAGATAATTGATAAACTAATCAAACTTAGAGAGAGTAAAGCCCTTGGTCCGGATGGATTGCATCCGCACATATTAAAAGAAGTTAGGGAGGAGATAGCAGAGGCAATTTACATATATATAAACATTCATTAGAAAAGGGAATAGTGCCAGAGAACTGGCGGACAGTTAATGTGATTCCTATATTTAAAAAGTGAGATAGAGCAAGTCCAGGGAACCAATTAGCTTAACATCGGTGGTAGGAAAGATAATGGAATCCTTAGTCAAAGATGTAATAGAAAAACATCTAGAAACAGAAAATATAATAAAGATTAGTCAGCACGGATTTCTAAAGGGAAGATCATGTTTGACCAACCTTATTGAATTCTTTGAAAAATTAACAGAAAGGTTAGACAAGGGTAATGCAGTAGATGTAATATATTTGGATCTTCAAAAGGTCTTTGATGTGGTACCGCATAATAGAATCATGACTAGGGTCAGAGCATGTGGAGTCAGGGGACAAGTAGCAGAATGGATAACAAGCTGGCTACAAAACAGAAAACAGGGATTAAAGGTAGTTAGACTGGCAAAAGATGGGAAGTGATGTTCCACAAGGATTGGTGCTGCGGGCCGCTGTTGTTCACCATTTACATAAATGATTTGGACTCGGAAATCGGAAATACAATTTTAAAATTTCCGTGCGACACCAAATTGGGAGGTATAATTAATACCGAGCAGAACCACGACAAAATACAGGAAGACATTAATAAACTTTCAGAATGGGCGTGTAATTGGCAAATGAATTTCAATATAGATAAGTGTGAGGTGGTGCATTTTGGTAGAAAGAATAAGGAGGCCACATACTCCTTGGAAAGTAAAAGTCTAAAAGGGGTAGAGGGACAGAGGGATCTGGGGGTACAGATACACAAATCACTAATAGTGTGACACAGGTTAATATGGCCATAAAAAGAGCAAGCCAAGCACTGGGGTTCATTTCTAGAGGGATAGAATTGAAAAGCAGAGGAGTTATGTTAAACTTGTACAGAACCTTGGTTAGACCACACTTGGAGTACTGTGAACAGTTCTGGTCTCCATTTAATAAATAGGACATAGAGGCACTGGAGAAGGTGCAAAAAAGATTTACGAGGATAATACCAGAACTGAGAGTTTACACCTATCAGGAAGGATTGAACAGGCTGGGACTCTTCTCACAAGAAAAGAGAAGACTGAAGGGTGACCTGATAGAGGTCTTTAAGATTATGAAAGGGTTTGATAGGGTAGACGTAGAGAAAATGTTTCCAATTGTGGGGGAGACCAGAACGAGAGGCCATAAATATAAGATAGTCACTAATAAATCCAATCGGGAATTCAGGAGAAACTTCTTTACCCAGAGAATGGTCAGAATGTGGAACTCACTACCACAAGGAGTAGTTGAGGCGACTAGCATAGATGCATTTAAGGGAAAGCTAGATAAACACATGAGGGAGAAAGGAATGGAAGGATATGCTGATAGAGTTAGAAGAAGTAGGGAGGGAGGAGGCTCGTGTGGAGCATAAACACTGGCATGGACCTGTTGGGCTGAATGGCCTGTTTCTGTACTATACATTCTATGTAATTCTATGTAAGTGTAAAGCTCCCTCTATACTGTCCCAGCAAACATTCCCAGGGCAGGTACAGCACTGGTTAGGTACAGAGTAAAGCTCCCTCTACACTGTCCCATCAAACACTCCCAGGGCAGGTACAGCACGGGTTAGATACAGAGTAAAGCTCCCTCTACACTGTCCCATCAAACATTCCCAGGGCAGGTACAGCACGGGTTAGATACAGAGTAAAGCTCCTTTTGCACTGTCCCATTAAACACTCCCAGGGCAGGTACAGCATGGGTTAGATACAGAGTAAAGCTCCCTCTACACTGTCCCATCAAACACTCCCAGGACAGGTACAGCACGAGTTAGATACAGAGTAAAGCTCCTTTTGCACTGTCCCATTAAACACTCCCAGGGCAGGTACAGCACAGGTTAGATACAGAGTAAAGCTCCCTCTACACTGTCCCATCAAACACATCCTGAACAGGTACAGCATGGGTTAGATACAGAGTAAAGCTCCCTCTACACTGTCCCATCAAACACTCCCAGGGCAGGTACAGCACGGGTTAGATACAGAGTGAAGCTCCCTCTACACTGTCCCATCAAACACTCCCAGGGCAGGTACAGCACGGGTTAGATACAGAGTAAAGCTCCCTCTACACTGTCCCATCAAACACTCCCAGGGCAGGTACAGCATGGGTTAGATACAGAGTAAAGCTCCCTCTACACTGTCCCATCAAACACTCCCTGAACAGGTACAGCACGGGTTAGATACAGAGTAAAGCTCCCTCTACACTGTCCCATCAAACACTCCCAGGACAGGTACAGCACGAGTTAGATACAGAGTAAAGCTCCTTTTGCACTGTCCCATTAAACACTCCCAGGGCAGGTACAGCACAGGTTAGATACAGAGTAAAGCTCCCTCTACACTGTCCCATCAAACACATCCTGAACAGGTACAGCATGGGTTAGATACAGAGTAAAGCTCCCTCTACACTGTCCCATCAAACACTCCCAGGGCAGGTACAGCACGGGTTAGATACAGAGTGAAGCTCCCTCTACACTGTCCCATCAAACACTCCCAGGGCAGGTACAGCACGGGTTAGATACAGAGTAAAGCTCCCTCTACACTGTCCCATCAAACACTCCCTGAACAGGTACAGCACGGGTTAGATACAGAGTAAAGCTCCCTCTACACTGTCCCATCAAACACTCCCTGAACAGGTACAGCACGGGTTAGATACAGAGTAAAGCTCTCCCTACACTAAGTGTGAGGTGGTGTATTTAGTTACGAAGAAATAAGGAAACCACATACTGCTTGGATAATAAGAGACTTTGTAGGATAGAGGAGCAGAGGGATCCAGGGATACAGATACACAAATCACTAAAAGTAACAACGCAGGTTAATAAGGCCATTAAAAAGAATCCCGTCTGCCCTCTCAGGGTTATGGAAAAGATCCCATGGCACTATTCAAAGAACAGCAGGGGGAGTTCTCCCCGCTTTCCTGGTCAATATTTATCCCTCAACCAAAATCACTAAAAAACAGATTATCTGGTCATTATCCCATTACTGTTTGTGGGACCTTGCTGTGCGTAAATTGGCCTCTGTGCTTCCTACATTACAACAGTGACTACACTTTAAAGATACTTCACTTTGGGACTTCCTTTCTTCTTTCCCTCCCTCCCTCCCTTCTATTCCTTTCCTCCTTCCTTCCCTTCCTTCCATTCCTCCTTCCCTCCCTCCCTTCCTTCACTTCCTTCCTTCCCTCCCTTCCTTTCTTCCCTCCTTCCCTCCCTTCCTTCCTTCCCTCCCTTTCTCCCTCCCTTCCTTTCTTCCCTCCTTTCCTTCCCTTCGTTCCTTCCCTCCTTCCCTCTCTTCCTTCCTTTCCTCCTTCCCTCCCTTTGTTCCCTTCTCTCCTTCCCTCCCTTCCTTCCATCCCTCCTTCCCTCCCTTCCTTTCTTACCTCGTTTCCTTCCCTTCCTTCCTTCCCTCCTTCCCTCTCTTCCTTCCTTTCCTCCTTCCCTCCCTTTGTTCCCTTCCCTTTCTTCCTTTCTTCCCTCCTTTCCTCTCTTCCTTCCCTCCCTTCCTTCCTTCCCTCCTTTCCTCTCTTCCCTTCCCTCCTTCCTTCCTTTACTTCCTTCCCTCTTTTCTTTCCTTCCTTCCCTCCTTTCCTTCCTTCCCTCCTTTCCTCTCTTCCCTTCCCTCCTTCCCTCCCTTCCTTCCTTCCCTTCTTTATTTTCTTTTTACTTTTTTCCCCCTGGACCTGTCTCTCTCGAAGTATCAATGCCTTCAGGTGATAGGGGGAGGATATTTATAAAATGTTTGTTCTTTCTTTTGGGATGCGAGTGATTGGCTCCCATTCTCCACCACACATAGGCCCACATACCCATGTACCTAATCCCAGTGGCAGGGACATTAACTCCACAGTTAGTTCCACAATCCCATCTCAATGTGCTTCTAACTGCTGCTTTTCCTTCGATTTTAAGTAATTCGCTTCCCTGATACTCCCACAGTTCCACAGGGCCCATCAATTAACTTACAAAACAAATAAAGGCGCATATATTTATTTTACCGTCAACCCAATTCATCATCTTCTCAAAAGGCCGAGTGTTCAGTACGGTCTCTTCAGGAAAAGGTCTGCTCCACTCTCAACACATCTTCTGTCACCTTCCAACTTGTTGGCAATTAACCTTTTCAGAATGGGAGCCTGGGTCATCTCTTTGCTTACCCTTCAGAGTCACTACCTGGGTGAACTGTGAGCTCAGGGGTACGAGGCAGGGCAACTGGAAGGACACATCGAGAATGTGTGTAAAGAGGTTTGCAGGGAGTGACTGATCACTAGTCACCATGGTGGGATGTGCAGAGTGGGCCTCAGATATCCGAAGGGGGGAGAGCCAGGCAGTCAGAATGGGCCGAACACACTCTATTCTTAACTGTGGGTCATCTCTGTCTCAAAATCACAACCCTATACATAAACCAACCCCTCGATTAGATCCCAGCCTGTAACTCACTCCCGGGTACCTGTTATTCTATAGAAAAACCCCTGAACCCCTCGATTAGATTCCAGCCTGTAACTTACTCCTGCGTATCTGTTATTCTATATATAAACCCCACCGAACCCCTCGATTAGATTCCAGCCTGTAACTAACTCCCAGTTATCTGTTATTCTATATATAAACCCCCCGAACCCCTTGATTAGATTCCAGCCTGTAACTCACTCCTGGGTATGTGTTATTCTATATATAAACCCCCCGAACCCCTTGATTAGATTCCAGCCTGTAACTCACTCCCGGGTATCTGTTATTCTATATATAAACCCCCCGAACTCCTCGATTAGATCCCAGACTGTAACTCACTCCCGGGTATCTGTTAGTCTATATATAAACCCCCCGAACCTCTCGATTAAATTCCAGCCTGTAACTCACTCCCAGGTATCTGTTATTCTATATATAAACCCCCCCGAACCCCTCGATTAGATTCCAGCCTGTAACTTACTCCCGGGTATCTGTTATTCTATATATAAACCCCCCCGAACCCCTCGATTAGATTCCAGTCTGTAACTCACTCCCGGGTATCTGTTATTCTATATATAAACCCCCCGAACCCCTCGATTAGATTCCAGCCTGTAACTTACTCCCGGGTATCTGTTATTCTATATATAAACCACCCCTAACCCCCCGATTAGATTCCAGCCTGTAACTCACTCCCGGGTATCTGTTATTCTATATATAAACCCCCCCGAACCCCTCGATTAGATTCCAGCCTGTAACTTACTCCCGGGTATCTGTTATTCTATATATAAACCCCCCCGAACCCCTCGATTAGATTCCAGTCTGTAACTCACTCCCGGGTATCTGTTATTCTATATATAAACCCCCCGAACCCCTCGATTAGATTCCAGCCTGTAACTCACTCCCGGGTATCTGTTATTCTATATATAAACCCCCCGAACCTCTCGATTAAATTCCAGCCTGTAACTCACTCCCGGGTATCTGTTATTCTATATATAAACCCCCCGAGCTCCTCGATTAGATCCCAGACTGTAACTCACTCCCGGGTATCTGTTATTCTATATATAAACCCCCCGAACCCCTCGATTAGATCCCAGCCTGTAACTCACTCCCGGGTATCTGTTATTCTATATATAAACCCCCCGAGCTCCTCGATTAGATCCCAGACTGTAACTCACTCCCGGGTATCTGTTATTCTATATATAAACCCCCCGAACCCCTCGATTAGATCCCAGCCTGTAACTCACTCCCGAGTATCTGTTATTCTATATATAAACCCCCCCGAACCTCTCGATTAAATTCCAGCCTGTAACTCACTCCCGGGTATCTGTTATTCTATATATAAACCCCCCGAGCTCCTCGATTAGATCCCAGACTGTAACTCACTCCCGGGTATCTGTTAGTCTATATATAAACCCCCCCGAACCTCTCTATTAAATTCCAGACTGTAACTCACTCCCGGGTATCTGTTATTCTATATATAAACCCCCCTGAACCCCTCGATTAGATCCCAGCCTGTAACTCACTCCCGGGTACCTGTTATTCTATATATAAACCCCTGAACTCCTCGATTAGATTCCAGCCTGTAACTCACTCCCAGGTATCTGTTATTCTATATATAAACCCCACCGAACCCCTCGATTAGATTCCAGCCTGTAACTAACTCCCGGGTACCTGTTATTCTATATATAAACCCCTGAACTCCTCGATTAGATTCCAGACTGTAACTCACTCCCAGGTATCTGTTATTCTATATATAAACCCCCCGAACTCCTCGATTAGATCCCAGACTGTAACTCACTCCCAGGTATCTGTTATTCTATATATAAACCCCCCGAACTCCTCGATTAGATCCCAGACTGTAACTCACTCCCGGGTATCTGTTAGTCTATATATAAACCCCCCGAACTCCTCGATTAGATCCCAGTCTGTAACTCACTCCCGGGTATCTGTTATTCTATATATAAACCCCCCGAACTCCTCGATTAGATCCCAGCCTGTAACTCACTCCCGGGTATCTGTTAGTCTATATATAAACCCCCCGAACTCCTCGATTAGATCCCAGACTGTAACTCACTCCCGGGTATCTGTTAGTCTATATATAAACCCCCCGAACCTCTCGATTAAATTCCAGCCTGTAACTCACTCCCGGGTATCTGTTATTCTATATAAACCCCCCGAACCTCTCGATTAAATTCCAGCCTGTAACTCATTCCCAGGTATCTGTTATTCTCTATATAAACCCCCTGAACCCCTCGATTAGATCCCAGCCTGATGTCCCTTTTATTCATTCTTACTCTTCATTTGAGAATGGTTTTTGTACAGACTCTGTAAATTTGTTTTTTGGGTGTATTTACATAAATCCTGCTGTAATCTACTATTAAATGTAATGTAAGGTGATCTTCGATGCCTCAGACACTTCTAACCAGAGCTGCAGTATCTGGTTCCAGACTTCACTGGGTTAACTTCACTGCTGTGGCTGTCCTGCTACCTTCGAGGTGGTGCCTGTACAGGTAGTGAGAGAGCAGCCATTATGGAGAGCTGTCAGTTGTCTGCACGCACTCAGTCAGGTTCTCTGGTGCTGAATGTTGAAAGTCTCAACATGTAATTTAGTTGGATAATCACAAGCTGAAAGTTTTAAAAAATTTATTCTTTCTCGGGATGTGGAGTCTAGCAAGGCCAGCATTTATTGCCCATCCCTATTGGCCCTGAGAAGGTGGTGGTGGGCCTTCTTTAGAACATAAGAAATAGGAGCAGGAGTAGGCCACATGGCCCCTCAAGCCTGCTCCGCCATTCAATCAGATCAAGGCTGATCTTCGACCTCAACTCCACTTTCCTGCCCGATCCCCATATCCCTTGATTCCCCGAGAGTCCAAAAATCTACCTATCTCAGTCTTGAATATATTCAACGACTCAGCATCCACAGCCCTCTGGGGAAGAGAATTCCAAAGATTCACAACTCTGAGTGAAGAAATTCCTCCTCATCTCAGTCTTAAATGGCCGATCCCTTATCCTGCGACTATGTCCCCTAGTTCTAGACTCTCCAGCCAGGGGAAACAGCCTCTCAGCATCTACTCTGTCAAGCCCTCTCAGAATGTTATATGTTTCAATGAGATCACCTCTCATTCTTCTAAACTCCAGAGACTATAGGCCCATTCTACTCAACCTCTCCTCATAGGACAACCCTCTCATCCCAGAAATCAACCTAGTGAACCTTTGTTGCACTGCCTCTAAGGCAAGTATGTCCTTCCTTAGATAAGGAGACCAAAACTGTACGCAGTACTCCAGGTGAGGTCTCACCAAAGCCCTGTACAATTGTAGTAAGGCTTCCTTACTCTTGTACTCCAACCCCCTTGCAATAAAGGCCAACATACCATTTGCTTTCCTAATTGCTTGCTGTATCTGCATGTTAACTTTTTGTGTTTTTTGTACCAGGACACCCAAGTCTGTCTGAACACCAACATTTAATAGTTTCTCAGCATTTAAAAAGTATTCTGGTTTTCTATTCTTCCTACCAAAGTGAATAACCCCAAATTAAACTCCATCTGCCACCTTCTTGCCCACTCCCTTAACCCGTCTATATCCCTTTGCAGACTCTTTGTGTCCTCCTCACAGCTTACTTTCCCACATAGCTTTGTATCATCAGCAAACTTGGATACATTACACTTGGTCCCTTCATCTAAGTCATTGATATAGATTGTAAATAACTGATCCTTGCGGCACCCCACTAGTTAGATCCTGCCAAACTGAAAATGACCCGTTTATCCCTACTCTCTGTTTTCTGTCCGTTAACCAATCCTCTATCCATGCTAATTTAATACCCTCAACCCTATGAGCCCTTATCTTGTGTAACAACCTTTTATGTGGCACCTTATCGAATGCCTTTTGAAAATCCAAATATACTACATCCACTGGTTCCCCTTTATCTACCATGCTGGTTACATCCTCATAAAACTCGAATTGATTTGTCAAACATAAATTCCCTTTCATACAACCATGTAGACTCTGCCTAATCACATTATGATTTTCTAAGTGCCCTGTTACCACTTCCTTAATAATGGATTCCAGCATTTTCCTGACGACTGATGTCAGGCGAACTGGCCTGTAGTTCCCTGATTTCTCTCTCCCTCCTTTCTTGAATAGTGGGGTTACATTTTCTACCTTCCAATCCATTGGGACTGTTCTAGAATCTAGGGAATTTTGGAAGATCACAACCAATGCATCCACTATCTCTGCGGCCACCTCTTTTAGAACCCTAGGATGAAGGCCATCAGGTCCAGGGGATATTTTCTTGAACCGGGGCGATTGATACAACTGAGTGATTTGCTCGGCCACTTCAGAGGGCAGTTAAGAGTCAGCCACGTTGGTGTGGGACTGGAGTCACATATAAACCAGACTGGGTAAGGACGGCAGGATTTCTTTCCATTATTGAACCAGTTGTCTTTTTTGGACAATCCGACAGCTTCATGGTCACTTTTACTGATACCAGCTTTTTATTTCCAGGTTTACTATTAACTAAATTTAAATTTTCAAACTGCCATAGTGGGATTTAAACTTACGTTCTCTGGATTATTAATCCAGTAACTTAACCACTGCACCACCGTGCCTGTAGTAGTGTATCGTTTCACGTATATCAAGGGTTTCACCGAACAGGCAAAGCCAAATATAAAAATACCATCATGATGAAGACCCTGATATCCACACTCAGCTTTCAGATAGAACCTGGCGTACTGATTCGTGGGATGGGGGGCGGGGGAATTTCTGTGGGGGTCACCCAATCGTTTGACAAAACTATGGCAGAAACCCCGGAAGAAACAGAGTTTACAATGATCGTCCCAGCATTCCTGTTGCTCTTCCGCCGAGGTTACGGCAGCCGATCGGGATTCTCTACCCCGCCCCCGAAATTCACTCCCGTGGTCGCTTAACAGGCTGCAGCTCTCGTCCCTTCAGCCCGAAACTACCTTCTTTGCTGGACCTCCCTTGTCTCCATCAGCAGCACTCTGCTCACTGCTCCTCTGAGATTTCCACTCTTCTTCCTCCTTAGTCCCATCCTCAAACTCTGCAACTCACCTGTGTCGACATCAAGAACCATCTCTTCGGTGTCGGCCGTGGCTCTGTGCTCGCACTCTGACCTCGGAGTCAGAAGGTCACAGGTTCAAGTCCCACTCCAGAGATTTGAGCACATTCTCTAGGCTGACACTTCAGTGCACCACTGAGGGACAGTGCCGCACTGTCAGTGGTGCCGTCTTTTGGATGAGACACTACACCGAGGTCCCATCTGCCCTCTGATTTAAAAGATCTCTTTCGGAGAAGAGCAGGAGAGTTCTCCCCAGTGTTCTGGCCAATATTTATCTCTCAACCAACATCATCTAAAACGGATGATCTGGTCATTATCTCATTGCTGTTTGTGGGACTTTGCTGTGCACAAATTGGCTGCCACGGTTCATACATGACAACAGTGACTACACTTCAAACGTACTTCATTGGCTGTGAAGTGCTGTGGGATGTCCTGAGGTTGTGAATGGTGCTGTATAAATGCTTTTCTTTTTGGCCCACTGCCCAATCCCACCACCCATGTGTGAGTCCTCAATAGTGAATGTCGCTACAACTCAGAGCCCAGCTCCATCCTGGCCTGATAACTGCACACCAGCACTCTCCAGCAGTGATAGCGATCAGAAGCAGGAGTCCTGAGGCCAATTGAAGCCGGCCATCTGAGGCCCCAGTCTCAGCACGGACCATGGATTAAACCCGGGACCAACCTCACTAGTGTGGCTCAGTCACTGTTGTAATGTAGGAAACGCGGCAGCTAGTTCTGGCACAGCAAGATCCCACCAACAACAATGTGATAATGAATTGATAATCTGTTATTTAGCGATGTTGGTTGAGGGATAAGTATTGGCCAGGGCATCGGGGAGAACTTCTCTGGTCTTCTTCGAATAGTGCCATGGGATCTTTTACATCCATCTGAGAGAGCAAACGGGGCCTCGTTTTAATGTGTCATCTGAAAGACGGCACCTCTGACAGTGCAGCATTCCCTCAGTACTGCTCTGGGAGTGTCAGCCTGGATTATGTGCTCAAGTCTCTGGCGTGGTCCTCGAACCCACAACCTCCCGACTCAGATGGGAGAGCGGTGCCACTGAGCTCAGGCTGATACCTAAGGCTGACCAGAGGGCAGCAGTGCCTTCAAGAGAGGAGAGACAACAGGAAGGGGAAAAGAAGTGCTAGACTGTGGTGTCATACATAAGGTGCAATGACAAAAATTACAGACATCTGAAAGTGCCAAGTGAGAGAGTGAGATGAATCTTCTATTTAGTCGTAACTTCACTTCATGGAATAACTGAGAAGCACATCGTTAGTTATTGATCTCCCTGAAACACGTCCCATCTAATTCACTTCCTTGTCAGCCCCCTCCTAGTGATTACTGAATAAATTCTGTTAACTTGGCGGGGGGTGGGCACCAGGATGAAACATTAGAGAGGAGAAACAAGGTGCATAGAGGACTGGGAGGGACAAATAGCACTAGAGTAAAGAATAGTTCAGAAATAGGAGGGATCAGACAGGGGGGCAAATGCGAGGCAGTCTAAGATGAGATTGGAGTGCATGTGCATAAACGCACGGAGTGTGGTAAATAAGGTTGGTGAGCTGCAGGCTCGAGTCACCACATAGGATTATTATTTAGTGGCAATAACAGACCTGACTCAAAGAATGGAGGATTGGATACTTAATATTCTGGGCTACAAGGTGTTCAGGAAAGATAGGGAAGTAAAGAAAGGAGGAGGTGTGGCAGTATTGATCAAATAAACTATTATAGCACTGGAAAGGGATGATGTAGTTGAGGGGTCAAAGACAGAATCTATTTGGTTAGAATTAAGGAACAATTGTGGAGCTATTACATTACTGGGTGTAAACTATAGGGCATCAAATAGTGGGAAGGAGATAGAGGAGCAGATGAGCAGGCAAATTACAGAAAGATGCAAGAACTATAGAGTAGTGATAATGGGGGACTTCAATTATCCCAATATAGACTGAGATAGTAACAGTGTAAAGGGCAAAGAGGGGGAGGAATTCCTGAAATATGTTGAAGAGAACTTTCTGGAACAGTGTGTTTCCAGCCTAATGAGGAAGGAAACAGTGCTGGATCTAGTTCTGGGGAATGAAGTGGGGCAAGTGGAGTATGTTTCAGTGGGGGAGCATTTGGGGAACAGTAATCATAATATCATTAGGTTTAAAATAGTTATGGAAAAGGACAAAGAACAATCAAATGTGAAAATGCTTAACTAGAGGAGGGCAAATTTCAGTGAGTTAAAAAGGGGATCTTGCCCAGGTGGATTGGAATCAAAAATTGGTCGTCAAAACAGTAATTGATCAATGAGAGGCCTTCAAGGAGGAGATGGTTCGGATACAGAGTAGACACATTACTATGAGGGGGAAGGAAGGGCATCCAAAGCTAGAGCTCCCTGGATGACTAAAGATACAGAGATTAAAATGAAAGAGAAAAGGGAGGCTTATGACAAATGTCAGGTTCATAATACAGTAGAGAACCAAACTGAATACAGGAAGTACGGAGGAGATCTAAAAAGGAGAATAAAGAGGGCAAAGAGAGAGTATGAGAATAGATTAGCAGCAAACATAAAAGGGAACTCAAAAGACTATTATAAACATATAAATAGTAAAATGGTAGTCAAAGTCAGTTCTGGGACCGATTAGGGACGAAAAGGGAGATCTTCTTGTGGAGGCAGAAGGTATGGCCGAGGCACCAAATGAATACTTTACATTGGTCTTCACTAGAGAAGAGGATTCTGCCATTGTAGCAGTAAAGGAGGAGGTAGTAGCAATGTTTGATAGGATAAAGATAAATAAAGTGGAGGTACTTCTCAGATTGGCAATACTCAAAGTAAAAAAGTCACTCAGTCCAGATGGGATGCATCCTAGGTTACTGAGGGAAGTAAGGGTGGAAATTATGGAGGATCTGGCCACAATCTTCCAATCCTCCTTCGATATGGGGATGGTGCTGGGGGACTGAGAGGATTGTGAATGTTACACCCCTGTTCAAAAAAGGGGAGAGGGATAAACCTGACAATTACAGGCCAGTCAGCCTAATGTCAGTGGTGGGGAAACTTTTAGAGACAATAATCTGGGACAAAATTAATTGGCACTTGGAAATGCATGGGCTAATAAATGAAAGTCAGCATGGATTTGTTAAAGGCGAATCATGTTTGATTAACTTGATTGAGTTCTTTGATGAAGTAACGAAGAGGGTTGATGTGGCTACAAGAGCAGGTCAGAGGCTGGGTATTCTGCGGTGAGTGACTCACCTCCTGACTCCCCAAAGCCTTTCCACCATCTACAAGGCACAAGTCAGGAGTGTGATGCAATACTCTCCACTTGCCTGGATGAGTGCAGCTCCAACAACACTCAAGAAGCTCGACACCATCCAGGACAAAGCAGCCCGCTTGATTGGCACCCCATCCACCACCCTAAACATTCACTCCCTTCACCACCGGCGCACTGCGGCTGCAGTGTGTACCATCCACAGGATGCACTGCAGCAACTCGCCAAGGCTTCTTCGACAGCACCTCCCAAACCCGCGACCTCTACCATCTAGAAGGACAAGGGCAGCAGGCACATGGGAACAACTCCACCTGCACGTTCCCCTCCAAGTCGCACACCATCCTGACTTGGAAATATATCACCGTTCCTTCATCGTTGCTGGGTCAAAATCCTGGAACTCCCTTCCTAACAGCACTGTGGGAGAACCTTCACCACACGGACTGCAGCGGTTCAAGAAGATGGCTCACCACCACCTTCTCAAGGGCAATTAGGGATGGGCAATAAATGCTGGCCTCGCCAGTGACGCCCACATCCCATGAACGAATAAAAAAAAAGGGTAGTGCGGGTGATGTTGTGTGTTTGGACTTTCAAAAGGCATTTGCTAAAGTACCGCATAATAGACTCATTAGCAAAATGAAAGCCCATGGGATTAAAGGGACAGTGGCAGTGTGGATACAAAATTGGCTAAGGGACAGAAAGCAGAGAGTCGTGATGAACGGTCATTTTTCAGACTGGAGGGAAGTATACAGTGGTGTTCCCCAGGGGTCAGTATTAGGACCACTGCTCTTTTTGATATATATATTTTGACTTGGTCTTGGGATTACGGGGTATAATTTCAAAGTTTGCAGATAACACGAAACTTGGAAATGAAGCAAACAATGTGGAGGATAGTAACAGACTTCAGGAGGACATAGACAGACTGGTGAAATGGGCAGACACATGGCAGATGAAATTTAACACAGAGAAGTGTGAAGTGATGCATTTTGGTAGGAAGAACGAGGAGAGGCAATATAAACTAAATGGTACAATTTTAAAAGGGGTGCAGGAACAGAGAGACCTGGGGGTGTATGTACACAAATCTTTGAAGGTGGCAGGACAAGTTGAGAAGGCTGTTAAAAAAGCATATGGGATCCTGGGTTTTATAAATAGAGGCATAGAGTATAAAAGCAAGGGAGTTCTGCTAAACCTTTATAAAATACTGGCTAGGCCTCAGCTGGATTATTGTGTTCAATTCTGGGCACCACACTTTAGGAAGGATGTCAAGGCCTTAGAGATGGTGCAGAGGGGATTTACTAGAATGGTATCAGGGATGAGTGACTTCAGTTATATGGAGAGATTGGAGAAGCTGGGGTTGTTCTCCTTAGAGCAGAGAAGGTTATGGGGAGATTTGATAGAGGTGTTCAAAATCATGAACAGTTTCGATAGGGTAAAATAAGGAGAAACTGTTTCCAGTGGTAACCAGAGGACACAGATTTAAGGCGATCGGCAAAGTAGCCAGAGATGACATGAAGAAGCATTTTTTTTACGCAGAGAGTTGTAATGATCTGGAATGCACTGCCTGAAAGGGCGGTGGAAGCAGATTCAATAGTAACTTTCAAAAGGGAATTGGATAAATACTTAAGGGAAAAAATTTACAGGGTTATGGGGAAAGAGAAGGGGAAAGCTCTTTTAAAGAGCCGGCACATGCATGATGGGCCGAATGGCCTCCTCCTGTGCTGTACCTAGTATGAAACTATGAAAAAAAATCTTCTGTCGCACTCAGTTGCACATATTGGTGTGACTGCACTGATCTCCATATCACAGAGTGTAAAAGTGGTTGATGTTCAGTGAACTGTCCAGTCAGCGGCCTGGGTTAATGACTCGAGGCAGCAATAAACACTGTCACTAATGTTTAATGTTAATAGTCAACACTACTCATCGAGGGGGACTGTAAATTATTCGAATGCTTGCATTATTTGTTCTCAAGAGAACAAAAATTTCTTCACGGAGCAGATAAAAGATGCTGATAAAAAGAAATTAGCAACAGAGAAAGTTATTGATAGTGCTATCACCACACAGGGAGAAAGAACGAGCAATCTAAAGAGAAAGACTGAGGCTCATTACTCAATCATTCGCAGTCTCCAAACAATCACAGCTGATCTTAAATAACTCTTCACATTAGAGGATTGAACGAGCTCGGTTTTTATGAGGAAATTAATGCATGCAGGGTCATAAATCAATGCTCATTCATTACAGGATAAAGCTAAATGCAAATCAAATATCAAATCTGCGCAGATGCAAATGTGATATCATGACAGACTATCCCAACTGGAGAAGTTAGGTGGACGAAGGGATTTCAGAAGTTTTCAAGATTGTAAATGGAACTGACAGTGCTGATCCAAGCAAATTGTTCCTTGTGGTGATGGGTTCAAAACCCAGGGGACACTCATTGAACATGAGAGAGTTCAGAGTAAGGAAGGAAGCCAGGTGGACATTGTCACCTAAAGGCAATTCGAATCATGGGATAAGTCACTAGGAAGGGGACAAGAATGGAGAATATAAGTGGGGTCAAAGCATAACCTGGTGTAGTTCTGGAAAGAGAAGAGATTGAGGGATATGGTGAGAAGGTGGGTGGGTGGGATTGAGGGAGATGGTGAGAAGGTGAGTAGGTGGGATTGAGGGAGATGGTGAGAAGGTGAGTAGGTGTGATTGAGGGATATGGTGAGAAGGTGGGTAGGTGGGATTGAGGGATAAGGTGAGAAGGTGGGTAGGTGGGATTGAGGTATATGGTGAGAGGTGGGTAGGTGTGATTGAGGGATAGGGTGAGAAGGTGGAAAAGTGGGATTGAGGGATAGGGTGAGAAGGTGGGTAGGTGGGATTGAGAGATAGGGTGAGAAGGTGGAAAGGTGGGATTGAGGGATATGGTGAGAAGGTGGGAAGGTGGGATTGAGGGAGAGGGTGAGAAGGTGGGATTGAGGGTTATGGTGAGAAGGTGGGTAGGTGGGATTGAGGGATATGGGAAGAAGGTGGGTAGGTGGGATTGAGGGATATGGGGAGAAGGTGGGTAGGTGGGATTGAGGGATAGGGTGAGAAGGTGGGATTGAGGGATATGATGAGAAGATGGGTAGGTGGGGATGAGGGTTATGGTGAGAAGGTGGGATTGAGGGATATGGGGAGAAGGTGGGATTGAGGGATATGGGGAGAAGGTGGGTAGGTGGGAGTGAGGGATAGGGTGAGAAGGTGGGATTGAGGGATATGATGAGAAGATGGGTAGGTGGGGATGAGGGTTATGGTGAGAAGGTGGGATTGAGGGATATGGGGAGAAGGTGGGTAGGTGGGAGTCGAGGAACATGGTGTGCTCTCGTCGTGATCGAAGGAACAGTGTGCAGAGAAAAGCTTTGATTCACAACCTATGGGAAGCATCACAAATAACCATTGGGTGCCTATTACGGGCTTGAACAGGAAAGATTAAGTGGTGTTAGTGGATTCATTGTGATGGTGTTTGCGCCCATTGCTTCTATCAAACCCTGCCCTCCTGCCCTATACTTTCTTTCAGCCCAAACTTTACTGTTTGTTCTGGAACTTATCGATTCAAACTGGATCCCCAATGGTTTATTGAATGAAGCTTCTGTCTCCTGTGACACTGAGCTGTACAGATCACGCAGTAAGTCCCAAGTTCAGCCCTGGACTGGGTTTGAGTTGGATGATCTGGGTGTTACAATCGACCACAGTGCTCCTGAGCCCGAGCTCCCGATCACCATCCTGAGCCCTCGCTCCCGATCGCCACCCTGAGCCCTCGCTCCCGATCGCCATCCTGAGCCCGAGCTCCCGATCGCCATCCTGAGCCCTCGCTCCCGATCGCCATCCTGAGCCCTCGCTCCCGATCACCATCCTGAGCCCTCGCTCCCGATCGCCATCCTGAGCCCTCGCTCCCGATCGCCATCCTGAGCCCTCGCTCCCGATCGCCATCCTGAGCCCTCGCTCCCGATCGCCATCCTGAGCCCTCGCTCCCGATCGCCATCCTGAGCCCTCGCTCCCGATCGCCATCCTGAGCCCTCGCTCCCGATCGCCATCCTGAGCCCTCGCTCCCGATCGCCATCCTGAGCCCGAGCTCCCGATCGCCATCCTGAGCCCGAGCTCCCGATCTCCATCCTGTGCCCTCGCTCCCGATCACCATCCTGAGCCCTCGCTCCCGATCACCATCCGGAGCCCTCGCTCCCGATCACCATCCTGAGCCCTCGCTCCCGATCACCATCCTGAGCCCTCGCTCCCGATCACCATCCTGAGCCCTCGCTCCCGATCACCATCCTGAGCCCTCGCTCCCGATCACCATCCTGAGCCCTCCCTCCCGATCACCATCCTGAGCCCGTGCTCCCGATCACCATCCCTCACTCCCGATCACCATCCCTCACTCCCGATCACCATCCTGAGCCCGTGCTCCCGATCACCATCCCTCACTCCCGATCACCATCCCTCACTCCCGATCACCATCCTGAGCCCGAGCTCCCGATCGCCATCCCTCACTCCCGATCGCCATCCCTCACTCCCGATCGCCATCCCTCACTCCCGATCACCACCCTGAGCTTGAGCTCCCAAAATACCATCCCACACTCCCGATCACCATCCTGAGCCCGAGCTCCCAAAATACCATCCCACACTCCCGATCACCACCCTGAGCTCGAGCTCCCAAAATACCATCCCACACTCCCGATCACCATCCTGAGCCCGAGCTCCCGATCACCATCCTGAGCTCGAGCTCCCAAAGACCATCCCAAGCTCCCGATCACCATTCCGAGCACTCACTCCTGATCACCATCCTGAGCCCGAGCTCCCTCTCACTATCCCAAGCCCTTGCTCCTGATCACTATCCCGAGCCCTCGCTCCTGATCACTATCCCGAGCCCTCGCTCCTGATCACTATCCCGAGCCCTCGCTCCTGATCACTATTCCGAGCACTCGCTCCTGATCACTATCCCGAGCCCTCGCTCCTGATCACTATCCTGAGCCCTCGCTCCTGATCACTATTCCGAGCACTCACTCCTGATCACTATCCTGAGCCCTCGCTCCTGATCACTATCCTGAGCCCTCGCTCCTGATCACTATCCTGAGCCCTCGCTCCTGATCACTATTCCGAGCCCTCGCTCCCGATCACCATCCTGAGCCCGAGCTCCCAAAGACCATCCCGGGCTCCCGATCACCATCCCGAGCACTCACTCCTGATCACTATCCCGAGCCCTCGCTCTCGATCACCATCCCTCGCTCCCGATCACCATCCCTCGCTCCTGATCACTATCCCAAGCCCTCGCTCCCGATCACCATCCCTCGCTCCTGATCACTATCCCAAGCCCTCGCTCCCGATCACCATCCCTCGCTCCTGATCACTATCCCAAGCCCTCGCTCCCGATCACCATCCCTCGCTCCCGATCACCATCCCTCGCTCCTGATCACTATCCCGAGCCCGAGCTCCTGATCACTATCCCGAGCCTGAGCTCCCGATCACTATCCCGAGCCCGAGCTCCCGATCACCATCCTGAGCCTGAGCCCCCGATCGCCATCCCTCACTCCCGATCACCATCCCTCACTCCCGATCACCATCCTGAGCCCGAGCTCCCGATCACCATCCTGAGCTCGAGCTCCCAAAGACCATCCCAAGCTCCCGATCACCATTCCGAGCACTCACTCCTGATCACCATCCTGAGCCCGAGCTCCCGCTCACTATTCCAAGCCCTCGCTCCTGATCACTATCCCGAGCCCTCGCTCCTGATCACTATCCTGAGCCCTCGCTCCTGATCACTATCCCGAGCCCTCGCTCCTGATCACTATTCCAAGCCCTCGCTCCTGATCACTATTCCGAGCACTCACTCCTGATCACTATCCCGAGCCCTCGCTCCTGTTCACTATCCTGAGCCCTCGCTCCTGATCACTATTCCGAGCACTCACTCCTGATCACTATCATAGAATCATAGAATCATAGAAGTTACAACATGGAAACAGGCCCTTCGGCCCAACATGTCCATGTCGCCCAGTTTATACCACTAAGCTAGTCCCAATTGCCTGCACTTGGCCCATATCCCTCTATACCCATCTTACCCATGTAACTGTCCAAATGCTTTTTAAAAGACAAAATTGTACCCGCCTCTACTACTGCCTCTGGCAGCTCGTTCCAGACACTCACCACCCTTTGAGTGAAAAAATTGCCCCTCTGGATCCTTTTGTATCTCTCCCCTCTCACCTTAAATCTGTGCCCCCTCGTTATAGACTCCCCTACCTTTGGGAAAAGATTTTGACTATCGACCTTATCTATGCCCCTCATTATTTTATAGACTTCTATAAGATCACCCCTTAACCTCCTACTCTCCAGGGAAAAAAGTCCCAGTCTGTCTAACCTCTCCCTATAAGTCAAACCATCAAGTCCCGGTAGCATCCTAGTAAATCTTTTCTGCACTCTTTCTAGTTTAATAATATCCTTTCTATAATAGGGTGACCAGAACTGTACACAGTACTCTAAGTGTGGCCTCACCAATGCCCTGTACAACTTCAACAAGACATCCCAACTCCTGCATTCAATGTTCTGACCAATGAAACCAAGCATGCTGAATGCCTTCTTCACCACCCTATCCTGAGCCCTCGCTCCTGATCACTATCCCGAGCCCTCGCTCCTGATCACTATTCCAAGCCCTCGCTCCTGATCACTATTCCAAGCCCTCGCTCCTGATCACTATTCCGAGCACTCACTCCTGATCACTATTCCGAGCACTCACTCCTGATCACTATCCTGAGCCCTCGCTCCTGATCACTATCCTGAGCCCTCGCTCCTGATCACTATTCCGAGCCCTCGCTCCCGATCACCATCCTGAGCCCGAGCTCCCAAAGACCATCCCGGGCTCCCGATCACCATCCCGAGCACTCACTCCTGATCACTATCCCGAGCCCTCGCTCTCGATCACCATCCCTCGCTCCCGATCACCATCCCTCGCTCCTGATCACTATCCCGAGCCCTCGCTCCCGATCACCATCCCTCGCTCCTGATCACTATCCCAAGCCCTCGCTCCCGATCACCATCCCTCGCTCCCGATCACCATCCCTCGCTCCTGATCACTATCCCGAGCCCGAGCTCCCGATCACCAACCTTAGCCTGAGCCCCCGAGCCCCAGCCCGAGCCTTGGTGGAAATATAAGTGACCGTCAGGCTCGGACATGCTCGGGCTCAGCTATGGTTAAATGATCAGCCAACACCCATCCCCTTCGATTGGTGTTAATGGGTATTGGCCTCAAAATATGGTCAGTTGCCTGACTGCCCCATTACCACCAGCGATGCGGCCAGCTGCATTTTAAATGGGGCCTACTGCTGGATGTCCAAAGTACCCACCTGTTTCAGGCAATAGGCCTCTTTTTAATCTGGAAATCGGGGTCCTACGACATAAATAGGATCCCTTTCGCCATTTTAGGTCGGAGGTTGTCAGGCCCAGACTCCGACCGGTTCCACGGGCAATGGAAGAGAAGAGGCCCTCTGAAGGTAAGTGTTGAATTATTTACGTGGGCCCAGGTGGAGCAGGAGGGGACCTCCGAGGCCAACAAGAATAATCTGGGCCACTGCCGTCCAGGGACCCCCAGCCTCCGCGATCGCGAATCCCCCCACCCCCGCCAACCACCTCGCAACTCATCCTGATGGCGGCAGCTCCAGCCCGATTTCCAGTGTTCAATCCAGGAATAGTAAAAACAGGGAACGATGGAAAAGCTCAGCAAGTCAGGCAGCATCTGTGGAGAAAGAAACAGAGTTAACGTTCCAGGTCGATGACCTTTCGTCAGAACTGGAAGAAGTGAAAGATTTAATGGTTTTTAAGCAAATACAGAGCCAGGGAAAGGGGGGAAGGAAGAACAAAAGGGAAGGTCTGTGATAGGGTGGAGGGCAGGAGTGATTAAATGACAAAAGGGATGATGGTGCAAGGCAAGGAGGGTGGGAATGGGACAGGTGAAGAAACAAAAGCTGGGTCCAGAGGAGGTGTAAATGGCAATATCAAAACCATTACCAGCACCTGCTGACCGATAAAATGGGAGCAGTGGTTATGATCTGAAGTTATTGAAATCAGTGTTGAGTCCGGAAGATTGTAAAATGCCTAAACGAAAGATGAGGTGCTGTTCCTCGAGCTTCTGTTGAGCTTCACTGGAAAAGTGTAAGAGGCCGAGGACAGAGAGGTCAGAGTGGGAGTGGGAAGGGGAATTAAAATGGCGAGTGACCGGCAGGCCAGGGTCACACTTGCAGACTGACGGGAGGTGTTCAGCAAAGTGATCACCCATTGTAGAGGAGACCCCATCGTGTGCAGGAATACAGTTTACTAAATTGAAAGAAGTACAAGTAAACCGCTGTTTCACCTGGAAGGAGTGTTTGGGGCCCTGGACGGTGGGAAGGGAGGAGTTGAAAGGTCAGGTGTTGCATCTCCTGCGCTCGCACAGGTAGGTGTCAAGGGGAAGGGAGCGGGTGTTGGGAGTGATGGAAGAGTGAACTAGGGTGTTGCGGAGGGAGCGGTCCCTTCGGAATGCTGAAAGGGGAGGGGAGGGGAAGATGTGTTTGGTGGTGGGATCGCGCTGGAGGTGGCGGAAATGGTGGAGGATGATACGTTGAATATGGAGGCTGGTGGGGTGGAAGGTGAGGACCAGGGGGACCCTATCGTGGTTCTGGGAGGGAGGGGAAGGGGTGAGGGCCGATGTGCGGAAATGGGATGGATGCGGTCGAGGTCCTGTCAGCTACAGTGGAGGGGAATCCTCAGTTGAGGATAAAGGAAGACATATTGGAAGCACTGGTGTGGAAGGTGGCATCGTCAGAACAGATGCGATGGAGACGGAGAAACTCAGAGAATAGAATAGAGTCCTTGCAGGAAGCGGGGTGGGATGAAGTGTAATCAAGGTAGCTGTGGGAGTCGGTGGGCTTATAATGGATATTGGTTGACTGCCTATCCCCAGAAATGGAGTTAGAGGAGTTGAGGAAGGGAAGGGAGGAGTTGGAGATGAACCATGTGATGGCGAGGGAGGGGTGGAAATTGGAAGCAAAGTCGGGATGCCTGTTTGGCGCCCTGCAGCTCACCTGGCGAATCTAAATGAGGGCGGAGCCTGAAAATGACGACGAGGAGGCCCTTCACAGCCAGCAGGCGGTCCCAAAGTCAAGATCTACCGCAGTGTGAACAACCCTTGGGCGAGACACTATCAGGCAGCGGGCAGCCGGTGCCTGTGGCTATCGTTTACACTCGTAAAACATGGTCCTGCCCCTTCGCTTCTGTTTCTTCTCCACTTCTGGCCCTTCTGCTGTTTGTAAAACTCCCGTTGGTCAAATCAATATGATCTCGGCATAACCTTACATCTGGAACAGGCCTCCTTGGGTCTTTTTTTTGCGAATGGTATTGAGCTATGTTTGAATGAGCTTCCCATTGTTATTATTGATGAAAAGAAGTGACTGCGTCAGCAGAAGGCTAGCCGCACACTGAAACTCGACGGTTAGTCATTGCTCATGTTTCTCATTCTTCCCCTCCATCTAAGTTAAAGTGATGGCTGTAATAGAGACATCAATTTACAATCAATATCTTCAGAATTTATTTCTTCTGTCAGCAACTCCTTGCTCCAGCCAACGGGCTCAAATCCAAATTGAGTTTTACTTTTACTTTGGGTCATATAGAATGAATGTGGAAACCATGGTTTAACTCCTTCCTGTCCAGTTGTTTCTTTGGGAGGTGATGGTATTGCCCCGTTAGTTCAGATTTCTTGTCTGGAAGAAAGAATGTACATTTATATTGCAGCCGATCACAACCAGACCATCCCAAAACACTTCACACTGGGCAATGACCCCAGATACTGGTAACTGGAGGGATTTGATCACGAGGATGAGAATTTGAAGTTGGATGTGTTGGGTGACCGGGAGCCAGTGTCGGTCAGCGAGCACAGGGGGTGATGGGTGAACGGGACTTGGTGCGAGTTAGGATACGGGCAGCAGAGTTTTGGTTGTGCTGACTATGGAGGGTGAGAGGTCGGTCAGGAGTTGTTGAGCCTATAGTGCAGAGAATCACCTGTTCACCAAACAACTCTACTCCTCTGCTCTCCAAATTGCTGTAACTTTTGCGATTTAATTATAAATAACAATATAAAATCAAAATATTATACAAAAATAAGGACAAACTGAGCGACTTTAAAATGGGGACTGAATTCCGTGTACATGTCCTGGTCCAACTAACCTTGCCCTCTAACCCTGTTTCATCCAAAGATGACACTTAGGGCGCTAAATTCGGCCGTGTAGCGCCCGTTGTTTCGGTGCTCCGCGGCTTTCCGGAGTGCCAAGATGGCGTCTTGGCTGCATACGTTTCCAGCGTGCCGTGCACCAGACACCATCTTGGTGTAGAAGTTAGCGCAGGCGCAGATAACAAACGCCAGAAACATATAAAGTAAGGAGAAAATGAATACAATCAGTGTGCAACGCTGATTTAAAGTGATAGACACCATTTTGGGACTCAACGCTCAACTCAACGCACAGTCTTAACCCCGACCATCTGAACGTGTCTTAGAGTGCCTGGAGGACCCCCCCACCAGCGCTATTTAAAGGGACCATGCAGGATTTACAGGTTAGTGGCTGCATTATTGTTTCTGGCTGCCGAGACATTTGTGACTGTTTTTGGAGGTCTCCTACACTTGAATACTAGGACGCGGGGACATTGTCTATCATTTAGAGCCAGGACGTGCAGGAGTGAAGTTAGGAAATGCTTCTACACGCAAAGGTTGGGAGAAGTTTGGAACGTTCTTCTGCAAACAACAGTTGACGCTAGCTCAATTGTGAATTCTAAATCTGAGATTGATAGATTTCTGTGAACCAAGGGTATTATGGGATATGGGGCTAAGGCAGGTATATGGAGTTAGGTCACAGATCAGCCATGATCTCATTGAATGGTGGAACAGGCTCGAGGGGCTGAATGCCACTGCCACTTGCTGCCACCTGATATGCGTCACCTTCTCCTACAAGAAAGCACGACGTGTGTCTGGGTGATGTGCCTGTCATGGTTGAATAGCTGCCAGTGTGTGTGACCTGTGAGTTGTGGGTGGGCAGCTTGAAACAGTGGTAATGTGTAAGGGTGAGAGGAAGCATCTGATTGGAAGAGTTGAGTATTGATGGAAAGAGTTTATTGGTATGTGGGTGATGGGGGTGTAGTGGGTGGAGCAGTTGGTAGAAGACACCACTTGACAGTTGACCTCACTCACCTTGACCACTCATGTCAAAGCATTGAACTTCTTCCTGCACTGTATCCATGTTCATGATGCTGTGCGCCTGGCATTGACTTCATCCCCTGCTGCCTCCCACTGCCTTTTAGATATATGTTTGGAGGGCCTCTTGCCCCCCTCCCACCCCCCACGGATATAAGATACCCCTCCTTCTGTTCACCTCTTGCACCAAGGTCTCTGGTGCATCAGCAGAGAACCTTGGTGCATTCACTCTCTCAGGCCTGATACCAACTCAGATCAGCACATTGGTGAGGTCTGGCATGCAGATTGGAGGATGTGGGATTTAGTAGTGCGTAACCTTTATTCAATGTTTTAACATAACTCATCAATATGTAAATATAGGGATGGGACCTGCATCTGTGCTTTACATGTGCAATGTCTGTTCTCTGTGCAGCATCCGTGCAGACAGCAGACTGTTATATTCAGAAAATAACAGGTACCAGCTACCTTTAAGAGATTTCCAACAGACAGCCTGCCTTTAAGAGAATGGCTCCCCCTGCTGATGGAAAGTTCGAATTGCACAGAATCCTCATTCAACGCTGATTTCGAACACAGATTGCAGGTGAGTCCTCAGGCCTGACAAAAATCTCGTCCTGCCTACGCAGAGGCCATTGGGGACAGGGAGTGGGGGAGGTAATAACAGACCGTGCTCCCCCCGCCCAAAAACAGGCCCTTTTCAATTTCTCCCCCCTCAGTCTTTACTCTGCATGAACAATGTCACAACAGATCGACTGGTATTATTTAATATTTGTGACTTTGAGTTTTCACAAATTCTTATCGTACAATGAAATTTAGTAGGGAATTGGTTAGGAGACAGAGAGTAGTGACAATGGGTATGGACTCCAGTTGGCAGGAGTTGACTAGTGGTGTCCCCCAGGGATCTGTACTGGGGCTTCGGCTTTTCACTGTATTTATAAGTGACTTCGATGAAGGAATAGAGAGCCGTATATCCCAGTTTGCAGACGACACTAAGTTAGGTGACACAGTAAATAGTGTAGATGGGAGCAGAAAGTTGCAAAGGGTCATTGATAGATTAGGTGAGAGGGCAAAATAGTGGCAGATGGAGTTCAATGTGAGAAAGTGTGAGGTCACCCACTTTGGACCTAAGAAAGATAAATCAGAGTATTTTCTAAATGGTGAGGAGTTAGGAACTGTGGAGGAGCAGAGAGATTTTGGGGTCCACGTACAGGAATAACTAAAAGTTGGTGGACAGTTAAAAAAATAATTTAAAAGTCCAATGGAATGTTGGCCTTTATCTCGGGGGCTGGATTACAAAGGAGTGGAAGTTATGTTTACAGTTTTACAGAAGTCTCATTAGGCCCCAACTGGAGTAATGCACTCAGTCCTGGGCACCGCACCTCAGGAAGGATATATTGGCCTTGGAGGGGGTGCAGGGCAGATTCACCAGAATGATACCGGGGCTAAAAGGGTTAAATTATGAGGACAGGTTGCACAGACTAGGCTTGTATTCCCTCGAGTATAGAAGATTAAGGGGTGATCTAATTGAGGTGTTTAAGATGATTAAAGGATTCAATAGGGTAGATAGAGAGAAACTATTTCTTCTGGTGCGAGAATCCAGAACAAGGGGGCATAACCTTAAAATTCGAGCTCGGCCGTTCAGGGGTGATGTCGGGAAGCACTTCTTCACACAAAGGGGAGTGGAAATCTGAAACTCTCTCCCCCAAAAAGCAATTGAGGCTGGGGGTCAATTGAAAATTTCAAAACTGAGATTAATAGATTTTTGTTTGGCGAGGGTATCAAGGAATATGGAACCAAGGCGGGTAAATGGAGTTAAGATACAGATCAGTCATGATCTGATTGAATGGCGGAACAGGCTTGAGGGGCTGAATGTTCCTACAATCCTACAATCCTAAATCAATTCAATGGCAAATAAAAGTTGGTTTTAACCAGACTTAGTTACTTTTTGTGTCTAATTAAGGCAGAGAAAAACAGAGACAGAGACAGACAGAAGCAGACAGGGTCCAAGAAAGACAGAGAAGGACAGAGATACAGAGACAGAGAGAGAGACAGAGTGAGACAGAAACAAAGTGAGACAGAGAGAGAAAGAGAGAGACAGACAGATAGATAGACAGACAGAAAGACAGAGACACAGAGAGAGAGACAGAAAGAGAGACAGAGAGAGGTACAGAAAGAGATAGAAATATAGAGAGACAGACAGAGAGAGAGACAGAGCGACAGAGAAAAAGACACAAAAAGGAGACACTCAGAGACACTCAGACACCGACGATGACCTCACACTGCAGGCAACGTGCCTGTTAAAATGGTGTGGGGCACCAGTGCAGTGTGGGTCCAGTGAGTGCCACACTGCCAATATTTTAACCCTCGCACTCTCTCGTCAATCTAAACCCTCCATGCCCATCAGTTTAACAGTAAGTAATTATAAGCTTCACCCTATCTCAGCACGGGGCTGGGTTTTACTCAGTCACAGTGTGACAGAGTTACGTTCGATGTCCAAGATTACCGTCCCGTTTTAGTGACTTTATGTCTATGCCCAGTGTATCACTGGTAGACCTCCTATATTGAGCTGGGTGTTGTGAGCATAAAAGATACAGACTCTCCTTGAGTAGACGATTGCAGCAAAAGTCCCTCCTCAGCAATGCTGTACGGTGAGCTCGAGGGATGACTCGGCAGCAAAGTGTCTCCATCGTTCTCTTGCCACAGTCCTTCTTCTTAACGTAGCTTAATTGGCAAAAATGGATTTTCGCCTGCGTTGAATTTTTTAACTTGCATTATTGTCTTGCTAGAATCAGCGTGTAAAGGGTTAACGCACAAGGCCGCACAAAGACCTCGATTTTAAGCCAGGTCGGGATCGATCCGTACGACAGACCTTGAGGCCTGGAGAGATTTTAACTCCGAACCCGACAGGAATCACTGTCTGACCTAGTGGGGGTGGAACAGGAATTTGGGAGGCGGGAGGCCTTCACTGGTCGTCAGGGAAGTCTCGGGGAGGGGAATCTCCAACAGGGGACGGGGGAAGCCTAAGGAGGGGAAGCCAAGATTTCCCTGTGGGGCCCAGTGGATTACTTTGGAAATGTTATAATATGGGCAAATGCGGCAGTGAATTTGTGCACAGCAAGATCCCACTAAGGGTTGTACCTATAGGGTTGATGCAGAATGAATGAATAAACTGTTTTTGGTGGTGTTGATTGAAAGATTTGGTCAGGACACCAGGGAGATGGGAGACGGGCAGAGGAGATGGGAGACAGGCAGGGGAGATGGGAGATGGGAGACGGGCAGAGGAGATGGGAGATGGTTAGAGGAGACGGGAGACTGGCGGAGGAGACGGGAGACTGGCGGAGGAGACGGGAGACTGGCGGAGGAGAAGGGAGACTGGCGGAGGAGATGCAAGCTGGTTAGAGGAGAAGGGAGACTGGCAGAGGAGATGAAAGAAGGGCAGAGGAGAAGAGAGACGGGAGATGGTTCGAGGAGACGGGAGACAGGCAGAGGAGATGAGAGATGGCCAGAGGAGATGAGAGATGGCCAGAGGAGATGGGAGACTGGCAGAGGAGACGGGAGACTGGCGGAGGAGATGGGAGATGGTTAGAGGAGATGGGAGACGGGCAGAGGAGATGAGAGACGGGAGATGGTTAGAGGAGACAGGAGACAGGCAGAGGAGATGAGAGATGGCCAGAGGAGATGAGAGATGGCCAGAGGAGATGAGAGATGGCCAGAGGAGACGGGAGACAGGCAGAGGAGATGAGAGATGGCCAGAGGAGATGAGAGATGGCCAGAGGAGACGGGAGACTGGCAGAGGAGATGAGAGACGGGCAGAGGAGAAGAGAGACGGGAGATGGTTAGAGGAGACAGGAGACAGGCAGAGGAGATGAGAGATGGCCAGAGGAGATGAGAGATGGCCAGAGGAGATGGGAGACTGGCAGAGGAGAAGAGAGACGGGAGATGGTTAGAGGAGACGGGAGACAGGCAGAGGAGATGGGAGACTGGCAGAGGAGATGGGAGAAGGGCAGAGAAGATGGGAATGGGAGATGGTTAGAGGAGATGAGAGATAGTTAGAGAAGACGGGATACAGGTGGAGGAGATGGGAAATGGGTAGGGGAGATAGGAGACGGGAGATGGTTAGAGGAGATGGGAGACGGGTAGAGGAGATGGGAGACGGGTAGAGGAGATGGGAGACGGGTAGAGGAGATGGGAGACGGGTAGAGGAGATGGGAGACGGGTAGAGGAGATGGGAGACGGGTAGAGGAGATGGGAGACTGGCCGAGGAGATGGGAGACTGGCCGAGGAGATGGGAGACTGGCCGAGGAGATGGGAGACTGGCTGAGGAGATGGGAGACTGGCCGAGGAGATGGGAGACGGGTAGAGGAGATGGGAGACGGGTAGAGGAGATGGGAGACGGGTAGAGGAGATGGGAGACGGGTAGAGGAGATGGGAGACGGGTAGAGGAGATGGGAGACTGCCAGAGGAGATGGGAGACTGGCAGAGGAGATGGGAGACGGGTAGAGGAGATGGGAGACGGGTAGAGGAGATGGGAGACGGGTAGAGGAGATGGGAGACGGGTAGAGGAGATGGGAGACTGGCAGAGGAGATGGGAGACGGGTAGAGGAGATGGGAGACGGGTAGAGGAGATGGGAGACGGGTAGAGGAGATGGGAGACGGGTAGAGGAGATGGGAGACGGGTAGAGGAGATGGGAGACGGGTAGAGGAGATGGGAGACTGGCCGAGGAGATGGGAGACTGGCCGAGGAGATGGGAGACTGGCCGAGGAGATGGGAGACTGGCCGAGGAGATGGGAGACTGGCCGAGGAGATGGGAGACTGGCCGAGGAGATGGTAGACGGGTAGAGCAGATGGGAGACGGGTAGAGGAGATGGGAGACGGGTAGAGGAGATGGGAGACGGGTAGAGGAGATGGGAGACGGGTAGAGGAGATGGGAGACGGGTAGAGGAGATGGGAGACGGGTAGAGGAGATGGGAGACGGGTAGAGGAGATGGGAGACGGGTAGAGGAGATGGGAGACGGGTAGAGGAGATAGGAGACTGGTAGAGGAGATGGGAGACGGGTAGAGGAGATGGGAGACTGGCCGAGGAGATGGGAGACGGGTAGAGGAGATGGGAGACGGGTAGAGGAGATGGGAGACGGGTAGAGGAGATGGGAGACGGGTAGAGGAGATGGGAGACGGGTAGAGGAGATAGGAGACTGGTAGAGGAGATGGGAGACGGGTAGAGGAGATGGGAGACTGGCCGAGGAGATGGGAGACGGGTAGAGGAGATGGGAGACGGGTAGAGGAGATGGGAGACTGGTAGAGGAGATGGGAGACGGGTAGAGGAGATGGGAGACGGGTAGAGGAGATGGGAGACGGGTAGAGGAGATGGGAGACGGGTAGAGGAGATGGGAGACTGGTAGAGGAGATGGGAGACTGGTAGAGGAGATGGGAGACGGGTAGAGGAGATGGGAGACTGGTAGAGGAGATGGGAGACGGGTAGAGGAGATGGGAGACGGGTAGAGGAGATGGGAGACTGGTAGAGGAGATGGGAGACGGGTAGAGGAGATGGGAGACGGGTAGAGGAGATGGGAGACTGGTAGAGGAGATGGGAGACTGGCCGAGGAGATGGGAGACGGGTAGAGGAGATGGGAGACTGGTAGAGGAGATAGGAGACTGGCCGAGGAGATGGGAGACGGGTAGAGGAGATGGGAGACGGGTAGAGGAGATGGGAGACGGGTAGAGGAGATGGGAGACTGGTAGAGGAGATGGGAGACGGGTAGAGGAGATGGGAGACTGGTAGAGGAGATGGGAGACGGGTAGAGGAGATGGGAGACGGGTAGAGGAGATGGGAGACGGGTAGAGGAGATGGGAGACGGGTAGAGGAGATGGGAGACGGGTAGAGGAGATGGGAGACGGGTAGAGGAGATGGGAGACGGGTAGAGGAGATGGGAGACGGGTAGAGGAGATGGGAGACGGGTAGAGGAGATGGGAGACTGGTAGAGGAGATGGGAGACGGGTAGAGGAGATGGGAGACTGGTAGAGGAGATGGGAGACTGGCCGAGGAGATGGGAGACGGGTAGAGGAGATGGGAGACGGGTAGAGGAGATGGGAGACGGGTAGAGGAGATGGGAGACGGGTAGAGGAGATGGGAGACGGGTAGAGGAGATGGGAGACTGGTAGAGGAGATGGGAGACTGGTAGAGGAGATGGGAGACGGGTAGAGGAGATGGGTGACTGGTAGAGAAGATGGGAGACGGGTAGAGGAGATGGGAGACGGGTAGAGGAGATGGGAGACTGGTAGAGGAGATGGGAGACTGGTAGAGGAGATGGGAGACGGGTAGAGGAGATGGTAGACGGGTAGAGGAGATGGGAGACGGGTAGAGGAGATGGGAGACGGGTAGAGGAGATGGGAGACGGGTAGAGGAGATGGGAGACGGGTAGAGGAGATGGGAGACGGGTAGAGGAGATGGGAGACGGGTAGAGGAGATGGGAGACGGGTAGAGGAGATGGGAGACGGGTAGAGGAGATGGGAGACGGGTAGAGGAGATGGGAGACGGGTAGAGGAGATGGGAGACGGGTAGAGGAGATGGGAGACTGGTAGAGGAGATGGGAGACTGGTAGAGGAGGTGGGAGACGGGTAGAGGAGATGGGAGACGGGTAGAGGAGATGGGAGACGGGTAGAGGAGATGGGAGACGGGTAGAGGAGATGGGAGACGGGTAGAGGAGATGGGAGACTGGCCGAGGAGATGGGAGACGGGTAGAGGAGATGGGAGACTGGTAGAGGAGATGGGAGACTGGTAGAGGAGATGGGAGACGGGTAGAGGAGATGGGAGACGGGTAGAGGAGATGGGAGACTGGTAGAGGAGATGGGAGACTGGTAGAGGAGATGGGAGACGGGTAGAGGAGATGGGAGACTGGTAGAGGAGATGGGAGACGGGTAGAGGAGATGGGAGACGGGTAGAGGAGATGGGAGACGGGTAGAGGAGATGGGAGACTGGTAGAGGAGATGGGAGACGGGTAGAGGAGATGGGAGACGGGTAGAGGAGATGGGAGACGGGTAGAGGAGATGGGAGACGGGTAGAGGAGATGGGAGACGGGTAGAGGAGATGGGAGACGGGTAGAGGAGATGGGAGACGGGTAGAGGAGATGGGAGACGGGTAGAGGAGATGGGAGACGGGTAGAGGAGATGGGAGACGGGTAGAGGAGATGGGAGACGGGTAGAGGAGATGGTAGACGGGTAGAGGAGATGGGAGACGGGCTGAGGAGATGGGAGACGGGTGGAGGAGATGGGAGACTGGCCGAGGAGATGGGAGACGGGTAGAGGAGATGGTAGACGGGTAGAGGAGATGGGAGACGGGTAGAGGAGATGGGAGACGGGTAGAGGAGATGGGAGACGGGTAGAGGAGATGGGAGACGGGTAGAGGAGATGGGAGACGGGTAGAGGAGATGGGAGACGGGTAGAGGAGATGGGAGACGGGTAGAGGAGATGGGAGACGGGTAGAGGAGATGGGAGACGGGTAGAGGAGATGGTAGACGGGTAGAGAAGATGGGAGACGGGTAGAGGAGATGGGAGATGGGTAGGGGAGATGAACGAGTTAATAATTAGGTGCCAACCAATGTTAAATACAAGGGCTGTGCCTTGGACCCAGAGACTGCCTCATAACCACCCAATATTTGGAATAATCAGATATGAATGGAATAAATCTCTCTGCTGAGTCACGGAGATAACATTGGTCATAGTTAAAATGTCGAAAAGATCTCTGAAGTATTTCAAGTGTTATTGAAGATAGTTTGGAGAGTAGAGAGACCAGAGGGAGTGACAGTAAGGTGTTGGAATCTACGGGTCATGTCTCATCCATCTATTGGATATAGTAGATTTAAATAATGATAGTAAGTCATTAATATAAAAAGGATAGATGTGGCAGGGTTAGCTTTTTGAAAAGACATTTGGCCAAATATCTGCAGCTTGTAAATTTGATAAATGAGGTGACTGGATTGAGAATTGGCTGGTGTAATAGAACCTGGGAGATATGATGAAATAGATAAGGGTCAATCTGGGAGTGCAAAAGGCAATGGACAGAAAGGAAGAATGTGGATTTATACAGTGTCTTTCACAACCTCAGGACGTCCCAAAGCGCTTCACAGCCAGTTAATTATTTGAAGTGTAGTCACTGTTGTAATGTAGGAAATGGAGCAGCCAATTTGCGCACAGCAAGATCCCACAAACAGCAATGAGATAAATGACCAGATAATCTGTTTTTGGTGATGTTGGTTGAGGGATAATTATTGGCCAGAGCACCGGGGAGAATTCCCCTGCTGTTCTTCGAATAGTGTCATGGAATCTCTTATCTACATCTAAGAGGGCAGACGGGGCTTTGGTTTAACGTCTCATCCAAAGGACAGCAACTCCGACAGTGCAGCATTCCCTCAGTACTGCACTGGAGTGTCAGCCTGGATTATGTGCTCAAGTCTCTCGAGTGAGGCTTGAACCTACGACCTTCTGACTGAGCCTGGACTGATACTCGGATGCTATCAGTCAGATCTCCCCTGGCATTGCTCCTTGTAAGTTGGATGATGTCCCTGTTTTACAATATTGGGTCAAATGCTCTATGAAACATTGCAAACTTGCGCACTCATTGAGCAGAATGTTACGTACAGTGTATTGTTTTGCTGCGAAGGTGGAGTTCTGTGTAACTGAGCTGTCCCTTTAAGGCAACAATGTCTAATTGCTGTAGATAGGCACATCCTAAGGTCAATTAGAAGCTGGTTGCTGGGAATGTTTACCTGTAGATTGACAGCTGCTGGGAAATCCCCCTTCCTCCCCAAGGTCAGAATAAAAAAGCAAATAATACTTGGCTTCCCATTATATACTTCTTAAATATATGACAAGTGTGCTGCATGATTCAAACCATTTACTGGATAACCCATAGTATCGATCAGAGTAAATTGGAACAATAATTCTTGCTGTCTCCTTCCTCATCTTCTCTCTGTCACCCTCTCTGCTCTGTCTCGCTCTCTCTCTTTCTCTTTCTCTGTATTTCTGTCTCTCCCTCTGCCTTTCTCTCTCTGTATTTCCGTCTCTCTCTCTGCCTGTCTCTCTCTCTATTTCTGTCTCTCTGTCTGTCTTGCTCTCTGACTGTCTCTCTGTGTCTGTCTCTCTCTCTGTATTTCTGTGTCTGTCTCTGTCTCTCTCTCTCTGTATTTCTGTGTCTGTCTCTGTGTATTTCTGTGTCTGTCTCTCTCTCTGTATTTCTGTCTCTCTCTCTGTCTGTCTCTCTGTCTTTCTCTTTCTCTGTATTTCTGTCTGTCTCTCTCTGTCGGTCTCTCTGTCCTCTGTATTTCGGTCTCTCTGGCCTAAATTTTAACACAGAGCTGGGAAGAGGGCTGGGGGTGGGGGTGGAATTCCTGACAGGAGACCCGGAGATACGGGTTTCCCGGACGTCCTTCCGATTTTGACGTAAGGACATTTTTAAAAAAAATTTTGTCGGACGGGAGAAGAGTCAGGAAGTGGATGCCAACTGTTAAGTCTTCGATGGGAGGGTGGGGTCGGGTTGGGGGGGGGGTCATTGGGAGGGTTGGGAGTCATCGAAGCGTTGGGAGTCATCAGTGGGGGGTCGGGAGTCATCGGGTGGGTCTAGTGTTATCGGGGGGTCGGGGTCATCGGGGGGTTTGGAGATCTTGGGGTGGGGGGGTCGGAGACTCCCAGGGCCACTCCCTCCTGACTGTACAACACTGTACTGCCACCTCTGGTCGGTCTGTCCTGCTGGTGGGACAGGACATACCCAGGGATGGGACATTGGCTGAAAGGTATGATTCTGTGAGTATGGCTATGTCAGGCTGTTGATTGAGGCTCTGTCTCTCTCTTTGTCTCTCTCTGCCTGTCTCTGTATCTCTCTCTCTGCATTTCTGTGTTTGTCTCCCTCTGTCTATCTCTCTCTCTCGCTGTCTCTCTGTGTATCTCTCTCTCTCACTCTTTTTTTTGTCTTGTGTGCTTCTCTCTCTGCGGTGTTGGAACCATCGAATTTTATAGCATAGAAGGAGGTCATTTGGCCCATCGTGCCTGTGCTGTCTCTCTTAAAGAACTATACACTTAGTCCTACTCTGCTGTCCTTTCCCCGGACCCTTTTGTTTTTTCTTCTTCAAATGCTTGTCCCCTTCCCTTTTAAAACCAATTCCCTGGGTTTTTTAAATATGTTGGTTGCTTCGCTTGTTGATTTTACAATTCACTGTGTATAGCAGGCAAATCATGTTAAAAGCATTGTAACCACTAAACACGGGTATGTATGTATGTATGTATGTACGATGGGTAAGAGTTGTAAAATTCAATCCCAAAAACATCAGGAAAATCCTGGAATATCAGTTAATAACATTGAAATTTGATGTATTCAGTCCCTGTAAATCAATGGCCTGATGTGATCCCGACATGATACAAATACCCCAATGTTATGAAACAGCAAATCCTCTGAGTAACTGTGAGCAATGCCAAGTGAGGTTGGCCAGTACATCGCCTTGTGTTTACAATGGGGGAGGGGAGAGGTGGAAGTCTAAAGGCACAGTCTTCCTCATCCGCAGGTCGACCCTTGGTGACATCATCCGCAGACATGTGGTCAGCTTCCACATGTACACTGATGACACCCAACTTTAGCTCTGTCAGCCGTGGCTCAGTGGGTAGCACTCTCGCCTCTGAGTTAGAAGGTCGTGGGTTCACGTCCCACTCCAGAGACTTGAGCGTAAAATCTAGGCTGAAACTTCAGTGCAGTACTGAGGAAGTGCTGCATTGTCAGAGGTGCCGTGTCTTGGATGAGACATTAAACTGAGGCCCCATCTGCCCTCTCATAGTGGATGTAAAAGATCCCATGGCACTATTTTGAAGAAGAGCAGGGGAGTTATCCCTGGTATCCTGGCCAATATTTATCCCTTAAACAACATAGCTGAAACAGATTATCTGGCCATCTTCAAATTGCTGTTTGTGGGATCTTGCTGTGCACAAATTAGCTGCTGCGTTTCCTACATTACAACAGTGACTACATTTCAAAATTACTTCATTGGCTGTAAAGCACTTTGGAACATCCTGAGGTTGTGAAAAGTGCTTTAGAAATGCAAGTCTGTCTTTCATTTACCATTCCCCATCCCTCTGCTCTCTCCCGAGCCCTCCATTGTCTCAAGCTGTCAGACTGTTTGGCCAACAAGCAGCTTTAGATGAGCCACAATTTTCTCCAGCTGAATAACGGGATGACCATCTTCAGCCTCCGCCACTCGGACTGCGGGCCTGCGATATCCCACCGAGCTTCTCCCCGGGAGTGCCTGCTTGGGGAAGCTGCCCTATCATGAATGGTGAGTTGGATGAGGATTCAGAAGGTGGGGAGAGAAGGGGGTGCTAATGGACCAGTACCCCCGCAGTGGGCAGCATCGTCACAAAAAAGGAAGGAAGAAACTAAGACAAGATACAGATTGTGTGCTGAATCACTGTGATAGTGTGTGAGTGTTTGTGTGTTTGTGTGAGTGTGTTTGGTGTGTGTTTTGAGTGTGTGTGTGTGTCAGTGTTTGCGTGAGTGTGTGTGTTTGAGAGTGCATGTGTTTGTGTGAGATTGTGTGTGTGTGTGTGTCAGTGCTTGCATGAGTTTATGTATGTGTGAGAGTGTGTGTTGAGTGTGCATGTATTTGTGTGAGCGTTAGCATGAATGTGAGTGTTTGTGTGAGATTGTGTATGTGAGTGTGCTTCTGCTTGTGTGTGTGAGAGTGTGTTTGAGTGTGCACTTGAATGCATGTATACTTGTGAGTGAGTGTGTCAGTGTTTGCACGGGTGTGTGTGGAGTGAGTGTGTGTGCGCGCGCGTCTGTCTGTGTGTGCATGTTTAACATTTCCTGGAAGTAAAGATATTAGTGAGTGGAATGGAACCACTGGCCTCAATATCGGGATTCTTACCTCATACAATCCATTTCCATCAGCTCTGCTGGGCTAAAATTATTTGTACAATTGGAACATTCAAGGGGTTCAGACTAAACATGTTCCCACAAAGAAAAAGGGTGGGACTGCCAAATCTAGAGCCCCCTGGATGACGAGGAGCATACAGGGTAAGATAAGGCAAAAAAAGGGAAACTTATGTCAGACACCGAGAGCTCAATACTGCAGAAAGCCTCGGAGTATAGAAAGAGCAGGGGTGAAATTAAAAAGGAAATTAGGAAAGCAAAGAGAGGGCATTAAAAAATACTGGCAAGTAAAATCAAGGAAAACCCAAAAATGTTTTATAAATACATAAAGAGCAAGAGGCTAACTAAGGAAAGAGTAGGACCCATTAGAGACCATAAAGGTAACCTATATGTGGAGTTGGAAGATGTGGGTATGGTTCTTAATGAATACTTTGCATCTGTCTTCACAAAAGAGGGAGGTGATGCAGAGGTTATAGTTGAGGAGGAGGAGTGTGAAATATTAGATGGGATAAACATAGTGAGAGAGGAAATATTAAGGGGATTAACATCTTTGAAAGTAGATAAATCGCCAGGCCCGGATGAAATGTATCCCAGGCTGCTAAGAGAAACAAGGGAGGAAATAGCAGAGGCTCTGACCATCATTTTCCGATCCTCCCTGGCTACAGGCATGGTGCCGGAGGATTGGAGGACTGCTAACGTTGTACCGTTGTTTAAAATGGGAGAAAGGGATAGACCGAGTAATTACAGTCCAGTCAGTCTAACCTCGGAGATGGGCAAATTATTGGAATCAATTCTAAGGGACAGAATAAATCATCATTTAGAAAGGCATTGGTTAATCAAGGACAGTCCGCATGGATTTATTAAGGGAAGGTCTTATCTGAATAACTTGATTGAATTTTTTGAGGAGGTAACAAGAAGGGTCAATGAGGGTAACGCGTATGATGTAGTCTACATGGATTTTAGCAAGGCTGTTGACAAGGCAGTCTGATCAAAAAAGTAAAAGCCCATGGGATCCAAGGGAATTTGGCAAGTTGGATCCAAAATTGGCTCAGTGGCAGAAAGCAAAGAGTAATGGTTGATGGGTATTTTTGTGACTGGAAGGATGTTCCCAGTGGGGTTCTGCAAGACTCAGTACTGGGTACCTTGCTTTTGTGGTATATATTAATGATTTGGTCTTGAGTGTGATACAAAAATTGGCCGCGTGGTTGATAGTGAGGAGGAAAGCTGTAGACTGCAGGGAGATATCAATGGACTGGTCAGGTGGGCAGAAAAGTGGCAAATGGAATTCAATCTGGAGAAGTGTGAGGTAATGCATTTGGGGAGGGAAAACAAGGCAAGGGAATACACAATAAATGGGAGGATACTGAAAGGTGTAGAGGAAGTGAGGGACCTTGGAGTGCATGTCCACAGATCCCTGAAGGTAGCAGGACAGGTAGATAAGGTGGTTAAAAAGGCATACGGGATACTTTCCTTTATTAGCCGAGGCATAGAATATAAGAGCGGGGAGGTTATGCTAGAAATATATAAAACATTGGTTAGACCACAGCTTGAGTACTGCGTACAGTTCTGGTCACCACATTACAGGAAAGATGTGATTGCACTAGAGAGGGTACAGAGGAGATTTACGAAGATGTTGCCAGGGCTGGAGAATTTTAGCTATGAGGAAAGATTGGATAGGCTGGGGTTGTTTACTTTGGAACAAAGGAGGCTGAGGGGTAATTTAATTGAGATGTATAAAATTACAAGGGGCCGAGATAGAGTGGATAGGGAGGACCTATTTCCCCTTAGCAGAGAGGTCAGTAACCAGGATGCATAGATTTAAAGTAATTGGTAGAAGGATTAGAGGGGAGCTGAGGAGAATTTTTTTTCACCCAGAGGGTGGTGGGGGTCTGGAACTCACTGCCTGAAAGGGTGGGAGAGGCAGAAACCATCAACTCATTTAAAATGTACTTGGATGTGCACTTGAAGTGCCAGAACCTACAGGGCTACGGACCAAGTGCTGGAAAGTGGGATTAAGCTGGATAGCTCTTTATCGGCCGGCAAGGATACAATGGGCCGAATGGCCTCCTCCTGTGCCATAACGTTCTATGATTCTATGTTTGAGCCATCAGTGAACTATAGAAACTCAGCATCTAATAAAAACTGTATTTTCACAATGAAACATCTACTTCATTGCTTAATTCCCTCAACAATACTCATCAATAAACCTCTTGGCACCAACTTTCTTTTGAGCTGACATGAGATTTCCAACCCATAACTTACTGAGCAAAAGGCATCTTATCTCAATCTGCACACAGGAACAATGAAGGGAAGAGCAGGGTGTGGAATATTAATACATCAAACACTCTGCAACTGCACTCAAACTGGCTTTTGCAAATGATGCACAGCAGTTTGTTAGTACAGCTGCTGATAAACAGGCTTCAAGAACTCAATAAACCCAGTGGAGTTAAACTACAAGAAGAATTCTGTCAAAACCAACTGCAGAATAAGTGAATAATACCCTGGAAGGTGAGGTAGAGCAATCAACCGATACAGTGTGAAAGGTAGAGTAGGACCTTCAGTGTGTACACACTGTGAGAGTTAGTGTAATATGTTCTATGTGTACACAGTGTGAATCTTAGTGTAGGACCTTCAGCGTCTACAGTGTGAGAGTTGATGAAGGAAATTCTGTGTGTACATATTTTGAGATTTGTTGTAGGAACTTCAATGTGTACACAATATGAGAGTTGGTGTAGGACCTTCAGTGTGTACACAGTGTGAAAGTTGGTTTAGGAACTTTGGTGTGTATACATTGTGAGAATCTAACCAACACAGTGTGGGAGTTGGTGTAGGAACTTCAGTGGGTTCTCAGTGTAAGAAATGGTGTAGTTCTTTCAGGATGAACACAATATGAGAGTTGGTGTAGGACCCATAGTATGTACACAGTGTGAGAGTTGGTTTAGGACCTTCAATATGTACACAGTGTGAGAGATGATCTTGGACCTTCAGTGTGTACACAGTGTGAGAGTTGGTCTAGGAGCTACAGTGTGTACACAATAGGAGAGTTGGTTTAGGACCTTCAGTGTATACACAGTGAGAGTTGCTCTAGGACCTTCAGTGTGTGTACAGTGTGAGACTTGGTGAAGGACATTCCATGTGTGCACAGTTTGAGTGGTGGTCTAGGACCTTCAGTGTGTACACATTGTGAATGTTGGTGTAGGACTGTCATTTTGTATACAGTGTGAAAGTTGGTGTAGTACCTTCAGGGTGCACGCAGTGTAAGAGTTGGTCTAGGACCTTCTGTGTGTACACAGTGTGAGTGCCAGAGTAGGATCTTCAGTGTGTACACAGTGTGAATTTTGGTGTAGGACATTCAGTGTATACTCAGCATGAGAATTGGCGTAGGACTTTGTGTGTACGCAGTGTGAGAGTTGTTGTATAACCTTCGGGGTGTACACAGTATGAGACTTTGTCTAGGACCTTTAGGAAGTAAACGGAGTGAATGTTGTGTAGGACGTTCAGTGTGTACACTGTGGGAGAGTTGATGTAGGACCTTCAGTGTGTATAGTGTGAGAGTTGGTGTAGAACCTTCAGTGTGTATAGTGTGAGAGTTGGTGTAGAACCTTCAGTGTGTATAGTGTGAGAGTTGGTGTAGAACCTTCAGTGTGTATAGTGTGAGAGTTGGTGTAGAACCTTCAGTGTGTATAGTGTGAGAGTTGGTGTAGGAACTTCAGTGCATCACAGTGAGAGAGTTGGTGTTGGATCATCATGGGTATGCTTACTGTGAGGGTTGGTGTAGGACCTTCAGTGTGCACACAGTATGAGAGTTGGTGAAATACATTCTGTGTGTACACAGTATGAGAGTTGGTGAAATACATTCTGTGTGTACACAGTATGAGAGTTGGTGAAATACATTCTGTGTGTACACAGCATGAGAGTTGGTGAAATACATTCTGTGTGTACATATTGTGACATTTGGTATAGGACCTTCAGTGTGTACACAGTGTGAGAATTGGTGTAGGACCTTCAGTGTGTACACAGTGTGAGAGTTGGTGTAGGACCTTCAGTGTGTACACAGTGTGAGAGTTGGTGTAGGACCTTCAGTGTGTATAGTGTGAGAGTTGGTGTAGAACCTTCAGTGTGTACACAATATGAGAGTTAGTGTCGGACCTTCAGTGTGTACACAGTGTGAGAGTTGGTGTAGGACCTTCAGTGTGTACACAATATGAGAGTTAGTGTCGGACCTTCAGTGTGTACACAGTGTGAGAGTTGGTGTAGGACCTTCAGTGTGTACACAGTGTGAGAGTTGGTGTAGGTCCTTCAGTGTGTACACAGTGTGAGAGTTGGTGTAGGACCTTCAGTGTGTACACAGTGTGAGAGTTGGTGTAGGACCTTCAGTGTGTACACAGTGTGAGAGTTGGTGTAGGTCCTTCAGTGTGTACACAGTGTGAGAGTTGGTGTAGGACCTTCAGAGTGTGCACAGTGTGAGAGTTGGTGTAGGACCTTCAGTGTACACAGTGTGAGAGTTGGTGTAGGACCTTCAGTGTGTGCACAGTGTGAGAGTTGGTGTAGGACCTTCAGTGTGTACACAGTGTGAGAGTTGGTGTAGGTCCTTCAGTGTGTACACAGTGTGAGAGTTGGTGTAGGTCCTTCAGTGTGTACACAGTGTGAGAGTTGGTGTAGGATCTTCAGTGTGTACACAGTGTGAAAGTTGGTGTCAGATGTTCAGTGTGTACACAATATGAGAGTTGGTGTACACATTGAAGGTCCTACACAGTGTGAGAGTTGGTGTAGGAACTTCAGTGTGTACACTGTGTGAGAGTTGGTGTAGGACCTTCAGTGTGTACACAGTGTGAGAGTTGGTGTAGGACCTTCAGAGTGTGCACAGTATGAGAGTTGGTATCGGACCTTCAGTGTGTACACAGTGTGAGAGTTGGTGTAGGACCTTCAGAGTGTGCACAGTATGAGAGTTGGTATCGGACCTTCAGTGTGTACACAGTATGAGAGTTGGTATCGGACCTTCAGTGTGTACACAGTGTGAGAGTTGGTGTAGGACCTTCAGTGTGTACACAGTGTGAGAGTTGGTGTAGGACCTTCAGTGTGTACACAGTGTGAGAGTTGGTATCGGACCTTCAGTGTGTACACAGTGTGAGAGTTGGTGTAGGTCCTTCAGTGTGTACACAGTGTGAGAGTTGGTGTAGGACCTTCAGAGTGTGCACAGTGTGAGAGTTGGTGTAGGACCTTCAGTGTACACAGTGTGAGAGTTGGTGTAGGACCTTCAGTGTGTGCACAGTGTGAGAGTTGGTGTAGGACCTTCAGTGTGTACACAGTGTGAGAGTTGGTGTAGGTCCTTCAGTGTGTACACAGTGTGAGAGTTGGTGTAGGACCTTCAGTGTGTACACAGTGTGAGAGTTAGTGTAGGACCTTCAGAGTGTGCACAGTGTGAGAGTTGGTGTAGGTCCTTCAGTGTGTACACAGTGTGAGAGTTGGTGTAGGTCCTTCAGTGTGTACACAGTGTGAGAGTTGGTGTAGGACCTTCAGTGTGTACACAGTGTGAGAGTTGGTATAGGACCTTCAGTGTGTACACAGTGTGAGAGTTGGTGTAGGACCTTCAGTGTGTACACAGTGTGAGAGTTGGTATCGGACCTTCAGTGTGTACACAGTGTGAGAGTTGGTGTAGGTCCTTCAGTGTGTACACAGTGTGAGAGTTGGTGTAGGTCCTTCAGAGTGTGCACAGTGTGAGAGTTGGTATCGGACCTTCAGTGTGTACACAGTGTGAGAGTTGGTGTAGGACCTTCAGTGTGTACACAGTGTGAGAGTTGGTCTAGGACCTTCAGTGTGTACACAGTATGAGAGTTAGTGTCGGACCTTCAGAGTGTACACAGTGTGAGAGTTGGTGTAGGACCTTCAGTGTGTACACAGTGTGAGAGTTGGTGTAGGTCCTTCAGTGTGTACACAGTGTGAGAGTTGGTGTAGGACCTTCAGTGTGTACACAGTGTGAGAGTTGGTATCGGACCTTCAGTGTGTACACAGTGTGAGAGTTGGTGTAGGACCTTCAGTGTACATAGTGTGAGAGTTGGTGTAGGACCTTCAGTGTGTACACAGTGTGAGAGTTGGTCTAGGACCTTCAGTGTGTACACAGTATGAGAGTTAGTGTCGGACCTTCAGTGTGTACACAGTGTGAGAGTTGGTGTAGGTCCTTCAGTGTGTACACAGTGTGAGAGTTGGTGTAGGACCTTCAGTGTGTACACAGTGTGAGAGTTGGTATCGGACCTTCAGTGTGTACACAGTGTGAGAGTTGGTGTAGGACCTTCAGTGTACATAGTGTGAGAGTTGGTGTAGGACCTTCAGTGTGTGCACAGTGTGAGAGTTGGTCTAGGACCTTCAGTGTGTACATAGTGTGAGAGTTGGTGTAGGACCTTCAGTGTGTACACAGTATGAGAGTTAGTGTCGGACCTTCAGAGTGTACACAGTATGAGAGTTAGTGTCGGACCTTCAGAGTGTGCACAGTGTGAGAGTTGGTGTAGGACCTTCAGTGTGTACACAGTGTGAGAGTTGGTGTAGGACCTTCAGTGTGTACACAGTGTGAGAGTTGGTGTAGGACCTTCAGTGTGTACACAGTGTGAGAGTTGGTGTAGGACCTTCAGTGTGTACACAGTGTGAGAGTTGGTGTAGGACCTTCAGAGTGTACACAGTGTGAGAGTTGGTGTAGGACCTTCAGTGTGTACACAGTGTGAGAGTTGGTGTCGGACCTTCAGTGTGTACACAGTGTGAGAGTTGGTCTAGGATCTTCAGTGTGTACATAGTGTGAGAGTTGGTGTAGGACCTTCAGTGTGTACACAGTGTGAGAGTTGGTGTAGGACCTTCAGTGTACATAGTGTGAGAGTTGGTGTAGGACCTTCAGTGTGTGCACAGTGTGAGAGTTGGTCTAGGACCTTCAGTGTGTACATAGTGTGAGAGTTGGTGTAGGACCTTCAGTGTGTACACAGTATGAGAGTTAGTGTCGGACCTTCAGAGTGTACACAGTATGAGAGTTAGTGTCGGACCTTCAGAGTGTGCACAGTGTGAGAGTTGGTGTAGGACCTTCAGTGTGTACACAGTGTGAGAGTTGGTGTAGGACCTTCAGTGTGTACACAGTGTGAGAGTTGGTGTAGGACCTTCAGTGTGTACACAGTGTGAGAGTTGGTGTAGGACCTTCAGAGTGTACACAGTGTGAGAGTTGGTGTAGGACCTTCAGTGTGTACACAGTGTGAGAGTTGGTGTCGGACCTTCAGTGTGTACACAGTGTGAGAGTTGGTCTAGGATCTTCAGTGTGTACATAGTGTGAGAGTTGGTGTAGGACCTTCAGTGTGTACACAGTGTGAGAGTTGGTGTAGGAGAGCTGAAGCACAGAACGCATTGCGAAGAGAGTGGATCATGAACTGAGTGAGAATTTAGTGAGATTGGGAATTAGGTTTAGAGAGTGAAGGTGATACTGAATTTAAAAAAGAAATTAACATTAACAGACTAAGAAGTAATTATCTAGAAGTAAATATAGACTAAGATATGGCAGAGTAGGTTGTGTGTCTGGACTGCAGTATGTGGGTGTTTGTGGACAGTGAGAATGTCCCGAGCGAACACATCTGCAGTCGATGTCTCCACCTCGAATCTCTCCGGCTCAGAGTCATTGAGCTAGAGTGTGAGTTGGAGACACTCTGACACATAAGGGAGGGGGAGGAGTATCTGGACAGTTTACTCCGGCCCTCGGTCTCACCTCATAGAGAGGTACAGGATCAGAACGGGGTTGGTGTGACCGATAGTGTACAGAGTAAGGGGAACCCAGGTGAGATAGAGAACGAGGAACCGCAGAAACTGATCCTGTCCAACAGGTCCAATGTACTCGCTACCTGTGAGGATAAGGATAAAGACTGTCGGAGGACGGCCAGAATGCTGACCATGGCAGCCTGGAGCAGGAGGCTGTCCAAAGGGAGGAGGAAGAGAAGACTAATGGGGTAGTTGTCGGGAATTCAATAATTAGAGGGACAGATAGCATCCTTTGTAAGCAGGATCGAGAGTCCCACATGGTATGCTGCTTTCATGGTGCTAGGGTGAGGGACATCTCGAACTGGCTTGAAAGGATATTGGAGAGGGAGGGGGTGGATCCAATCATTATGGTCCATGTTGGGACCAACAACATAGGAAAGAGTAGGCAAGAGGTCCTGTTCAGAGAGTACCAGGAGCTAAATTAGAAAACACAACCTCAAGGGTTATCATCACTGGATTATTACCTGAGCCACATGCAAATTGTCATGGGGTAAGCAGATTAGGGAGGTGAACATGTGGCTGAAGGAGTGGTGTGGGAAGGAGAGGTTCCATTTCATGGGACACTGGGACCAGTCCTGGGACAGGAGGGAGCTGTACCACTGGGACGGGCTCCCCCTGAACCGGGCTGGGACCAGGGTCCTAGCGGAAAGGATAAATAGGACGGTCACAAGGACTTTAAACTAGTAAATGGGGGGGGGGGGGGAGATGTCAGGCGGAAAAGGTATTGGAAATAATAATTCTAAAACAAACAAAATGGAAGAGAGTAGAGTGATAGTCAGAAATTATGCTTTGGGGCCCTACAGGTAAAGGGAAAATGAAAAGATGGAAAGTAATTAAATCAGGAGATAGAAATAGGAAATGTGTGAGAAAAAACATAAGAGCAGCAGGCCAGGTCAGGGTGTGTGGCCCAAATAAGTGCTCTTTACACAAACACACAGAGTATAAGGAACAAATTGAATGAATTACAGGAGCAAATTCAACTTAGAGGGTATGACATGGTAGACATTACTGAGACACGGCTGCAAAACGGTCAGGACTGGGAACTGAATATATCAGGTTATAAAGTCTACAGGAAGGAGAGGGAAACTGGTAAAGAGGGAGGAGTAGCCTTAGTGATTAAGGATGAAATTACTTCAATGATAGAGGATATAACGAGAGGTGAGCAGGCAGTGGAGACTTTATGGGTAGAATTAAGAAATAGAAAAGGATTTAAGACTGTCGTGGGAGTTGTGTATAGGCCCCCTGGTAACAACTGTGAAATGGCAGGATTTATAAATGCAAAGATTAGACAAGCATGTAGCAAAGGCAGAGTGGATTTAATGGGGGATTTTAACTTTCACATAGATTGGGATAAGCAGACGAGCACATGTCAGAAAGGTAGTGAATTTCTTGAGTGTGTTGAGGACAGCTTTCTGCAAAAATATGTCCTAGAATAACAGGGGCAGGTCATATTAGATTTAATAATGAGCCAGATTTATTTAACAGCCTAACGGTGCATGAATATTTATCTAATAGCGATCATAATATGATCGAGTTCAATGTTGTGTTTGAAAGGGAGAAACTATATCAGCTACCTAGATTCTAAATTTAGAGAAGGCCGACTTCAACAGGATGAGACAGAGACTGTCCACAGTAAACTGGGCAAATCTGTTAATGGGTAAAATGACAGAAGATCAATGGGAGGTGTTCAAAAAAGAATTTAACGTGATACAGAACCAGTTCCCTAAGGAGTAAGAGCTCGACTTGCCAAAAAAAACAGCCATGGACGACAAAAGAGGTAAGGGACAAGATAAAACTAAAAGAAAAAGCATAAAAATGCAAAAATTAGCACAGATCCTGGCGACTGGGAGAGATACAAAGAACAGCAAAGGATAACAAAACCGATAGTAAGAGCTACAAAAAGGGAGGATGAAAAGAAACTGCAAGGGATATCAAAATCAACACAAAAATGTTTTACAATTATATTAGGAAAAAGAGTGTGGTCAAGAGCAATGTGGGCCCCTTAAAAACTGATAATAGTGATATTGTAAATGAAAATAAGGAAATGGCGGACTTGTTAGATAATTACTTTGTGTCAGTATTTACAGTAGAGGAAGAGGATAGCTTGCCGGAGACACCTCAAGGAAACTAATTTTGAATCAGGGATAGGACTCACCATAATTAACGTAAGCAAATTAGCAGTAATGAAGAAAATAATGGGACTAAAGGGTGACAAATCATCAGGACCAGATGGTTTCCATCCCAGGGTTTTAAAGGAAGTAGGTGAGAACATTGCAGATGCCCTAAATATAATCTTCCAGAGCTCTCTCGATTCAGGAACTGTTCCTTTAGATTAGAAAATTACGCATGTCACTTCGTTATTTAAGAAAGGTGAGAGAGGGAAACCAGGGAATTATAGACCAGTTAGCCTAACATCTGTTGTCAGGAAATTACTAGAGCGTATAACTAAGGATAGGGTGACTGAACACCTTGAAAATTTTCAGCTGATCAGAGAGAGCCATCATGGATTTGTAAAGGGCAGGTCATGCCTGACGAACCTGATTGAATTTTTTTTAATTAGGTGACTAATATAGTGGACAGGGGAATGTCTATTGGTGTTGTTTATATGGACTTCCAGAAGGCATTCGATAAAGTCCCTCATCAGAGATTGTTAGCTAAAGTTGAAGCTCATGGAATTGAGGGCAAATTATTGACCTGGTTAGGAAATTGGCTGAGCGGCAGGAGACAGAGAGTAGGGATAATGGGCAGGTACTCAAATTGGCAGGATGTGACTAGTGGAGTCCCACAGGGATCTGTGTTGGGGCTTTAACTATTCACTGGATTTATTAACGACTTAGATGACGGGATAGAGAGCCACATATCTGAGTTTGCCGATGACACAAAAATAGGCATAATTGTAAGCAGTGTTAATGAAAGCATAAAATTACAGAGAGATATTAATAGATTAAGTGATTGGACAAAACTGTGGCAAATGGATTTCAATGTAGGCAAGTGTGAGATCATCCACTTTGGATCTAAAAAGGATAGATCAGAGTACTTTCTAAATAGTGAAAAGCTCGAAACAGTGGAGGTCCAAAGAGACTCAGGGGTCCATGTACAAGAGGTCATTAAAATGTCATGGACAGGTACAGAAAATAATCAAGAAGGCTAATGGAATGCTGGCCTTTCTATCTAGAGGACTAGAATACAAGGGGGCAGAAGTTATGCTGCAGCTATATAAAGCCCTGGTTAGACCGCACCTGGAGTACTGTGTTCAGTTCTGGGCACTGCACCTTCAAGAGGAGAAATTACACAAACTAGGGTTGTATTCCCTGGAATTTAGAAGATTAAGAGATGATTTGATCGAAGTTTTCAAGATATTAAGGGGAACTGATAGGGTAGATGGAGAGAAACTATTTCCGCTGGTTGGGGAGTCTAGGACTAGGGGGCATAGCCTAAAAATTAGAGCCAAGACTTTCAGGAGTGAAGTTAGGAAACATTTCTACACGCAAAGGGTGGGAGAAGTTTGGAACTCTCTTCTGCAAACGGCAGTTGATGCTAGCTCAACTGTTAATTTTAAATCTGAGACTGATAGATTTTTATTAACCAAAAGTATTCGGGGATATGGGGCAAAGGCGGGTTTATGGAGTTAAGTCACAGATCAGCCATGATCTCATTGAATGACAGAACATGCCTGAGGGACTAAATGCCCTACTCCAGTTCTTATGCTCCGATGTTCTTCCTATGTTCCTAGGATCCTCTGGGTGTACACAGTGTGGGAGTTGGTGTTGGACATTCAGTGTGTACACGGTGTGTGTGTTGTTGGGCCTGCAGCGTGTATACAGTGTGAGAGTTGGTATCATAGTATCATAGTAGGTACAGTACTGGAGGAGGCCATTCGTCCCATCGTGCTTGTGCCGCTCTTTGAAAGATCTTTCCAATTAGTTCCACTCCCCTGCTCTTTCCCCATAGCCCTGTGAATTTTTCCCTTCAAGTATTTATCCAATTCCCTTTTGAAAGTTATTATTGAATCTGCTTCCACCGTACTTTCAGGCAGTGCATTCCAGATCATAACAACTCGCTGTATAAAAAAATGTTTCCTCATCTCCCCTCTGGCTCTTTTGCCGATCACCTTCAATCTGTGTCTTCTGGTTACCGACCCTCCTGCCACTGGAAACAGTTTCTCCTTATTTACTCGGACAAAACTGTTCATGATTTTGAACACCTCTATCAAATCTCCCCATATCATTCTCTGTTCTAAGGAGAACAACCCCAGCTTCTCCAATCTCTCCACACAACTGAAGTCCCTCATCCCTGGGACCATTCTAGTAAATCTCTTTTGCACCCTCTCTTAAGGCCTTGACATCCTTCCTAAAGTGTGGTGCCCAGAATTGGACACAATACTCCAGCTGAGACCTAACCAGTGATTTACAAAGGTTTAGCATAACTCCCTTGCTATTGTACTCTATGCTTCTATTAATAAAGCCCAGGATCCTGTATGCTTTTTAACAGCCTTCTCAACTTGTCCTGCCATCTTCAAAGATTTGTGTATGTGCCCCCGCAGGTCTCTCTGTTCCTGCACGCCCTTTAAAATTGTACCATTTAGTTTATATTGTCTCTCCTCATTCTTCCTACCAAAATGCATCACTTCGCACTTCTCTGCATTAAATTTCATCTGCCATGTGTCTGCCCATTTCACCAGTCTGTCTATGTCCTCCTGAAGTCTGTTACTATCCTTCACATTGTTAACTACATTTCTTAGTTTCATGTCATCTGCAAACTTTGAAATTATACCCTCTATACCCAAGTCCAGGTCATTAATATATATCAAAAAGAGCTGTGGCCCTAATACTGAGCCCTGGAGAACACCACTGTATACTTCCCTCCAGTCTGAAAAACAACCATAGGGTCGAATTCATGATAGGGTAGAGTCCATGATGGAGTCTACCCTGTCACGGACTCTACCCCTGTCGCGGACTCTACCCCTGTCACGGACTCTACCCCTGTCACGGACTCTACCCCTGTCGCGGACTCTACCCCTGTCACGGACTCTACCCCTGTCGCGGACTCTACCTCTGTCGCGGACTCTACTGTATCATGGTCTCTACCCTATCGTGGACTCTAAACCTATTGTAATGTCAAAGCTGTGAGACGGACTAACCTCACACTTCTTCACTTCTACACACCCTGTGGGCTATAACTGGCCTAAAACAGTGATCAATGAATGCTCGTCAGTCAAAGAGCGCTCAGGCTCCGTGCAAGCACAGAGCAGTGACATAATCAGACAGTTCAGGCTTTGGTTATTATTTATTGATTCTCAGGATATCAGCATCCCTGGCATGGCCAGCATTTATTGCCCATCCCCAGTTGCCCTGAGAAGGTGATGGTGGGCCTTCTTCTTCAACCGTTTGAATCAACTGAGTGACTTGCTAAAGGGCACTTCACAGGGCAGTTAAGTCAACCACATTGGTGTGGGACTGGAGTCACATATAAACCAGATCAGGTGAGGACAGCAAGTTTCTTTTTCTGTGTCAGCCGTGGCTCAGTTGGTATCACTCTCACCTCGGAGTCAGAAGGTTGTGGGTTCAAGCTCCACGCCAGAGACTTGAGCACATAATCCAGGCTGACACTCCAGTGCAGTACTGAGGGAGTGCTGCACTGTCAGAGGTGCTGTCTTTCGGATGAGACATTAAACGGAGGCCCCGTCTGTCCTCTCAAGTTGACATATAAGATCTCATGGCAGTATTCGAAGAAGAACAGGGGAGTTCTGCCCAGTGTCCTGGCCAATATTGGTCCCCAAAATAACATCACTAAAACAGATAATCTGCTCATTTATCTCATTGCTGTTTGTGGGACCTTGCTGTGCGCAAATTGGCTGCTGCGTTTCTTACATTACAACAGTGACTACACTTCAGAAAGTACTTGTTTGGCTGTGAATTGCTTTGGGAAATCGTAGGGGCAATCTCAAACTGAGGTAATCTCCGCACATTGATAAAGCGGTAGGAGGGCTGTCTGACTGCCCCCTGCTCAGGGAATCCTTTGTCGGGCTGCTACTGCCACCTGTGGACTACAGTGGATCTGCAGCCAAACCTGAATTGGGATCGAGCTTGTTTGTGGTTATCTCTCTTTGGGCTCTGTTGGTGGTTTACCCTGGTAGAGATGAGGGGCCCCCTATGGTCATCAATCTAGCTACATGGTATGGCCCCAGTCTGATTATGGGAGTCAAAGCCTGGCATGAAGACCTGTGTCACCAGAGGGAAGACAATCATCTTGAACCGTCATTTGACGGAGCAGGTTCAAGGGGCCATGGGACCTTCTCCTGCTCCTATTTCTTATTGAATTGGTTGATGAATGGGTGTCAACCCTTGAATGGGTCAAAGTACTGGGAGCTACACTCTGTATCTAACCCGTGCTGTACCTGCCCTGGGAGTGTTTGATGGGACAGTGTCGAGGGAGCTTTACTCTGTATCTAACCCGTGCTGTACCTGCCCTGGGAGTGTTTGATGGGACAGTGTTGAGGGAGCTTTACTCTGTATCTAACCCGTGCTGTACCTGCCCTGGGAGTGTTTGATGGGGCAGCGTAGAGGGAGCTTTACTCTGTATCTAACCCGTGCTGTACCTGCCCTGGGAGTGTTTGATGGGACAGTGTCGAGGGAGCTTTACTCTGTATCTAACCCGTGCTGTACCTGCCCTGGGAGTGTTTGATGGGACAGCGTAGAGGGAGCTTTACTCTGTATCTAACCCGTGCTGTACCTGCCCTGGGAGTGTTTGATGGGACAGTGTCGAGGGAGCTTTACTCTGTATCTAATCCGTGCTGTACCTGCCCTGGGAGTGTTTGATGGGACAGTGTAGAGGGAGCTATACTCTGTATCTAACCCGTGCTGTACCTGCCCTGAGAGTGTTTGATGGGACAGTGTAGAGGGAGCTTTACTCTGTATCTAACCCGTGCTGTACCTGCCCTGGGAGTGTTTGATGGGACAGTGTAGAGGGAGCTTTACTCTGTATCTAACCTGTGCTGTACCTGCCCTGGGAGTGTTTGATGGGACAGTGTAGAGGGAGCTTTACTCTGTAATTAATCTATACTGTACCCGAAAAAAGAGAGATAAAGAGACAGAGAGAGTGAAATAAGGAGAGGAAAAGAGTGAAAGGAACAGAGTGAAAGAGAGACTGAGAGGGAGAGAAAGAGAGGCAGTAAGAGAGTTGGAGAGAGAGTTACAGAGATGCTGGAGGCTAGAAGTGAGGGAATGATGAGCTGTCAGACGGCACCAGTTTTCTTATATCGTGTCAGATACAGGAGCTGGTGGACTAGGGCTTTAGAGTGAGTGGGGAAGTCATTATTCCCTTATAAATGCCGTGACATTTCTACTCAATCACACCCTCACCTCCACCTTTGATGCCCTTGTCCCCAGTAAAACTATTACTCTCTCTCACCCTGGTCATTACCCCTGGTATAGCCCCCATGTCTGCTCCCTTAAGTCCAAGGGACGCAGACTTGAATATTTATGGTGGACAACTGGTTTAGCCATTCATCGCCAGATCTGGCTGGACCACATAAAGCACTATCGGGTCCTGCTCTCCTCTGCCAAAACTGCTCAATTTCCAGGATCATCCTGGAATGCAAAGATAACCCCCGGCTTCTCTTCTCCACGACAAACCGTCTTCTTAAATCCCTCCCCCATGTCCCCTCCACCCTCACCTCCAACAACAAGTGCGAGGAGCTCATGGACTTCTTTGTCACTAAGATTGAGACCATCCGTCCAGCTGCCTCTGCTGCTTTCCCCCCCTCCCCCCAGCCCACCAAGCCAAACTTACCCTACGGTTCCCCCCTGCCCTAGCCCTGAACTCACATCACTCTCTAATTTCTCTCCTATCTCCCCTCATACCTACTCCAAGGTCATCTTGACCATGAGACCCATCTCCTGCTCCCTCGACTCTAATCCATCTATACCCACCACCCAACTTCCCTCCCTGGCCACCATGCTGAACCATGTTTGAATCTCTCCAATCAGGTGTCCGCCCCTGCTACAGTGCTGAAGCATTTGTCAAAGTCACAAATGACATCCTATGTGACTGTGGCGATGGTAAACTATCCCTCCTCACCCTTCTCCACCTGTCATCTGTCATTGACACGATGACCACACCATGCCTCTCCTCCATCGTCCAGCTGGGTGGGACTGCGCTCGCCTGGTTCCGTTCCCATCTATCCAGTCGTAGCCAGAGAATCTTCTGCAATGGCTTCTCTTCCCACTCCCGCACCGTTACCTCTGGAGTCCCCCCAAGGATCTATCCTTGGCCCCCCTCCTATTTCTCATTTACATGCTGCCCCTCGGAGACATCATCTGAAAACACGATGCCAGGTTCCACATATATTCTGACATCACCCAGCTCCACCTCACACCACCTCCCTCGATCACTCCACTGTCTCTCATTTGTCACACTGCTTGTCCGACATCCGTAACTAGATGAGCAGAAATTTCCTCCAATTAAATATTGGGAAGACTGAAGCCATTGTCTTCGGTCCCCACCAAAAACTCCGTTCCCTAGTCACCGACTCCATCCCCCTCCCTGGCCACTGTCTGAGTCTGAACCAGACTGTTCACAACCTCGGAATCTGATTTCATCCTGAGCTGATTTTCCAATCCCATATTCTCTCCAAGATAAAGCCCGCCAACCTCCATATAGAATCATAGAAGTTTACAACATGGAAACAGGCCCTTCGGCCCAACATGTCCATGTCGCCCAGTTTATACCACTAAGCTAGTCCCAATTGCCTGCACTTGGCCCATATCCCTCTATACCCATCTTACCCATGTAACTGTCCAAATGCTTTTTAAAAGACAAAATTGTACCCGCCTCTACTACTGCCTCTGGCAGCTCGTTCCAGACACTCACCACCCTTTGAGTGAAAAAATTGCCCCTCTGGACCCTTTTGTATCTCTCCCCTCTCACCTTAAATCTATGCCCCCTCGTTATAGACTCCCATACCTTTGGGATAAGATTTTGACTATCTACCTTATCTATGCCCCTCATTATTTTATAGACTTCTATAAGATCACCCCTAAACCTCCTACTCTCCAGGGAAAAAAGTCTCAGTCTATTTAACCTCTCCCGATAAGTCAAACAATCAAGTCCCAGTAGCATCCTAGTAAATCTATCTGTAATATCACCCATTTACACCTCTGCCTCAGCTCATCTGCTGCTGAAACCCTCACCCATATATTTTTTTGCTCTAGACTCGACTATTCCAATGCTCCCCTGGCCGGCGTCCCACCTTCCAACCTCCATAAACTTGAATTTATCCAAAACTCTGCTGCCTGTATTCTAACTCACATCGAGTCCCGTTCACCCATCACTTTTGTGCTTGCTGACCTACATTTAAAAATTCTCATCCTTGTTTTCAAGTCCCTTCCTGGCCTCACCCCTCCCGATCTCTGTGACCTCCTCCAGCCCTACAACCCTCTGAGATCTCTGCGCTCCTCCAATTGCACATCCCCAAGTTTAATCGCTCCATCATTGACGGCCGTGCCTTCAGCTGCCTAGGCCCTAAGCTCTGGAATTCCCTCCTAAAACCTCTCCGCCTTTCTACCTCTCTCTCTTCATTTAAAATGGTCCTTAAAACCTATTTCTTTGACCAAGCTTTTGGTCACCGGTCCTAATATCTCTTTAATAAAAACAAAAAATGCTGGAAATACTCAACAGGTCAGGCAGCATCTGTGGAGAAAGAAACAGAGTTAACGTGTCAGGTCGATGACCTTTCGTCAGAACTGGAAGAAGTGAAAGATTGAACGGTTTTTAAGCAAATACAGAGCCAGGGAAAGGGGGGAAGGAAGAACAAAAGGGAAGGCCTGTGATAGGGTGGAGGGCAGGAGTGATTAAATGACAAAAGGGATGTTGGTGCAAGGCAAGGAGGGTGGGAATGGGACAAGTGAAGAAACAAAAGATGGGTCTAGAGGAGGTGTAAATGGCAACATCAGAACCATTACCGGCACCTGCTGACCGATAAAATGGGAGCAGTGGTTATGATCTGAAGTTATTGAAATCAATGTTGAGTCCGGAAGGTTGTAAAGTGCCCAAACGAAAGATGAGGTGCTGTTCCTCAAGCTTCTGTTGAGCTTCTTTGGAACAGTGTAAGAGGCCGAGGACAGAGAGCTCAGAGTGGATGTGGGAAGGGGAATTAAAATGGCAAACAACTGGCAGGTCAGGGTCAGGTTTGCGGACAGAGTGAAGGTGTTCAGCAAAGTGATCACCCAATGTAGAGGAGACCCCATCGTGTGCAGGAATACAGTTTACTAAATTGAAAGAAGTACCAGTAAATCGCTGTTTCACCTGGAAGGAGTGTTTGGGGCCCTGGACGGTGGGAAGGGAGGAGGTGAAGGGACAGGTGTTGCATCTCCTGCGCTCGCATGGGAAGGTGCCATGGGGAGGAAAGCGGGTTTTGGGGGTGATGGAAGAGTGGACCAGGGTGTCGCGGAGGGAGGGGTCCCTTTGGAATTCTTAAATGGGGACGGGAGGGGAAGACGTGTTTGGTGGAGGCATTGCGCTAGAGGTGGCGGAAATGGCGGAGGATGATCCGTTGAATGTGGAGGCTGGTGGGGTGGAAGGTGAGGACCAGGGGGACCCTATCGTGGTTCTGGGAGGGAGGGGAAGGGGTGAGGGCCGATGTGCGGGAAATAGGACGGACATGGTCGAGGGCCCTGTCAGCTACAATGGATGGGAACCTCAGTTGAGGAGAAAGGAAAACACATTGGAAGCACTGGTGTGGAAGGTGGCATCGTCAGAACAGATGCGATGGAGATGGAGAAACTGGGAGAAGGGAAGAGTCCTTACAGGAAGCGGGGTGGGATGAAGTGTAATCAAGGTAGCTGTGTGAGTCGGTGGCTTATAATAGATATTGGTTGACTGCCTATCCCCAGAAATGGAGATAGAGAAGTCAAGGAAGGGAAGGGACAGTCGGAGATGGACCGTTTGAAGGTGAGGGAGGGGTGGAAATTGGAAGCAACATTGATGAAATTTTCCAGTTCATGGCGAGAGCAGGAAATGGCACAGATACAGTCATCAATGTACCGGATAAAGAGGGGAGGGAGGAAACCTGAGTAGGACTGGAACAAAGAATGTTCCACATATCCCACAAAAAGGCAGGAACAGCTGGGACCCATACGGGTTCCCATAGCGACACCTTTTATTTAGAGGAAGTGAGTGGAGTCAAAGGAGAAGTTGTTCAACATAAGAACAAGTTCAGCCAGGTGGAGGAGGGTGCTGGTGGATGGGGACTGGTTGGGCCTCCGTTCAAGGAAGAAGCGGAGGGTCCGCAGGCTGTCCTGGTGGGGGATGGAGGTGTAGAGGGACAGGATGTCCATGGTGAAAAGGAGAGGGTTAGGGCTGGGAAACTGGAAACTGTTAAAGTGGTGGTGGGTGTCAGAAGAGTTGAGGATGTCGGTCGGAAGAGACTGGACAAGGGGAGAAAAAATAGAGTCGAGATAGGAGGAAATAAGCTCCTTGGGGCAAGAACAGGCTGAAACGATGGGTCTCCCAGTACAGTCCTGTTTGTGGATCTTGGGAAGGAGGTAGAAGTGGGCTGTGCGGGGTTGTGGAACTATGAGGTTAGAGGCCGTTGGGGGAAGATGTCCAGAGGAGATGAGGTCACTGACGGTCTGGGAAACTACGGGTTGATGTTCGGCGGTGGGGTCATGATCCAGGGGGAGGTAGGAGGAGATGTCGGTGAGTTGGCGTTCAGCCTCCGCAAGGTCGAGGTCTGTTCGCCAAACAACAACAGCACTGCCCTTGTCAGCAGGTTTAATGACAATGTCAGGGTTGGACCTGAGGGAACGGAGTGCTGCGAGTTCAGAGGGAGGGAGGTTAGAGTGAGTGAGGGGAGCAGAGAAATTGAGACGGCCGATGTCACACCAGCAGTTCCCAATGAAAAGATCACGAGAGGGTAAGAGTCCACAGGGAGGGGCCCAGGTGGAACGAGGATTCTGAAGACAGGAGAAAGGGCCCGTTGTGCGGGGGGGAAGACTCCTGGCCAAAGAAGTGGGGGCGGAGGCGATGGCAAAGGAAAACGAGCTCAGCATCATGTCGAGCTCGAAACTCATTGAGGTGGGGGTGTAAGGGGATGAAACTAAGGCCTTTGCTGAGAACTGATCATTCAGGGTCAGAGAGGGGAGGGTCAGAGGGAATGGTGAAAACACGACAAAGGTGAGATTGGAGGGAGGGATGGGGTCAGAGGAAAGTGAAGGGGAAGAAGGATCGGGAGGGGTGTTGATATCTAAGAGTTGTTGAAGCTCGCGGTCCCTGACACCTGAAAGGAAGAAAAAAAGTTTTTTGTTAAAGCGAAGGGTGAGGTGAAGGATGAAATGAAACTGGGGACCAGGATAACTCTGAGACAGAGTGAGTTGGTGCTGCTGGAGAGAGAGGTCGAGAGCATGCACCTGGCACATGGCGTTGAGCGTGGATCTCAGGAAGAGGCGAGAGCAGTGGTTCGAGGAACGCTGAATATCATGGAGATATCTGTAATCACGGGTGGATCCGAAACATGAAGGGTGGAATTTAAATGGGAATCCACGGGGAATAAGTCGGAGCCGGAGACAGTTGCTGAGGAAAGAGATGTGGCAGTGAAAGCGAGTTATAGAATAAACCTGATCAAACATCAGAGGGGAAACAGAAAGCAGTGAAGGTGAACAAGGTAAAAGAGACAAACGGAAATCCCGTCTGAGTGAAGAGCAGAACTTCTTCAAGGTGGGCCATCTCCTTATGTGGTTCGGTGTCAAATTCTCTCTGATATCGCTCCTGTGAAGCACCTTGGGATGTTTTTACTACGTTAAAGGCGCTATATAAATGCAAGTTGTTGTTGTTATCCTCCAAAAAAGGTACATCAATAACTGTTATTTCTCTTGGAAAAAGGGTCAGTCCCATTCCCCTGCCCTTTCTCATTCACCCCATCACCCCTGTGCCCTCTCACTGAAGGAGCTCTCCCCTCAGCCCCATTCCCCAATGTGAACACCTGTTTTGTTCCTCTTCTCCAATATCCCTGTGTGAACCTTGACAGTGCGTACTGTCAGCCTATCTGACCATGGGGGGCATCATAGCCCTCCCCCAATGTCCAGGGGTGGTCACTGGATGCCTATTGTGTACATAAACCCCAGCTGATCGTCCTCTCCTTAACACAGGCCAATCGTAGCACTCCAAAAACCACACTGCTAATACATAAGAACAGGAGTAGGCCATTCAGCCCCTCAAACCTGTTCCGCCATTCAATTAGATCATGGCTGATCTGTGTCTTAACTCCATTTACCCACCTTGGTTCCATAGCCCTTAATACCCTCGCCCAACAAAAATCTATCAATCTCAATCTTGAAATTTTCAACTGACCCCCAGCCTCAACAGCTTTTTGGGGGAGAGAGTTCCAGATTTCCACTCCCCTTTGTGTGAAGAAGTGCTTCCCGACATCACCCCTGAACGGCCTAGCTCGAATTTTAAGGCTATGCCCCCTTGTTCTGGACTCTCCCACCAGAGGAAATAGTTTCTCTCTATCGACCCGATCAAATCCTTTAATCATTCTTAAACACCTCAATTAGATCACCCCTTAATCTTCTATACTCGAGGGAATACAAACCTAGTCTGTGCAACCTGTCCTCATAATTTAATCCTCTTAGACTCGGTATCACTCTGGTGAACCTGCGCTGCACCCCCTCCAAGGCCAATATATCCTCCCTGAGGTGCAGTGCCCTGAAGTAACACTGTCTTCCATTGAAGCTTTCCTTCAGTTAATCGCAATTGTGACGACTGTACCATGATGTCAGGAGCAGTCGCTCCATTCAGGACAGTGAACTGAACCGCAGATGTCAACAAAGTGACCTGGTCTCCCTCACAATTGACTTCTAGCAAGTTAGCAGGGCCTGGAATGGGGGCCAAATGGTTGGGAGATACGAGAGCTTCTCTCTCGAACTCATTTTATTACTGAATCACCCTCTGGCTCTTTGCTTTCTCACTGCTCCAATCTGAGCTCGTGTACAGTGTGCACCCATCTGCTTATGGACTAGACCACACCTGTGTGGAAATATCTCAAATCTGAACCAAACCCTTTACAATAAGAAATCCATTTTCTCATTTCCTCCTGCTGTGGAACATTGACAAGGTCTTCGGTCCTTAAATGGACGTTCATCATCAATAAAGCTTATGACCCATGACCCCAGCCCCCTACCGGCCTCTGTTCTACCTGTGGGCCCAGCCCCTCACTGCCCATGGACCCCAGCCCCTCACTGCCCGTGGACCCCAGCCTCTCTCTGCCTGTGGGCCCCAGCCTTCTACCGGCCTCTGTTCTACCTGTGGGCCCAGCCCCTCACTGCCCATGGACCCCAGCCCCTCACTGCCTGTGGGCCCCAGCCTTCTACCGGCCTCTGTTCTACCCGTGGGCCCAGCCCCCTACCACCCCTCACTGCCTGTGGGCCCCAGCCCCCTACCAGCCTCTCTCTGCCCGTGGGCCCCAGCCCCTCTCTGCCCGTGGGCCCCAGCCCCCTACCAGCCTCTCTCTGCCCGTGGGCCCCAGCTCCCTACCAGCCTCTCTCTGCCCGTGGGCCCCAGCTCCTACCAGCCTCTCTCTGCCCGTGGGCCCCAGCCCCCTACCAGCCTCTCTCTGCCCGTGGGCCCCAGCTCCCTACCAGCCTCTCTCTGCCCGTGGGCCCCAGCTCCCTACCAGCCTCTCTCTGCCCGTGGGCCCCAGCTCCCTACCAGCCTCTCTCTGCCCGTGGGCCCCAGCCCCCTACCAGCCCCTCTCTGCCCATGGGCCCCAGCCCCCTACCAGCCTCTCTCTGCCCGTGGGCCCCAGCCCTTTACCAGCCTCTCTCTGCCCGTGGGCCCCAGCCCTTTACCAGCCTCCGCTCTGCCCGTGGGCCCCAGCCCTTTACCAGCCTCCGCTCTGCCCGTGGGCCCCAGCCCTTTACCAGCCTCCGCTCTGCCCGTGGGCCCCAGCCCTTTACCAGCCTCCGCTCTGCCCGTGGGCCCCAGCCCTTTACCAGCCTCTGCTCTGCCCATGGGCCCCAGCCCCCTACCAGCCTCTGCTCTGCCCGTGGGCCCCAGCCCCCTACCAGCCTCTGCTCTGCCCGTGGGCCCCAGCCCCCTACCAGCCTCTGCTCTGCCCATGGGCACCAGCTCCCTACCAGCCTCTGCTCTGCCCATGGGCCCCAGCCCTTTACCAGCCTCTCTCTGCCCGTGGGCCCAGCCCCCTACCAGCCTCTGCTCTGCCCGCGGGCCCCAGCCCCTCTCTGCCCGTGGGCCCCAGCCCCCGACCAGCCTCCGCTCTGCCCGTGGGCCCCAGCCCCCTACCAGCCTCCGCTCTGCCCGTGGGCCCCAGCCCCCTACCAGCCTCTGCTCTGCCCATGGGCCCCAGCCCCCTACCAGCCTCCGCTCTGCCCGTGGGCCCCAGCCCCCTACCAGCCTCTGCTCTGCCCATGGGCCCCAGCCCCCTACCAGCCTCTCTCTGCCCGTGGGCCCCAGCCCCCTACCAGCCTCTGCTCTGCCCGTGGGCCCCAGCCCCCTACCAGCCTCTGCTCTGCCCATGGGCCCCAGCCCCCTACCAGCCTCTCTCTGCCCGTGGGCCCCAGCCCCCTACCAGCCTCTGCTCTGCCCATGGGCCCCAGCCCCCTACCAGCCTCCGCTCTGCTCTCCTGTTGGTTTTGGGTTTGACAAAAGCTGGCAGCCCTGAGCTTGTGCCTTGCTGGTATGTGACTGGTTTAGCCTGTGCCTGTGGCAGGAGGAGCTGATCCAGTCCCTGGCATTGATCCGATTGTTCCAACAATGCAGAGCAGTAAGGTTCAGAGTAGAGCAGTTTCTGTCCTGCTGTGCATTATGGGAATTGAAGCTGCCATTACTATCACATCCCTCTTATTGTTTCTGGTCCCTTCCAATATGTTGTGCTCGGCTTTAGCGCCCAGATCATATCAATTAATTAGACAGTTTTATCAGCCGCAGATACTATAGGAAAAGCAAATGAATAACGATTCAGCAAGCTGAGACTTGGGCATGGCCAATGGATTGTTCTGTTCTGGATTAATTAACCAGATCGTTGCAATCTAGATTTCGGGTCACACATATTTGATCCATAACCAATTAACTTCTAGTGCAATGGCTACTTAACTCTTTGGAACACCAAGTTATAGTCCAGCAATTTTATTTTAAATTCACAAGCTTTCGGAGGCTTCCTCCTTCGTCAGGTGAACTTGGTGTTGTAAAATTGTTTACAATTGTCAACCCCAGTGCATCACCGGCATCTCCACATCATAACTCTTTGGAGGCTGAAGGGGAGGAGATGGCCCTTCTGACATCCGTTAGTAGGACCTGAAAGGATGGGCCTTCTCCCCAGATATTGCATTTTCCCAACAGCCCTGCAGATAGACACTTGCACATTATTTACAACCATGAAATTCAATATCATTTGCATTTATTTAAATTAGGCTTGTATTCCCTTGAGTATACCTACGCACCGTGGCTGCAGTGTGTACCATCCACAGGATGCACTTCAGCAACTCGCCAAGGCTTCTTCAACAGCACCTCCCAAACCCACGACCTCTACCACCTAGAAGGACAAGGGCAGCAGACACATGGGAACAACACCACCTGCACGTTCCCCTCTAAGTCTCACACCATCCCGACTTGGAAATATATCGCCGTTCCTTCATCGTCGCTGGGTCAAAATCCTGGAACTCCCTTCCTAACAGCACTGTGGGAGAACCTTCACCACACGGACTGCAGCGGTTCAAGATGGCGGCTCACCACCACCTTCTCAAGGGCGATTAGGGATGGGCAATAAATGCCGGCCTCGCCAGCGACGCCCACATCCCATGAACGAATAAAAAAAATAGAAGATTAAGGGGTGATCTAATTGAGGTGTTTAAGATGATTAAAGGATTTGAGAGGGTAGATAGAGAGAAACTATTTCCTCTGGTGGGAGAGTCCAGGATAAGGGGGCATAACCTTAAAATTCGAGCTAGGCCGTTCAGGGGTGACATCAGGAAGCACTTCTTCACACAAAGGGTAGTGGAAATCTGGAACTCTCTCCCCCAAAAAGCTGTTGAGGCTGGGGGTCAATTGAAAATTTCAAAACTGAGATTGATAGACTTTTATTGGGCGAGGGAATTAAAGGTTACGGTTCCAAGATGAGTGAATGGAGTTGATCTAACTGAATGGCGGAACAGGCTCGAGGGGCTGAATGGCCGACTCCTGTCCCTATGCTCCCATGTTCCCAGCAACTTTCACATCCTCAGGATGTCCCCAAAGCTTTTTGCAGCCAATGAAGTACTTTTCAAGAGTCATCACTGCTGTAATGTAGGCAAATGCAGCAGTCAATTTGTGCACAGTAAGTTCCCACAGAGAGGTGGACAGACATAGATGAATGCTCTTTATTCATATGATCGTCAGGTTGTCCGTAAATTTGCAATATTTTCAAAGTAGCTGTTTAGCCACACTGCCACCACCCCCGCCTCTCTCCGCCCGTCTCTCCTGCAGACCTTGTGTTGCAGATCCATGGGTATCATGTGACCTCCAGTTCCACACCCAAGTGGCTTTTGTTCCTATTTGGGCCTTCACAGTGAGTAATTGCTATTGGACTGTGGAGGGTAACACGCCCGACTGCAGACACACGCCTATCCCCATCAGTTCCACCGCCTCGTCTTGCACCATGCATCCTGCGGGCGTGCAAGGAACAATTCAGCACAATTGGGGCAGGCAGCGCCATCTCCCAGAGTGACCAGCTGCTGCTAGGAACGAGGTCCCGTTAACATTCTTCAGAATGCCTTCAGGGTTGAGGAGGTGAGTCTTTAGACAGGGTCCAGGCGATCCCTGAGATGCAAACAACGTGGGTATACAAATAGCCGGTGTAGCTGGGATCTGACACAGCAGACTCGAGAAGATAGCACGCCAAAGTCACCGGACTTCTGTTCCTCCGAATGAGGTCATTGTATCCTTACTGCATTTGGCACTGCTCTTGATGAAGTCTTAAATGCAGCCTGTGTTGTGAGCTTTAACATCTGGCGTCCAACAGCCTAGGACTCCCATGTGTCAGCCGTGGCTCAGTGGGTAGCACTCTTACTCTGAATTATGACGGTCATGGGTTCAAATCCCACTCCAGAGACTTTGAGCCCATAATCCAGGCTGACGCTCTCAGTGCAGTTCCTGAGGGAATCTTGCATTGTCAGAGTATGCTACCTTTCAGGATGTAGATGTTAAACCAAGGCCCTGGCTACTCTCTTGTGTGGATGTAAACAATCCTGTGGCACTATTTCAAAGAAGAGCAGGGGGAGTTCTCCCCGGCGACCTGGCCAATATTTATCCCTCAACCAACATCACTAAAAACAGATTATTTGCTCATTATCACATTGCTGTTTGTGGGATCTTGCTGTGTACAAATTGGCTGCCATGTTACAACAGTGACTACACTTCAAAAAAGTACTCAATTGGCTGTAAAGAGCTTTGGGACGTGCTGATGGTCGTGAAGGGCGCTATATAAATGCAAGTCTTTCTTTTTATTAGTGTCAACACTACTGGCGGCCGAAAGGTTCAGGTCAGCGGAGGGTGTTGAAAGAGGTTCCCACAACCACGATGGGGAGCTCAGCATCCTCCTGTATCAATATCTAATTGGCCCATTGTGGATACACTGGCCTTCGACAGTTCCAAAATGTTAGTGTTTAACAAATTGCCGACTGTACGACTGTGAGCTGGCGAGAATCGAGCCACTCCAGGGCTTGGCACGGCCCTGTCAATAAATGTTTAATGTCCAGCTGCACAATGGTTTTAAACGTAATGGCAGTTTAATTAAACCTAGTAGAGATTTATTCATTATAAAAACTCTGCTCATTATGTAGCAACACACCCAAGCATTTGAAAACATATGTACAGTACACAGCAGGTAAAAGGGAACGATTCACTCCCATCTGCTACAGTATCACTCATGTGTGTCTCAGTGTCAGCTCCTGTACATGTACAGTACACAGCAAGTAAAAGGGAACGATTCACTCCCATCTGACATTGTGTGACCCGTGTGTGTCTCAGTGTCAGCTCCTGTACATGTACAGTGCACAGCAGGTAAAAGGAAACGATTCACTCCCATCTGGTACTGTACGGCCCGTGTGTGTATCTCAGTGTCAGCTCCTGTACATGTACAGTACATGGCAGGTAAAAGGGAACGATTCACTCCCATCTGGTACTGTACGGCCCGTGTGTGTATCTCAGTGTCAGCTCCTGTACATGTACAGTACATGGCAGGTAAAAGGGAACGATTCACTCCCGTCTGATACTGTAGGGCCCGTGTGTGTCTCAGTGTCAGCTCCTGTACATGTACAGTGCACAGCAGGTAAAAGGGAACGATTCACTCCCATCTGGTACTGTACGGCCCGTGTGTGTATCTCAGTGTCAGCTCCTGTACATGTACAGTACATGGCAGGTAAAAGGGAACGATTCACTCCCGTCTGGTACTGTACAGCCCGTGTGTGTCTCAGTGTCAGCTCCTGTACATGTACAGTATATAGCAGGTAAAAGGGAACGATTCACTCCCGTCTGGTACTGTACGGCCTGTGTGTGTCTCAGTGTCAGCTCCTGTACATGTACAGTACACAGCAGGTAAAAGGGAACGATTCACTCCCATCTGGTACTGTGTGACCCATGTGTGTCTCAGTGTCAGCTCCTGTACATGTACAGTACATAGCAGTTAAAAGGGAACGATTCACTCCTGTCTGGTACTGTGTGGCCCATGTGTGTCTCAGTGTCAGCTCCTGTACATGTACAGTACATAGCAGTTAAAAGGGAACGATTCACTCCTGTCTGGTACTGTGTGACCTGTGTGTGTACAGTACATAGCAGGTAAATGGGAACGATTCACTCCCGTCTGATACTGTACGTCCCGTGTGTATTTCAGTGTCAGCTCCTGTACATGTACAGATGCATAAATTACTCTGAAATGCAGTCACCCTCGTTATGCATGCACAGTAAGATCCCATGAACACAATGAAGGGAGTGTTTGGTTAATCTGTTTTTGTTGTTGAGATGATACATGCTGTAAATACATAGCGGGTCTCTCAGAGTGCGGACAGAGAGCACATTCGGATGATGGGTCTACACCTCGAACATTAAGCTGTCTAGCCTCTGCCAATGATTGTCTGCTGTTGTGCCCCCCCCATCTCCATGTGAGATGCAGGAGAGCCCATGTGCAGATTCCTCAGAGCCCTACTACATTCTGTGACCTCAAATAAAGTCTGCCCACACATTCCGCACGAGAGCAAAATCCAGCCCCCTCCCCCCAAACCCCCCGCCGATTTACGAGCCATGAAAACCCGTGAGGTGGAGTTGTGACAAAAGGAAGGAATGGTTTGCAGAGCAGAGGGGGATGCAGCCGTCACTGAGTAGCAGGAGGGAGGAATCCCTCTCACAACCAGCACGGCCCCTGTTACAGCCCCTCACATGACCCCTGGCTCAGAGTTCTCACCCTCCCCTCTGAGTCAGAAGGTTGTGGGTTCAAGTCCCACTCCAGAGACTTGAGCATATAATCCAGGCTGACACTCCCAGTACAGTACTGAGGGAGTGCTGCACTGTCGGAGGTGCCGTCTTTCGGATGAAACGTTAAACCGAGGCCCCGTCTGCCCTCTCAGGCGGATGTAAAAGATCCCGTGGCACTATTTTGAAGAAGAGCAGGGGGAGTTCTCCCCGGTGTCCTGGCCAATATTTATCCCTAAAACAGATTACCTGGTTATTGTCACATTGCTGTTTGTTGGACCTTGCTGTGTGCAAAATGTCCCTACATTATAACAGTGACTAGATTCCAAAAGTACTTAATTGTCTATAAAGTGCTTTGGAGCATCCTGAGGCAGTGAAAAGCACTGTATAAAAGTTTGCTCTTTCTTTTTAGTTAGTGACAAGTGAACACTGTAATGTGGTTTATGACCTGGGTGCTTACCACACTGGCTGGAGTGCTGATCTGTAGCCGGGCTCCGTGAACTTGGGGGTGTCCCTAAAGGGAGAGAGTGCGCACTCCACACCGGGCAAACAGAGACTCTGCCTTATTGTGGGGGCTCTGAAACACGGCAATCGGAATTTGAAAATCTCAGACACCCGGCCACAAACAACAAAAGTTCAGTCCTTATGTTACAAGCTCAGAACGTATTCGGTGTTAAAAATATCACTGTAAGGAAATCTTGCAGTGGGCCTGATCTCAGATTGAAGTGTGTAATTATTTTATTTTTATTCATTCATGGGATGTGGGCGTCGCTGGTGAGGGCAGCATTTATTGCTCATCCCTAATTGCCCTCGAGAAGGTGGTGGTGAGCCGCCTTCTTGAACCACTGCAGTCCGTGTGGTGAAGGTTCTCCCACAGTGCTGTTAGGAAGGGAGTTCCAGGATTTTGACCCAATGACGATGAAGGAACGGTGATATATTTCCAAGTCGGGATGGTGTGTGACTTGGAGGGGAACGTGCAGGTGGTGTTGTTCCCATGTGCCTGCTGCTCTTGTCCTTCTAGGTGATAGAGATTGGGGGTTTGGGAGGTGGGAGAGAGCGAGACCAGAGCGGAGATATAAACAGCGCGGAGAGAGCGAGAGTCCAGTCGGTGAGCGGCGGGAGAGAGCGAGACCAGAGCTTACTCTGAGAGCGAGACTCTGAGACCAGCGGCAGAGTTCAGGGTGACGTCACCAGTCAGAAAGTGACGCGGCACAGGGGAGGCAGCTGATTGGTGAGTAGGTTCAGGTGAGTATTTCTACCATTTTACTGTAAGTAAAGTAATAAGAAAGGGAAGATCTGCAGGTTTTATAGCAGATAGTGTTTCTTTTTAGTGAACCTAGGTCCCTAGTATAGTTAACATTTTCTAATTTCAACGTAATTTAAAAGGGGTAACTAAGCTAAGGCAAGTCATGGCAGCAGACCTCGCACCCGTGATATGCTCCTCCTGCAAGATGTGGGAAGTCATGGACACTACCAGTGTCCCTGCCGACCATGTGTGCGGGAAGTGTGTCCACCTGTAGCTACTGACCGATCGTATCTCGGAGCTGGAGCTGCGGGTGGACTCACTGTGGAGCATTCGCGATGCAGAGAAACTCGTGGATAGCACGTTTAGCGAGTTGGTCACACCGCAGGTAAAGGGTATACAGGCAGGAAGTGAATGGGTGACCACCAGGAAGAGTAAGAGATGCAGGCAGGTAGTGCAGGGGTCCCCTGTGGCCATCCCCCTCTCAAACAGATATGCCACTTTGGATGCTGTTGGGGGGGATGACTTATCAGGGGAAGGCAGCAGCAGCCAACTTCCTGGCACCACGGGTAGCTCTGCTGCACAGGCTGGGAGGAAAAAGAGTGGCAGAGCTATAGTGATAGGGGACTCAATTGTAAGGGGAATAGACAGGCGTTTCTGCGGCCGCAACTGAGACTCCAGGATGGTGTGTTGCCTCCCTGGTGCAAGGATCAAGGATGTCTCGGAGCGGCTACAGAACATTTTGGAGGGGGAGGGCGAACAGCCAGCTGTCGTGGTGCACATAGGCACCAACGATATAGGTAAAAAAGGGGATGAGGTCCTAAAAGCAGAATATAGGGAGTTAGGAGGTAAATTAAAAAATAGGACCTCAAAGGTAGTAATCTCAGGATTGCTGCCAGTGCCACGTGCTAGTCAGAGTAGAAATAGGAGGATATTTCAAATGAATACGTGGCTAGAGGAATGGTGCAAGGGGGAGGGATTCAAATTCCTGGGACACTGGAAACGGTTCTGGGGGAGGTGGGACCAGTACAAACCGGACGGTCTGCACCTGGGCAGGGCCGGGACTGCTGTCCTAGGAGGAGTGTTTGCTAGTGCTGTTGGGGAGGGTTTAAACTAAAGTGGCAGGGGGTTGGGAACCTGAGCAGGGAGAGAGAGGAAAGCGTAACAGGAAGGGACAGAAGGTATGGAGTAATAGGTAAAGTGTTAAAAAAGGAAAAAGCAGGAACTAAGCGTCACAAAACAGATTTGAAAGTTCTTTATCTGAATGCACGTAGCATTCGTAATAAAATGGACGAGTTAACGGCACAAATAACTACGTATGGGTATGATCTTGTGGCCATTACAGAAACATGGCTGCAGGGTGACAACGACTGGTAATTAAATATGCCAGGGTATTTAACAATCAGGAAGGACAGGCAGGAAGGAAGGGGAGGTGGGGTGGCTATGTTAATAAAGGAAGGAATCACTGTAATACAGAGAAATGATATTGGGACAAAGCATCAAGATAATGAAACAGTTTGGGTGGAGATAAGGAATAATAAGGGAAAAAAAACATTAGTGGGCGTAGTATATAGGCCTCCTAATAGTTGCAACTCTGCTGGAAGAAGTATTAATCAGGAGATAGTCGGGGCATGTAATAAGGGAACAGCCATAATTATGGGGGATTTTAATTATCATATTAACTGGACAAATCAAATTGGGCAGAGCAGCCTTGAGGACGAGTTCATTGAGTGCATCAGGGATGGATTTCTTGAGCAGTATGTAACTGATCCTACAAGGGGGCAGGCAACCTTGGACCTGGTCCTGTGTAATGAGTCAGGATTAATTAATAATGTCCTAGTTAAGGATCCCCTTGGAACGAGCGACCACAACATGGTTGAATTCCATATCCAATTAGAGGGTGAGAAGGTTGATTCTCAAACAAGCGTACTGAGCTTGAATAAAGGAGACTATGATGGTATGAGAGCGGAATTGATTAAAGTGGACTGGGAAAATAGATTAAAGGGTAAGACGGTACATGAGCAGTGGTGTTCATTTAGGGAGTTATTTTACAACTTTCAAAATAAATATATTCCACTGAGGAAAAAAGGGTGTAAAAGAAATGACAGCCATCTGTGGCTAAGTAAAGAAATCAAGGATAGTATCCGACTAAAAACAAGGACATATAAGGTAGCCAAACTTAGTGGGAGGATAGAAGATTGGGAATTCTTCAAAAGACAGCAAAAAGTAACTAAAGGATTGATTAAGAAAGGGAAGTTAGATTATGAAAAGAAATTAGCAAAAAATATAAAAACAGATAGCAAGAGTTTCTATAGTTATATAAAAAGAAAAAGGGTGGCTAAGGCAAACATAGGTCCCTTAGAGGATGAGACCGGGAAATTAATGGTGGGAAACATGGAGATGGCAAAAATGCTGAACAAATATTTTGTTTCAGTCTTTACAGTAGAGGACACTAAGAATATCCCAACACTGGACAAACAGGGGACTCTCGGGGGGGAGGAGCTAAATACGATTAAAATCACTCAGGAGATGGTACTCAGTAAAATAATGGGACTCAAGGCGGATAAATCCCCTGGACCTGATGGCTTCCATCCTAGGGTCTTGAGGGAAGTGGCAGTAGGGATTGTGGATGCTTTGGTGATAGTTTTCCAAAATTCCCTGGACTCAGGAGAGGTCCCGGCAGATTGGAAAACTGCTAATGTAACACCGTTATTTAAAAAGGGTAGTAGGCAGAAGGCTGGAAATTATAGGCCAGTTAGCTTAACATCTGTGGTGGGTAAAATTTTGGAGTCTATTATTAAGGAGACAGTAACGGAACATTTAGATAAGCATAATTTAATTGGACAAAGTCAGCATGGCTTTATGAAGGGGAAGTCATGTCTGACAAATTTGCTTGAGTTCTTCGAGGATATAACGTATAGGGTGGATAAAGGGGAACCAGTGGACATAGTGTATTTAGACTTCCAGAAGGCATTCGACAAGGTGCCACATAAAAGATTATTACTTAAGATAAAAAATCACGGGATTGGGGGTAATATTCTGGCATGGGTGGAGGATTGGTTATCAAACAGGAAGCAGAGAGTTGGGATAAATGGTTCATTTTCGGACTGGCAACCAGTAACCAGTGGTGTTCCACAGGGGTCGGTGCTGGGTCCCCAACTCTTTACAATCTATATTAACGATTTGGAGGAGGGGACCGAGTGCAACATATCAAAATTTGCAGATGATACAAAGATGGGAGGGAAAGTAGAGAGTGAGGAGGACATAAAAAACCTGCAAGGGGATATAGACAGGCTGGGTGAGTGGGCGGAGATTTGGCAGATGCAATATAATATTGGAAAATGTGAGGTTATGCACTTTGGCAGGAAAAATCAGAGAGCAAGTTATTTTCTTAATGGCGAGAGACTGGAAAGTACTGCAGTACAAAGGGATCTGGGGGTCCTAGTGCAAGAAAATCAAAAAGTTGGTATGCAGGTGCAGCAGGTGATCAAGAAAGCCAACGGAATGTTGGCTTTTATTGCTAGGGGGATAGAATATAAAAACAAGGAGGTATTGCTGCAGTTATATAAGGTATTGGTGAGACCGCACCTGGAATACTGCATACAGTTTTGGTCTCCATACTTAAGAAAAGACATACTTGCTCTCGAGGCAGTACAAAGAAGGTTCACTCGGTTAATCCCGGGGATGAGGGGGCGGACATATGAGGAGGGGTTGAGTAGATTGGGACTCTACTCATTGGAGTTCAGAAGAATGAGAGGCGATCTTATTGAAACATATAAGATTGTGAAGGGGCTTGATCGGGTGGATGCAGTAAGGATGTTCCCAAAGATGGGTGAAACTAGAACTAGGGGGCATAATCTTAGAATAAGGGGTTGCTCTTTCAAAACTGAGATGAGGAGAAACTTCTTCACTCAGAGGGTGGTAGGTCTGTGGAATTTGCTGCCCCAGGAAGCTGTGGAAGCTACATCATTAGATAAATTTAAAACAGAAATAGACAGTTTCCTAGAAGTAAAGGGAATTAGGGGTTATGGGGAGCGGGCAGGAAATTGGACATGAAGCTGAGTTCGGATCGGTCAATGCCCTGTGGGTGGCGGAGAGGGCCCAGGGGCTATGTGGCCGGGTCCTGCTCCGACTTCTTGTGTTCTTTAGATTTGTGGTTGGGATCAGATCAGCCATGATCTTATTGAATGGCGGAGCAGGCTCGAGGGGCCGATTGGCCTACTCCTGCTCCAATTTCTTATGTTCTTATGTTCTTATGAAATCCCACACCTACATGGAAGATCCTTGACTATTTGTGCCGGACTCCGCGGCAATTCGATCGGTCGATCCAGCACAATTCAGCCTTCTGAGAAACAATAATGAGGTGAGGAGGTCAGCAGTTTGTTTGCGGAGCCCTCTCCGTGTGTCAAACCTGCCCATTGCTGCCCTCTGCTGTCCAGACCTGCAATCTGCGGCTCCCCAGCCCGGCTCAGTGAGTCCAGACACAAAGGTGAGGAAGGAGCAGGGCTGGGCTCTCGGGGAACCTCACCGAACCTTCACCTCATACTCTTCAAGAGGCACGACAACATCAGCACCAAGAGGGCATCAGGGGCACGGGCACCACACCAGAAAAGAAGAGGGCACAACCTCACCGGGAGGAAGAAGATGATGATAATGATGGTGAAGGGAATGCTGATGGGCAAGTCACCCAGAACTCACACCTGCCTGACCCTGCCACCTCTCAGGTCAGCAGCACCTGCCAGGCCTCAGGCCGTCCCCTCACAGCACCAGCCAGCACACCATGGGAGGCAACACCTAGCTGCCCAGGAGCGAGTGGCCATGACAGGAGGCCACCTCAGCCCCACGAGCCTTGTTTATAGCACGAGGAGGTCACCACCTCCCATGATCCAGATCCTCAGGTGGCACTGAGTAGGAGCACTAGTATAGGTGATGGGTAAGGCACGTGTAGGCAGGCAGAGGAAGCAGGGTGTGAGGAACGAGTAGGTTGGCTTGTGTTCACTTTGGACTTTATTGTAATAAAATAGACTGTGCGCTGACCTGGCACTTTATTATTCACAGGGGTTGGAAAGGGGGCACTCACTTGGTGCTCACGTATTCACTCAGGCGATGATTATTGGCTCGCTCACGTAGGGGGCAAAGAAGGCTGGTGGGTTGTCATGTGATAGGATGGGTCGCAGACTGAGGGAATGTCCCGTTATTTGAAGGCGGGGGAGACGGAGGGAAGGTTCTCGTGTCAAAGGTAGATTGCGTTACACACAAGAGAAGAGTTCAGAGCTGATCTGTCCTCTGATGCTCCTTGCTGCGGCCAGCGAGAGGAGACTCCTCTGACTGCGGCTCACCCTGGTGGTCTGTCCTGGTTAGCTCTGGATCCGCTGGAGCCAGGACCTCCTCCCCAGCCTGGTCAGACCACAGCCCTTCCTGAAGTGTGACGTTGCAAAGGGGACTGCAGGTTATCACTATCTAGACACCTGATCCGGGGAATACTGCAGACCCCCTCCCCACCGAGGCAATGGGAGATCTCTTTCAACACCCCAATCCGGGGAATACTGCAGATCCCCTCCCCATCGTGGTTGTGGGAACCTCTTTCAATACCCCGATGATCGCCTCTTTGTAACATTCCTCTGCTGCTGTTCGGGGAGCTCTGATCGGGGTCATTGGCCGGGCGAGCAGGGGTAGCCTTTGTCACCCAGACTTCATCCATTGATTTGATTCTCTTCCCAGAAGAGGTCAGAGAGGGTCGGGTTACGAAGGATGGAGGCGCCATGCCAACTTCCTGTGTGTCATCGAAGGATCCCCTGATTGTTGTCACACACCATCTGGACTTTGAGGGAGTCGAATCCCTTTGTGTTGATCTGGTTCTGTGGGAGCCCCCAAAGCAATATAGGTACCGCTGATCTGACCCTGGGCTTTGGGAAAGCCAGCAATCCTGTAAATCTGGACGGCCCTATCCATCTACTACCTTGTTACATACGAACATACGAATTAAGAGCAGGAGTAGGCCATTCGGCCCCTCAAGCCTACTCTGCTATTTGATAAGATCATGGCTGATCTGATTGTGACCTCAACCCTACTTTCCCGTCTACCGACTATAACCTTTGACTCCCTTGTTAATCAGGAATCTATCTAACTCAGCCTTAAAATATTCACTGACCCTGCCTCCACCGCTCTCTGGGGAAGGGAGTTCCACAGACTCACGACCCTCTGAGAGAAAAAAATTCTCCTCAACTCTGTCTTAAATGGAAGACCCCTTATTTTTAAACTGTGTCCCCTAGTTCTAGTCTCTCCCACAAGAGGAAACATCCCATCAGCATCTATCCCTCCTAGCCCCCTCAGGATCTTATATGATTCAACAAGATCATCTCTCATTCTTCTAAACTCCAGTGTATACAGGCCCAACTTGTCCAACCTTTCCTCATAAGATAACCCCCTCATCCCAGGAATCAGTCGAGTGAACCTTCTCTGAATCACCTCCAAAGCAATTATGTCCTTTCTTAAATAAAGAGACCAAAACTGCACACAGTATTCTAGATGTGGTCTCACCAATGCCCTGTACAACTGTAGCAAAACATCTCTACTTTTATATTCCATTCCCCTTGCAATAAATGACAACATTCCATTTGCCTTCCTAATCACTTGCTGTACCTGCATACTAACTTTTTGTGATTCATGTACTAGGACACCCAGATCCCTCTGTATCTCAGAGTTCTGCAATCTCTCTCCATTTAAATAATATACTGCTTTTCTATTCTTCCTGCCAAAGTGGACAAGTTCACATTTTCCCACATTATACTACATCTGCCAAATTTTTGCCCACTCACTTAACCTATCGATATCCCTTTGCAGACTCCTTATGTCCTCTTCACAACTTACTTTCCTACCTACCTTTGTGTCATCAGCAAATTTAGCAACCATACATTCGGTCCCTTCATCCAAGTCATTGATATAAATTGTAAATAGTTGAGGCCCAAGCACTGATCCCTGTGGCACTCCACTCATTACATCTTGCCAACCTGAAAATGACCCATTTATGCCTACTGTCTGTTTCCTGTTAGCTAACCAGTCCTTTATCTATGCTAATATGTTATCCCCTACACCATGAGCTCTTATTTTGTGTAGTCGCCTTTGATGTGGCACCTTGTCAAATGCCTTCTGGAAATCCAAGTACACCACATCCACAGGATCCCCTTTATCCACGTTGCTTGTTACTTCCTCAAAGAACTCTAATAAATTAGTCAAACACGATTTCCCTTTCACAAAGCCGTGTTGACTCTGTCTGATTGCATTGAGATTTTCTAAGTGCCCTGCTATAACCTCCTTAATAATAGATTCCAGCATTTTCCCTATGACAGATGTTAAGCTAACTGGCCTGTAGTTTCCTGCTTTCTGTCTCCCTGCTTTCTTGAACAGAGGAGTTACATTCGCTATTTTCCAATCTGATGGGACCCTTCCAGAATCTAGGGAATTTTGGAAAATTAATACCAATGCTTCTACTATCTCTGCAGCCCCTTCTTTTAAGACCCGAGAATGAAGTCCATCAGGACCTGGGGACTTGTCAGCTTTTAGTTCTAATATTTTTTTCAAAACTCTTTCCCTGGTGATTGTAAATGTTTTAAGTTCCTCCCTCCCTTTCACCTCTTGATTCACAATTATTTCTGGCATGTTATTTGTATCCTCTACAGTGAAGATGGACACAAAATATCTGTTCAATTCATCCACCATTTCCTTATTCTCCATTATTAATTCCCCAGACTCTCTCTAGAGGACCAACGCTCACTTTACTTACTCTTTTCCTTTTTAAATACCTGTAGAAACTCTTACTGTCTGTTTTTATATTTCTAGCTAGCTTTCTCTCGTACTCTAATTTCTCCCTCATTATTATTCTTTTAGTCATTCTTTGCTGTTTTTTATATTTTGACCAATCTTCTGACCTGCCACTAATCTTCGCGGAATTGTATGCTTTTCTTTCAATTTGATGCTATCTTTAACTTCCTTAGTTCGCCACAGATGGTACATCCTTCCCCTAGAGTCTTTCTTTCTCACTGAAATATATCTTTGCTGAGTGTTATGAAATATCTCATTAAATGTCTGCCACTGCATCTCAACTGACCTATCCCTGAACCTAAGTTCCCAGTTCACTTTAGCCAGCTCTGTCTTCATGCCCTCATAATTGCCCTTATTTAAGTTTAAAACACTAGTCTTGGACTCACTCTTTCCCGCAAACTGAATGCGAAATTCAATCATATTCTGATCACTGCTACCGAGAGGCTCCTTTACAATGAGGTCATTAATTAATCCTGTCTCATTACACATTACCAGATCTAGAATAGCCTGCTCTCTGGTTGGCTCTGGAACGTGCTGCTCTATGAAACTGTCCTGAAAGCACTCGATGAACTCATCTTCCAGGCTACCTTTGCCAATCAGATTCTTCCAATCTATATGTAGATTAAAATCACCCATGATTATCGCTGCTCCTTTCTCACAAGCCCCCATTATTTCATTCTGCATATCCTGTCCTACAGTGTGGTTACTGTTAGAGGGGCCTATAAACTACTCCCACAAGTGACTTCTTGCCTTTACTATTTCTTATCTCTACCCAAACTGATTCTACATATTGGTCTTTAGAACTAAGGTCATTTCTCTCTATTATACTCATGTCATCCTTAATTAACAGAGCTACCCCTCCACCTTTTCCTCGCTTCCTGTCCTTCCGAAATATCAAGTACCCTTGAATATTCAGGTTCCAGCCTTTGTCAACTTGCAGCCATGTCTCTGTAATGGTTATTATTTCTATTTGAGCTGCCAATTCATCCATTTTGTTACGAATGCTACGCACATTCAGGTACAAATGTTGTGAGGTGAAGGTGATGAATTCACCTGCTCTCCTGTGGAGGGCATCATATAGCTGATGAATACCCGTACTGCCCCCTGGCCGATGTTGCACAGATGCCCCTTGGCTGCCTGAGATGATCCTGTGCTGCAGAAGCTGAGGGTGGTGGTTGGTCACCTTTACAGCCACAGAGAGAGCCGTGCAGATAGATGACCTTGGCTGGAGGTCCTCATTGATGGATTAAATCCTCTATCCTTTTCAATAACAGATTCAAAAAGCTAGAGACAGTAACATGTCTGACGATTATCTACATTTAATATTGTTCCAAAACATTCATCTTAAGACTACATACAGAGCAGTACACACAGTTATACGTCTACAAACACGTGTAACGAATCCCCGGGAATTGTGAGTAATTGTTTATCCAGGATTGTTCATGGTACCTGTCTTACTGAGTGAAGCTTTCTGTATACCATGTTAAAAACAAACATTCTTTGTCCAATTCTTGCTGAGTTTAACTTTGTTGGATGTTTTATGACCCTTAGGTCATCGAACAGATTGCTGAACACAATGATGGTGGGGCCTCAGGTTCTGGTCAATGGCCTGAACAATATCCTGGTCAATGTCCTGCTCAATATCCAGGTCAATGACCAGGTCAATATCCAGGTCAATGTCCTGGTCAATGTCCTGGTCAATATCCAGGTAAATGACCAGGTCAATGTCCAGGTCAATGTCCTGGTAAATATCCTGCTCAATATGCAGGTCAATGACCAGGTCAATATCCAGGTCAATATCCAGGTCAATGTCCTGGTCAATGTCCTGGTCAATATCCAGGTAAATGACCAGATAAATGACCAGGTCAATGTCCAGGTCAATGTCCAGGTCAATATCCAGGTCAATGTCCTGGTCAATATCCTGCTCAATATCCAGGTAAATGACCAGGTCAATGTCCCGGTCAATGTCCAAGCCAAAGTCCTGGTCAATGTCCTGGTCAATGTCCTGGTCAATGGCCTGAACAATATCCTGGTCAATGTCCTGGTCAATATCCTGCTCAATATCCAGGTAAATGACCAGGTCAATGTCCAGGTCAATGTCCAGGTCAATGTACAGGTCAATGTCCTGGTCAATGTCCCGGTCAATGTCCCGGTCAATGTCCCGGTCAATGTCCCGGTCAATGTCCTGGTCAATATCCTGGTCAATATCCCGGTCAATATCCCGGTCAATATCCAGGTCAATGTCCTGGTCAATGTCCATGTCAATATCCTGGTCAATGTCCACACCTAAGTCCTGGTCAATGTCCAGGTCAATGTCCAGGCCAAAGTCCTGGTCAATGTCCTGGTCAATGTCCAGGTCAATGTCCTGCTCAATGTTCTGGTCGATGTCCATGTCAATATCCTGGTCAATTTCCAGGTCAATGTCCTGCTCAATGTCCAGGTCAATGTCCTGGTAAATATCCTGCTCAATATCCAGGTAAATGACCTGGTCAATTTCCTGGTCAATGTCCTGGTCAATATCCCGGCCAATGTCCAGGTCAATATCCTGGTCAATGTCCACACCTAAGTCCTGGTCAATATCCAGGTCAATGTCCAGGCCAAAGTCCTGGTCAATGTCCAAGTCAATGTCCTGCTCAATATCCAGGTCAATGTCCTGCTCAATATCCAGGTCAATGTCCTGGTCAATATCCAGGTCAATGTTCGGGCCAAAGTCCTGGTCAATGCCCTGGTCAATATGCCGGTCAATGTCCAGGTCAATATCCTGGTCAATGTCCACACCTAAGTCCAGGTCAATATCCAGGTCAATATCCAGGTCAATGTCCAGGCCAAAGTCCTGGTCAATGTCCAGGTCAATGTCTTGCTCAATATCCAGGTCAATGTCCTGCTCAATATCCAGGTCAATGTCCTGGTCAATATCCTGCTCAATGTCCGGGCCAAAGTCCTGGTCAATGCCCTGGTCAATATGCCGGTCAATGTCCAGGTCAATAACCTGGTCAATGTCCACACCTAAGTCCAGGTCAATATCCAGGTCAATATCCAGGTGAATGTCCAGGCCAAAGTCCTGGTCAATGTCCAGGTCAATGTCCTGCTCAATATCCAGGTCAATGTCCTGCTCAATATCCAGGTCAATGTCCTGGTCAATATCCAGGTCAATGTCCAGGCCAAATTCCTGGTCAATGTCCAGGTCAATGTCCAGGTCAATGTCCAGGTCAATATCCTGGTCAATGTCCAGGCCAAAGTCCTGGTCAATGTCCTGGTCAACGTCCTGGTCAATGTCCAGGTCAATGTCCTGCTCAATGTTCAGGTCGATGTCCGTGTCAAGATCCTGGTCAATATCCTGGTCAACATCTGGTCAATGTCCAGGTCAATGTCCTGCTCAATATCCAGGTCAATGTCCTGCTCAATATCCAGGTCGATGTCCTGCTCAATATCCAGGTCGATGTCCTGCTCAATATCCAGGTCAATGTCCTGGTCAATGTCCTGGTCAATATCCTGGTCAATGTCCAGGTCAATATCCTGGTCAATGTCCACACCTAAGTCCAGGTCAATATCCAGGTCAATATCCAGGTCAATGTCCAGGCCAAAGTCCTGGTCAATGTCCAGGTCAATGTCTTGCTCAATATCCAGGTCAATGTCCTGCTCAATATCCAGGTCAATGTCCTGGTCAATATCCTGCTCAATGTCCGGGCCAAAGTCCTGGTCAATGCCCTGGTCAATATGCCGGTCAATGTCCAGGTCAATAACCTGGTCAATGTCCACACCTAAGTCCAGGTCAATATCCAGGTCAATATCCAGGTGAATGTCCAGGCCAAAGTCCTGGTCAATGTCCAGGTCAATGTCCTGCTCAATATCCAGGTCAATGTCCTGCTCAATATCCAGGTCAATGTCCTGGTCAATATCCAGGTCAATGTCCAGTCCAAATTCCTGGTCAATGTCCAGGTCAATGTCCAGGTCAATGTCCAGGTCAATATCCTGGTCAATGTCCAGGCCAAAGTCCTGGTCAATGTCCTGGTCAACGTCCTGGTCAATGTCCAGGTCAATGTCCTGCTCAATGTTCAGGTCGATGTCCATGTCAAGATCCTGGTCAATATCCTGGTCAACATCTGGTCAATGTCCAGGTCAATGTCCTGCTCAATATCCAGGTCAATGTCCTGCTCAATATCCAGGTCGATGTCCTGCTCAATATCCAGGTCGATGTCCTGCTCAATATCCAGGTCAATGTCCTGGTCAATGTCCTGGTCAATATCCTGGTCAATGACCTGGTCAATATCCTGGTCAATGTCCACATCTAAGTCCTGGTCAATATCCAGGTCAATGTCCAGGCCAAAGTCCTGGTCAGTGTCCTGGTCAATGTCCAGGTCAATGTACAGGTCAATGTCCTGCTCAACGTTCTGGTCGATGTCCATGTCAATATCCTGTTCAATGTCCTGGTCAACATCCTGGTCAATGTCCAGGTCAACGTCCTGCTCAATGTCCAGGTCAATGTCCTGCTCAATATCCAGGTCAATGTCCTGGTCAATGTCCAGGTCAATGTCCAGGTCAATGTCCAGGTCAATATCCTGCTCAATATCCAGGTAAATGACCAGGTCAATGTCCTGGTCAATGTCCTGGTCAATGTCCTGGTCAATATCCCGGTCAATGTCCAGGTCAATATCCAGGTCAATGTCCACACCTAAGTACTGGTCAATATCCAGGTCAATGTCCAGGCCAAAGTCCTGGTCAATGTCCAAGTCAATGTCCTGCTCAATATCCAGGTCAATGTCCTGCTCAATATCCAGGTCAATATCCTGGTCAATATCCAGGTCAATGTCCGGGCCAAAGTCCTGGTCAATGCCCTGGTCAATATGCCGGTCAATGTCCAGGTCAATATCCTGGTCAATGTCCACACCTAAGTCCAGGTCAATATCCAGGTCAATATCCAGGTCAATGTCCAGGTCAATGTCCTGGTCAATGTCCAGGTCAATGTCCAGGTCAATGTCCTGGTCAATGTCCAGGTCAATGTCCAGGCCAATGTCCTGGTCAATGTCCTGGTCAATGTCCTGTTCAATGTCCAGGTCAATGTCCTGCTCAATGTTCAGGTCGATGTCCATGTCAAGATCCTGGTCAATATCCTGGTCAATGTCCTGCTCAATATCCAGGTTGATGTCCTGCTCAATATCCAGGTTGATGTCCTGCTCAATATCCAGGTCGATGTCCTGCTCAATATCCTGGTCAATGTCCTGGTCAATATCCTGGTCAATGTCCTGGTCAATGTCCACATCTAAGTCCTGGTCAATATCCAGGTCAATGTCCAGGCCAAAGTCCTGGTCAGTGTCCTGGTCAATGTCCAGGTCAATGTACAGGTCAATGTCCTGCTCAATGTTCTGGTCGATGTCCATGTCAATATCCTGGTCAATGTCTTGGTCAATATCCTGGTCAACATCCTGGTCAATGTCCAGGTCAATGTCCTGCTCAGTATCCAGGTCAATGTCCTGCTCAATATCCAGGTCAATGTCCTGGCCAATATCCTGCTCAATATGCCGGTCAATGTCCAGGTCAATATCCAGGTCAATGTCCACACCTAAGTCCTGGTCAATATCCAGGTCAAAGTCCTGGTGAATGTCCTGGTCAATGTCCTGGTCAATGTCCAGGTCAATATCCTGGTCAATATCCTGGTCAATGTCCAGGTCAATGTCCTGGTCAATATCTTGGTCAATGTCCTGGTCAATGTCCTGGTCAATGTCCTGGTCAATATCCTGGTCAATGTCCAGGTCAATGTCCTGGTCAATGGCCAGGTCAATATCCTGGTTAGTATCCTAGTCACTGTCCAGGTCAATATTCTGCTCAATATCCAGGGCAATGTCCTGCTCAATATCCAGGTCAGTGTCCTGGTCAATGTCCAGGTCAATATCCTGGTCAATGTCCAGGTCAATGTCCTGCTCAATATCCAGGTCAATGTCCTGGTCAATATCCTGCTCAATATTCAGGTCACTGTCCTGCTCAATGTCCTGCTCAATGTCCAGGTCAATATCCTGGACAATGTCCAGGTCAATGTCCTGGTCAATATCCTGCTCAATATTCAGGTCACTGTCCTGCTCAATGTCCTGCTCAATGTCCAGGTCAATATCCTGATCAATATCCTGGTCAATGTCTTGGTAAATATATTGGTCAATGGCCAGGTTAATATCTTGGTCAATGTCCTACATAAGAATGTAAGAAACTTAAGAAATAGGAGCAGGAGTAGTCCACATGGCCCCTTAAGCCTGCTGTGCCATCCAATAAGATCATGCCTGATTTTTAGCCTCAACTCCACTTTCCCGCCCTATCCCCATATCTCTTGATTCCCCTAGAGTCCAAAAATTTAACGATCTCAGTCTTGAATATATTCAACGACTCAGCATCCCCACAGCCTTCTGGGGTAGAGAATTCCAAAGATTCACAACCCTCTGAGTGAAGAAATTTCTCCTCATCTCAGTCTTAAATGTCCGACCCCTTATCCTGACACTATGCCCCCTAGTTCTAGACACTCCAGCCAGGGGAAACAACCTCTCAGCATCTACCCTGTCAAGCCCCCTTAGGATCTTATATGTTTCAATGAGATCACCTTTTATTCTTCTAAACTCCAGAGAATATCGGCCCATTCTACTCAATCTCTCCTCATAGGACAACCCTCTCATCCCAGGAATCAATCTAGTGAACCTTTGTTGCACCGCCTCGAAGGCAAGTATGTCCTTCCTTAGAGAAGGAGACCAAAACTGTACACAGTACTCCAGGTGGGGTCACACCAAAGCCCTGCACAGCTGTAGTAAGACTTCCTTACTCTTGTACTCCAAACCTTTACAATAAAGGCCAACATACCATTTGCTTTCCTAATTGCCTGCTGTACCTGCATGTTAACTTTTTGTGTTTCTTGTACGAGGACACCCAAATCTCTCTGAACCCCAACATTTAATAGTTTCTCACCATTTAAATATATTCTGTTTTTCTATTCTTCCTACCAAAGTGAATAACCTCACATTTCCCCACATTATACTTCATCTGCCACCTTCTTGCCCATTCACTTAACCCTGTCTCTATCCCTTTGCAGACTCTTTTTGTCCTTTTCACAGCTTATTTTCCCACCCAGCTTTGTATCATCAGCAAACTTGGGTACATTACACTCGATCCCTTCATCAAGTCTTTAATATAGATTGTAAATAACTGAGGCCCAAGCACTGATCCTTGCGGCACCCCACTAGTTACAGCCTCCCAACCTGAAAATGACCCGTTTATTCCTACTCTCTGTTTTCTGTCCATTAACCAATCCTCTATCCATGCTAATATATTACCCCCAACCCCATGAGCCCTTATTTTACGTAACCACCTTATATGTGGCACCTTATTGAATGCCTTTTGAAAATCCATACATACTACATCCACTGGTTCCCCTTTATCCACCCTGCTAGTTACATCCTCACAAAACTCTAATAAATTTGTCAAACATGATTTCCCTTTCATAAAACCATGTTGATTCTGCCTAATCATATTATGGTTTTCTAAGTGCCCTGTTACTACTTCCTTAATAATGGATTCCAGCAATTTCCCGACTACTGATGTCAGACTAACTGGCCTGTAGTTCCCTATTTTCTCTCTCCCTCCTTTCTTGAATAGCAGAGTTACATTTGCTACCTTCCAATCCACTGGGACCGTTCTAGGGAATTTTGGAAGATCAAAACCAATGAATCCACTATCTATCCACCAACAAGGAATCCTCCTGCTGATTATCACCTACCGCCCTCCCTCAGCTGATGAATCAGTCCTCCTCCATGTTGAGCACCATTTGAAGGAAGCACTGAGGGTAGCAAGGGCACAGAATGTACTCTGGGTGGGGGACTTCAATGTCCATCACCAAGAGTGGCTCGGTAGCACCACGACTGACTGAGCTGGCCGAGTCCTGAAAGACATAGCTGCCGGACTGGGCCTGCGGCAGGTGGAGAAAGAACCAACACGAGAGAAAAACCTACTTAACTTCGTCCTCACCAATCTACCTGTCGCAGATGCATCTGACCATGACAGTATTGGTAGATGTGACCACCACACAGTTGTTGTGGAGAAAAAGTCCCATCTTCACACTGAGGACACCATCCAACGTGTTGTGTGGCACTACCATCGTGCTAAATGGGACAGATTCAGAACAGATCTAGCAGCTCAAGGCTGGACATCCATGAGGCGCTGTGGGCCATCAGCAGCAGCAGAATTGTATTCCAGCACAATCTGTAACCTCATGGCCCGGCATATTCCTCACTCTACCATTACAAACAAGCCAGGGGATCAACCCTGGTTCAATGAGGAATGTAGAAGAGCATGCCAGGAGCAGCACCAGGCGTACCTAAAAATGAGGTGCCAACCTGGTGAAGCTACAACTCAGGACTACATACATGCTAAACAGTGGAAGCAACATGCTATAGACAGAGCTAAGCGATTCCACAACCAATGGATCAGATCAATGCTCTGCAGTCCTGCCACATCCAGTCGTGAATGATGGTGGACAATTAAACAACTAACGGGAGGAGGAGGCTCTGTAAACATCCCCATCCTCAATGATGGCAGAGTCCAGCATGTGAGTGCAAAAGACAAGGCTGAAGCGTTTGCAACCATCTTCAGCCAGAAGTGCTGAGTGGATGATCCATCTCGGCCTCCTCCCGATATCCCCACCATCACAGAAGCAAGTCTTCAGCCAATTCGATTCACTCCACTGATATCAAGAAACGGCTGAGTGCACTGGATACAGCAAAGGCTTTGGGCCCCGACAACATCCCGGCTGTAGTGCGAAAGAGGTGCGCTCCAGAACTAGCCGCGCCTCTAGCCAAGCTGTTCCAATACAGCTACAACACTGGCATCTACCCGACAATGTGGAAAATTGCCCAGGTATGTCTTGTCCACAAAAAGCAGGAAAAATCCAATCCGGCCAATTACCGCCCCATCAGTCCACTCTCAATCATCAGCAAAGTGATGGAAGGTGTTGTCGACAGTGCTATCGAGCGTCACTTACTCACCAATAACCTGCTCACCGATGCTCAGTTTGGGTTCCGCCAGGACCACTCGGCTCCAGACCTCATTACAGCCTTGGTCCAAACATGGACAAAAGAGCTGAATTCCAGAGGTGAGATGAGAGTGACTGCTCTTGACATTAAGGCAGCATTTGACCGAGTGTGGCATCAAGGAGCCCTAGTAAAATTGAAGTCAATGGGAATCGGGGGAAAACTCTCCAGTGGCTGGAGTCATACCGAGCACAAAGGAAGATGTGAGTGGTTGTTGGAGGCCAATCATCTCAGCCCCAGGTCATTGCTGCAGGAGTTCCTCAGGGCAGTGTCCTAGGCCCAACAATCTTCAGCTGCTTCATCAATGACCTTCCCTCCATCATAACGTCAGAAATGGGGATGTTCGCTGATGACTGCACAGTGTTCAGTTCCATTCGCATCCACTCAGAATATGAAGCAGTCCGTGCCTGCATGCAGCAAGACCTGGACAACATCCAGGCTTGGCCTAATTGGTGGCAAGTAACATTTGCTCCAGACCAGTGCCAGGCAATGACCATCTCCAACAAGAGAGAGTCTAACCACCTCCCCTTGACATTCAACGGCATTACCATCACTGAATCCCCCACCATCAACATCCTGGGGGTCACCATTGACCAGAAACTTAACTGGACCAGCCATATAAATACTGTGACTACAAAAGCAGGTCAGAGGCTGTGTATTCTGCGGCAAGTGACTCACCTCCTGACTCCCCAAAGCCTTTCCATGATCTACAAGGCAAAAGTCAGGAGTGTGATGGAATACTCTCCACTTGCCTGGATGAGCGCAGCTCCAACAACACTCAAGAAGCTCGACACCATCCAGGACAAAGCAGCCCGCTTGATTGGCACCCCATCCACCACCCTAAACATTCACTCCCTTCACCACCGGCACACAGTGTCTGCAGTGTGTACCATCCACAGGATGCACTGCAGCAACTCGCCAAGGCTTCTTCGACAGCACCTCCCAAACCCGCGACCCATCGCCTCTGTGCCCTCTCTCTGAGGGAACTCTCCCCTTAGGCCCATTCCCCTATCCTTTCCCCATTTGGCCCATCTAGTCTGTTCCCCCACTCTGAAGGAGCTCTGTCACTGAATCCCATTCACCTCCCTTTAAAAAGCTGTTCTGGATTCTGCTTCCCCCACTGTTTCTGGCCAGGCACTCCACGTCCTAACAACCCCCAGCATACATATAAAACATTGGCCCAACCTCTCCCCCTTTGTTCCTTTGGTAATGATTTATATTAAACGTTTCATGTCCAGGTTTTGTTTGTCACACATATAAAGTCTTCGAGGAACCAATCAAAAAATGTTTCATTGCCTCTGAGTGTTTTGCTATGCTTTTGAACTCTGATCTCCAATAACGTCCTTGGGCTCAGTCCCAAAGTCCAATCCCAGTAAGAGAGTGCTCAGTCCCCACCAATGTAAGCATGCCTCTGGGTAGATAGAGAGAAACTATTTCCTCTGGTGGGGGAGTCCAGAACAAGGGGGCATAACCTTAAAATTAGAGCTAGGCCGTTCAGGGGTGATGTCAGGAAGCACTTCTTCACACAAAGGGGAGTGGAAATCTGGAACTCTCTCCCCGAAAAAAACTATTGAGGCTGGGGGTCAATAGAAAATGTTAAAACTAAGATTGGTAGATTTTTGTTCGGCAAGGATATTAAGAGCTACGTAACCAAGGTGGGTAAATGGAGTTAAGATACAAATCAGCCATGAACTAATTGAATGGCAGAATAGGCTCAAGGGGCTGAATGGCCTACTCCTGTTCCTATGTTCCTACACCCAATATCAGGGTCTGTAGTGAGCCCAGGGATCAAAATCCTTCTTATGCACCTTTGTATGCTCTTCTTGCCTTTGGAAAATGGCTGAACCAGACCTGAGGTCAGCTTCGAAACCCCATATCATCTCCATCACAATGACCATCTACTTCCACCTCAGTAACATTGCCCACCTCCACTCCTACTACAGCCCATCTGAAACTCTTGACCATGTCATTGCCACCTCGACTGTCCCATTAATCTCCTGGCTGGTCTCCCATCCTCCACCCTCCATAAACTTCAGCTCATCCAAATCTCTGCTGCCCGTATCCTGTCGCGTGCCAGGTCCCACTCACCCATCGCCCCTGCCCTCACTGACGTACATTCTCATTCTCGTGTTTAAATCCCTCTGTGGCCTCAACTCTCTCTCTCTGACCTCCTCCTTCAGCCAACATCGCCAGAACAGGTTAATTAGCTATCTCGTCTCCTTTCATGTGAGATCGCTCTAACTGACCACTGCATTTGCCTACATAACAACAGTGACTACACTTGAACAGTGGCTCATTGCATGTGAAGTGCTATGGGGTGCCCTGAGAATGTGGCAGATGCTACATAGATGCAAGCTCTTGCTTTCTCTTTTTTATGGTGTCTATCAGCCAGACTAGGCCATCCCTTTAACTGATTTAAAGCTTGTAACAAAGAGACAGGACAGAACCAACAATAAAACGCTCTGTTTATCAGGCACACATCTCTCACAAACTTCTTTCCAAATTTGTTTGGGTGCCCTTCTCACTTTCTCTCTACCCCCACGGCCCTCCCTTCTCCTGTGACGCTCCACCTCACCTCGAGCAATGCCACGGGAGGTCTGCCCGTGTCAAGATGTGCCTCATTGTTGACAGTTGGATTAATCAGCCACCCCACGTGCACAAACAAGTGGGTTAATGGTTACAAGTGTTCGGGTTTCATCCTGCTCCTCTGATCCTGTCGATGTTAAGGTGTAGTTAGCGTATGCATGCAGCAGAGGGAACTCCATCCCTCCACAGACCTGAAGCCGAGATTGTTTCCAACAGAACAGGCCCCGCTCTGCACCTACGGCCTGCAGCTTATTTAAAGGGAGGCCGAGATACCACAAACCATCAGTCACACTTTACGAAGGATGTCAAGGCCTTGGAGAGGGTGCAGCGAGAAGATTTACCAGAATGGTACCAGGGATTAGGGACTTCAATTATCTGGAGAGACTGAAGAAGCTGGGATTGTTCTCCTAACAGCACTGTGTCTCAGTGGGTCGCACCCTCCCCTCTGAGTCAGAAGGTCACGGGTTCAAGCCCCACTCCAGAGACTTGAGCACATAATCTCGGCTGACACTCCCAATTCAATACTGAGAGAGTGCTGCACTGTCAGAGGTACTGTCTTTCTGATGAGACGTTAAATTGAGGCCCCGTCTGTCCTCACAGGTGGACGTAAAGTATCCCATGGCACTATTTCGAAGAAAAGCAGCAGAATTCTCCCCGGTGTCCCGGCCAATATTTATCCCCCAACCAACATCACTAAAACAGATGATCTGGTCATTATCTCATTGCTGTTTGTGGGATCTTGCTGTGTGCAAATTGGCTGCCGTGTTTCTTACATTATAACAGTGACTGCACTTCAAAAGTACTTCATTGGCTGTAAAACGCTTTGGGACGTCCTGGGGTTGTGAAAGGCGCTTTAAAAATGCAAGTCTTTCTTTTCTTTGACATTTAATAGAGTTGTTCAAAACGTAGAAACATAGAAAATAGGAGCAGGAGTAGGCCATTCGGCCCTTCGAGCCTGCTCCGCCATTCAACATGATCATGGCTGATCCTCTATCTCAATGCCATGTTCCCGCTCTCTCCCCATACCCCTCGATGCCTTTTGTGTCCAGAAATCTATCTAGCTCCTTCTTAAATATATTCAGTGACTTGGCCTCCACAGCCTTCTGTGGTAGAGAATTCCACAGGTTCACCACCCTCTGAGTGAAGAAATTTCTCCTCATCTCAGTCTTAAATGGCCTACCCCGTATCCTGAGACTGTGACCCCTCGTTCTGGACCCCTTAACCAGGGGAAGCTTCCTCCCTGCATCCAGTCTGTCGAGCCCTGTCAGAATTTTATACGTTTCAATGAGATCCCCTCTCATTCTTCTAAACTCGAATGAATATAGGCCTAGTCGACCCAATCTCTCCTCATACGACAGTCCTGCCATCCCAGGAATCAGTCTGGTGAACCTTCGCTGCACTCCCTCTTTGGCAAGTGTATCCTTTCTTAGGTAAGGAGACCAAAACTGCACACAATACTCCAGGTGTGGTCTCACCAAGGCCCTATATAACTGCAGTAAGACATCCTTGCTCCTGTACTCAAATCCTCTTGCAATGAAGGCCAACATACCATTTGCCTTCCTAACTGCTTGCTGCACCTGCATGTTTGCTTTCAGTGACTGGTATACAAGGACACCCAGGTCCCTTTATACATCAACATTTCCCAATCTATCACCATTTAAATAATACTCTGCCTTTCTCCTTCCGATGTGGATAACTTCACATTTATCCACATTATACTGCATCTGCCATGTATTTGCCCACTCACTCAACTTGTCTAAATCGCCTTGAAGCATCTTTGCATCCTCCTCACAACTCACAATCCCATCTAGTTTTGTGTCGTCAGCAAACTTGGAAATATCACATTTGGTTCCCTCATCCAAATCATTGATACATATTGTGAATAGCTGGGGCCCAAGCACTGATCCCTGCGGTACCCCACTAGTCACTGCCTGCCACCCGGAAAAAGACCTGTTTATTCCTACTCTCTGTTTCCTGTCTGTTAACCAATTTTCAATCGATGCCAGTATATTACCCCCAATCCCATGTGCTTTAATTTTGCACACTAACCTCTTATGTGGGACTTTATCAAAGGCCTTCTGAAAATCCAAATAAAACACATCCACTGGTTCTCCCTTATCTATTCTACCAGTTACATCCTCAAAAAACTCCAGTAGGTTTGTCAAACACGATTTCCCTTTCATAAATCCAGGTTGACTATTATGAAGGGTTTTGATAGAGTAGACAGAGAGAAACTGTTTCCAGTGGCAGGAGGGTCGGTAACCAGAGGACACAGGTTTAAGATAATTGGCAAAAAAAACAGAGGGGAGATGAGAATTTTTTACGCAGCGAGTTAGTGATGGAGTGAATATGTAGTCGGAGGCTCATCTCATGGTCAAATAGAACCCCGAGGTTCTGATCAGTCTGATTCAGCCTCAGACAGTGGCCAGGGAGAGGGATGCAGTCGGTGACTAGGGAACAGAGTTTCTGGCGGCTACAGAAGACAATGGCTTCAGTCTTCTCAATGCTTAATTGGAGGAAATTTTTGCTCATCCAATACTGGATGTTGGACAAGCAGCGTAACAAATCAGAGACATTGGAGTGGTCGAGGGAGGTGGTGGTGAGGTAGAGCTGGGAGTCGTCAGCGTACATGTGGAAGCTGATGTTGTGTATTCGGATGATGTCGTCGAGGGGCAGCATGTAGATGAGAAATAGGAGGGGGCCAAGGATAAATCCTTGGGGGACTCTGGAGATAATGGTGCGGGAGCGGGAAGAGAAGCCATTGCAGGAGATTGACTGGATAGATGGGAATGGAACCAGGCGAGCGCAGTCCTACCCAGCAGGACCATGAAGATGAGATGTTGGAGGAGGATGTTCATCGTGCCAAAGGCTGCAAACAGGTCGAGAAGGATGAGGAGAGATCGTTTACCACGGTCACAGTCACATTGGATGTCATTTATGACTTTGATTAGGGTGATTTCAATGCTGTGGCAGGGGCGAAAACCTGATTTGGAGGATTCAAACATGGGGCTGTGGGAAAGATGGGCACAGATTTGGGAGGCAACAACAGGTTCAAAGACTTTGGAGAGTCATCTCCCCATCTAGCAACATCGGAACATAGGAACAGGAGTCGGCCATTCAGCCCCTCGTGCCTGCTCCGCCATTTGATAAGATCATGGCTGATCTGTGATCTAACTCCATATACCTGCCTTTGGCCCATATCCCTTAATACCTTTGGTTGCCAAAAAGCTATCTATCTCAGATTTAAATTTAGTAATTGAGCTAGTATCAATAGGCGTTGGCGGAAGAGAGTTCCAAACTTCTACCACCCTTTGTGTGTAGAAATGTTTTCTAATCTCACTCCTGAAAGGTCTGGCTCTAATTTTTAGATTGTGCCCCCTACTCCGAAAATCCCCAACCAGCGGAAATAGTTTCTCTCTATCCACCCTATCCGTTCCCCTTAATATCTTATAAACTTCGATCAGATCACCCCTTAACCTTCGAAACTCCAGAGAATACAACCCCAATTTGTGTAATCTCGCCTCATAATTTAACCCTTGAAGTCCGGGTATCATTCTAGTAAACCTACGCTGCACTCCCTCCAAAGCCAATATGTCCTTCTGAAGATGCAGTGCCCAGAACTGCTCACAGTACTCCAGGTGCGGTCTAACCAGGGTTTTGTATAGCTGCAGCATAACTTCTGCCCCCTTGTACTCCAGTCGTCTAGATATAAAGGCCAGCATTCCATTAGCCTTATTGATTATTTTCTGCACCTGTTCATGACACTTCAATGATCTATGTATCTGAACCCCTAAGTCCCTTTGGACATCCACTGTTTTTAACTTTTTACCATTTAGAAAGTACCCTGTTCTATCCTTTTTTGATCCAAAGTGGATGACCTCACATTTGTCTACATTGAATTCCATTTGCCACAGTTTTGCCCATTTACCTAATCTATCAATATCGCTTTGTAATTTTATGTTTTCATCTAAACTGCTTACAATGCCACCAATCTTCGTGTCATCGGCAAACTTAGATATGAGACTTTCTATGCCTTCATCTAAGTCGTTAATAAATATTGTGAATAATTGAGGCCCCAAGACAGATCCCTGCGGGACTCCACTAGTCACATCCTGCCAATGTGAGTACCTATCCATTATCCCTACGCTCTGTCACCTTTCGCTCAGCCAATTTCCTAACCAAGTCCATACTTTTCCCTCGATTCCATGGGCTTCTATCTTAGCTAACAGTCTCTTATGTGGGACCTTATCAAATGCCTTCTGGAAGTCCATATCACTACTTTAGTCACCTCTTCAAAAAATTCAATCAGGTTTGTCAGGCACGACCTGCTTTTCACAAATCCGTGCTGGCTCTCTCTGATTAACTGAAAATTCTCGAGGTGTTCAGTCACCCTATCCTTAATTATAGACTCCAGCATTTTCCCCACAACAGCTGTTCGACTAACTGGTCTATAATTCCCTGGTTTCCCTCTCTCTCCTTTCTTAAAAAGCGGAGTGACATGTGCAATTTTCCAATCTAGAGGGACAGTTCCTGAATCGAGAGAACTTTGAAAGATTATAGTTAGGGCATCTGCAATGTGCTCACTTACTTCCTTTAAAACCCTGGGATGAAAACCATCTGGTCCAGGGGATTTGTCACTCTTTAGTGCTATTATTCTCTTCATTACTGTTGCTTTACTTATATTAATTTTATCGAGTCCCTGTCCCCGATTCAATCTGGCAGATTGTTACAAATATTTCTGACTCTTTGAAATTTATCTTCCTGATCTCTGTTTTAAATTTTTTTTTCCTTAATTTAGTTTTCACTTCTGTGCTCTTACTTTCCTGGTTTATTTTTCAGTAATATTCTGGTTTCCTTTCTCTATCCCATTTAATATTTGATAAATCCTGGAACTCCCGACCTAACAGCACTGTGGGAGAACCTTCACCACACGGACTGCAGCGGTTCAAGAAGGCGGCTCACCACCACCTTCTCAAGGGCAATTAGGGATGGGCAATAAATGCCGGCCTTGCCAGCGATGCCCACATCCCATGAACGAGTAAAAAAAAATCCTTAAGCACCTTCTCTATTCTTCCCTCACAGTCCACTCCCCTTTGCACTGGCATCAGCCTTGTTCCTCATTCCGTAACCTCTCTGACCCCTGTACATTTTATTCTGTACTGAGGTGAGGTCCTGACCGTATGGTGTTGGACAGGCACTGAGTGAAGTTCAGACCCCCGGGGGAGAGGGAAAGGTGATACTGTAGTATAGACTGCACTGGAGTGACCACGGGACTGGTTTAGCTGCCTGTACAATCAGCAGTATAGTGTGGGAGTGGGGAGAAGAGACCCAAGGAGGGAGATGAAATCCAATCCGTTAATCCGCCTGGATTTTCCGCAACAGAGCAGGCTCCAGTCCAGGGCACAGGGCAGAGGATTAAGGCTGAGCTGCCCTGTATTGGGGATCAGTGATAATTCATGGCCGTGAAGGATTTAGATCAAAGGCCAGAAGGATTCGTAAACATAGGGATGAAACAACGCTGTGTGGAACATGATGGTTCCTGATCTGCTGGGACCCTGGGAATGGAACTAATGAAAGCTGAATAATGTCAGGTGATCTACCAGGAGGGGACGGGAGGAGGCAGGAGATACTTTGCAGAAGTTGGGTGGAGTCCACTCCAGAATTGTGCAAGGAATGGCCTTGAGTGGCTGAAGGGTCCTGGCTTGGTCCATCGTTCCTTATCCCATTCTCCACATCAAGGGCTGGAGAGGCTTGGATCGTTCAGTATTTCGGGGGTGGGGCAGGGACGAATGATATTGCATGTAGAATCCAGCAAAAATTGAATCAATGATTCATTGAACGGGACTGGCAGTAAAGATAGATTATCTTCTCACTAATAGAAGAAGACGAGCCAGGTAACCCAAGTATCATAGTATCATAGTAGGTACAGCACAGGTGGAGGCCATTCAGCCCATCGTGCCCGTGCCGGCTCTTTGAAAGAGCTATCCAATTAGTCCCATCCGCCTGCTCTTTATCCATAGCCCTGCAAATTTTTTCCCTTCAAGTATTTATCTAATCTTGTGAAACTTATTATTGAATCTGCTTCCACCACCCTTTCAGGCAGTGCATTCCAGATCATAATAATTCGCTGCGTAAAAAAATGTTTCCTCATGTTGCCTCTGGCTCTTTTGCCGATCATCTTTAGTCTGTGCCCCTTGGTTACCGACCTTTCTGCCACTGGAAACAGTTTCTCCTTATTTACTCAAGATCGTTGATGATTTTGAATACCTCTATCAAATCTCCCCTCAACCTTCTCTGCTCCAAGGAGACCAACCTGAGCTTCTCCAGTCTCTCCACATAACTGAAGTCCCTCATCCCTGGTCCAATTTTGTAAATCTCTTCTGCACCCTCTCTAATGTCTTGACATCCTTCCTAAAGTGTGGTGCCCAGAATTGAACACAATACTCCAGCTGAGGCCTAACCAGTGTTTTATAAAGCTTTAGCATAACCTCCTTGTTTTTGTACTCTATGCTTCTATTAATAACGCCCAAGATCCTATATGCATTTTCACGGCCTTCTCAACTGGTCCTGCCACCTTCAAAGATTTGTGTGTGTGCACCCCCAGGTCTTTGTTCCTGTACCCCCTTTAAAATTGTACCATTTAGTTTATATTGCCTCTCCTCATTCTTCCTACCAAAATGCATCACTTCACACTTCTCTGAGTTAAATTTCATCTGCCATGTGTCTGCCCATTTCACCAATCTGTTTATGTCCTCCTGAAGTCTGTTGCTATCCTCCACATTTTTACTACATTTCCGAGTTTCGTGTCATCTGCAAGCTTTGAAATAATACCCTCTATACCCAAGACCAGGTCATTAATATATATCAAAAAGAGCAGTAGTCCTAATACTGACCCCTGGGGAACACCACTGTATACTTCCCTCCAGTCTGAAAAACAACCGTTCACCACTCCTCTCTGCTTTCTGTCCTTAGTCAATTTTCTATTTTATCAATTGCCTTTTGAAAGTCCATATACACATCAACCTTACTACCCTCATCAACCCTCTCTGTTGCTTCATCAAAGAACTCGATCAAGTTAGTCAAACACGACTGTCCTTTAACAAATCCGTGCTGACTTTCATTTATTAACCCATACTTTTCCAAGTTCCAATTAATTTTGCCTCTCAAAGTTTCCCCACCACTGACGTTAGGCTGACTGGCCTGTAATTGCTGGGTTTATCCCACTCCCCTTTTTTGAACAGGGCTGCAACATTTTCAATCCCCCAGTCCTCCAGCACCATCGCCATATCTAATGAGGATTGGTAGACTGTGGCCAGAGCCTCTGCGATTTCCAACCTCACTCCGAGCACGGTGAGCGGACAACACAGTGTGAAGTGCTGAGAGTTTGGTACGTGTGGGAGTTTAAGGGTTAATCTCTTTAAAATCTAGTGCATATTGCTTTCAACTGTTTTAAGTTCAATTGCTATTAACTGTTTAAGTTCAATTTTAAAGTTTAAATTTTTAAGTTTCTGTCAGGCTTCAGCAGAGAGAGCTGCTGCAGCAAGTTAATTGGTTAGCAAGATTGAACTGGTACTTGAAGGTGGGGCAGGCCTGACTCATCTGAGTCACAAACTGTAGAAATACAGGGGCCTGTCAGTGCGACAGCACGGTGTGCGGACAACACAGTGTGAACTACGTGTTGGGAGTTCAGTGAAGTGGGGGAAGGAGGTGCTGCTTTGCCTTGCTTTTCCTCACTTTTTCCCCAGAGCGGCAGTGGACCTGAGAGTAGAAGATTGAGATTGGGGAATAAAAGCAGCAGCAGACCTGCAACAAGAGTCAACTACTGTGCGACATCACAGGTGAGGCAGGAGAGTCCGAGAGGTGAGCACATAATAAAAGGAGAGACCTAGAGCGGGAGGAGAGTCTGAGAGTCGAAGGCAAGTCATGGCAGCACAGCTCGCACCCGTGATATGCTCCTCCTGCACTATGTGGGAAGTCATAGACACTACCAGTGTCCCTGGTGACCACGTGTGCAGGAAGTGTGTCCAGCTGCAGCTACTGGCTAACCGTCTTTCGGAGCTGGAGCTGCGGGTGGATTCACTGTGGAGCATCCGCGATGCTGAGACTATCGTGGATAGCACGTTCAGTGAGGTGGTCACACCGCAGGTAAAGATTACGCAGGCAGAAAGGAAATGGGTGACCGCCAGGCAGAGTAAAAGGACTAGGCAGGTAGAGCAGGAGTCCCCTGGGGCCATCTCCCTCTCAAACAGATATTCTGCTTTAGATACTGTTGGGGGAGATGGCTTATCAGGGGAAAGCAGCACGAGCCAGGTTCGGGGCACCACGGGTGGCTCTGCTGCACAGGAGGGGAAGAAGAAGAGTGGCAGGGCTATAGTGATAGGGGATTCAATTGTAAGGGGAACAGATAGGCATTTCTGCGGCCACAAACGTGACTCCAGGATGGTATGTTGCCTCCCTAGTGCTAGGGTCAAGGATGTCACGGAGCGGCTGCAGGGCATTCTGGAGGGGGAGGGTGAACAGCCAGTAGTCATGGTCCATATTGGTACCAACGACATAAGTAAAAAAAGGGATGAGGTCCTGCAAGGTGAATTTGAGGAGTTAGGAGATAAATTAAAACGCAGGACTTCAAAGGTAGTGATCTCAGGATTACTACCGGTGCCACGTGCTAGTGAGTATAGGAACAGGAGAATAGACAGGATGAATGTGTGGCTGCAGGGATGGTGCAGGAGGGAGGGATTTAGATTCCTGGGACATTGGGACTGGTTCTGGGGAAGATGGGACCTGTCAAGCGTGACGGGTTACACCCGAGCAGGACCGGGACCAATGCCCTCGTGGGGGTGTTTGCTAGTGCTGTTGGGGAAGGTTTAAACTAGAGTGACAGGGGGATGGGAACCTGAGCGGGAAGTCAGAAGGGAATAAAATTGAGAGCAGCAAGAGAGGGGAAGACCCAGGGGAAATCTACAATACAAATAGTACAAACAGTTGTTCAAGAACAAGTGAAAGGGAAAAGCGTAGAGCAGCGGAAAGAAAGTGTACTTTAGGCACGACAGCTAAAATAAAAACTAGAAGGCGTAAGGCGATTAACCCAGCATCAAAGCTGTGGCAGGGGGTTGGGAACCTGAGCAGGGAGACAGAGGAAAGCGTGTCAGGAAGGGACAGAAGGTATGGAGTAAAAGGCAAAGTGTTAAAAAAGGAAAAATCAGGAACTAAGTGTCACAAAACATATTTGAAAGTTCTTTATCTGAATGCACGTAGCATTCGTAACAAAATGGACAAGTTAACGGCACAAATAACTACGTATGGGTATGATCTTGTGGCCATTACAGAAACATGGCTGCAGGGTGACAACGACTGGGAATTAAATATGCCAGGGTATTTAACGATCAGGAAGGACAGGCAGGAAGGAAGGGGAGGTGGGGTGGCTATGTTAATAAAGGAAGGAATCACTGTAATACAGAGAAATGATATTGGGACAAAGGATCAGGATAATGAAACAGTTTGGGTAGAGATAAGGAATAATAAGGGGAAAAAACACTAGTGGGCGTAGTATATAGGCCTCCTAATAGTTGCAAATCTGCTGGAAGAAGTATTAATCAGGAAATAGTCGGGGCATGTAATAAGGGAAGAGCTATAATTATGGGGGATTTTAACTATCATATTAACTGGACAAATCAAATTGGGCAGGGCAGCCTTGAGGAAGAGTTTATTGAGTGTATTAGGGATGGATTTCTTGAGCAGTATGTAACTGATCCTACAAGGGGGCAAGCAACCTTGGACCTGGTCCTGTGTAATGAGCCAGGATTAATTAATAATGTCCTAGTTAAGGATCCCCTTGGAATGAGTGACCATAACATGGTTACATTCCATATCCAATTAGAGGGTGAGAAGGTTGGTTCTCAAACAAGCGTACTGAGCTTGAATAAAGGAGACTATGATGGTATGAGAGCGGAATTGATTAAAGTGGACTGGGAAAATAGATTAAAGGGTAAGACGGTACATGAGCAGTGGTGTTCATTTAGGGAGTTATTTTACAACTTTCAAAATAAATATATTCCACTGAGGAAAAAAGGGTGTAAAAGAAATGACAGCCATCCGTGGCTAAGGAAAGAAATTAAGGATAGTATCCGACTAAAAAGGACATATAAGGTAGCCAAACTTAGTGGGAGGATAGAAGATTGGGAAGTCTTCAAAAGACAGCAAAAAGTAACTAAAGGATTGATTAAGAAAGGGAAGATAGATTATGAAAATAAATTAGCAAAAATAATAAAAACAGATAGCAAGAGTTTCTACAGTTATATAAAAAGAAAAAGGGTGGCTAAGGCAAACGTAGGTCCCTTAGAGGATGAGACCGGGAAATTAATGGTGGGAAACATGGAGATGGCAAAAATGCTGAACAAATATTTTGTTTCAGTCTTTATGGTCGAGGACACTAAGAATATCCCAACACTGGACAAACAGGGGGCTCTGGTGGGGAGGAGCTAAATACGATTAAAATCACTAAGGAATTGGTACTCAGTAAATTAATGGGACTCAAGGCGGATAAATCCCCTGGACCTGATGGCTTACATCCTAGGGTCTTGAGGGAAGTGGCAGTAGGGATTGTGGATGCTTTGGTAATAATTTTCCAAAATTCTCTGAACTCGGCAAAGGTCCCGGCAGATTGGAAAACTGCTAATGTAACACCCTTATTTCAAAAGGGTAGTAGGCAGAAGGCTGGAAATTATAGACCAGTTAGCCGAACATCTGTGGTGGGTAAAATTTTGGAGTCTATTATTAAGGAGACAGTAGCGGAACATTTGGATAAACATAATTTAATAGGACAAAGTCAGCATGGCTTTACGAAGGGGAAGTCATGTCTGACAAATTTGCTTGAGTTCTTTGAGGACATAACGTACAGGGTGGATAAAGGGGAACCAGTGGACGTAGTGTATTTAGACTTCCAGAAGGCATTCGACAAGGTGCCACATAAAAGATTATTGCTCAAGATAAAGAATCACTGGATTGGGGGTAATATTCTGGCATGGGTGGAGGATTGGTTATCTAACAGGAAGCAGAGAGTTGGGATAAATGGTTCATTCTCGGACTGGCAACTAGTAGCCAGTGGTGTTCCACAGGGGTCGGTGCTGGGTCCCCAACTCTTTACAATCTATATTAACGATTTGGAGGAGGGGACCGAGTGTAACATATCAAAGTTTGCAGATGATACAAAGATGGGAGGGAAAGTGGAGAGTGAGGAGGACATAAAAAACCTACAGGGGGATATAGACAGGCTGGGTGAGTGGGCGGAGATTTGGCAGATGCAATACAATATTGGAAAAAGTGAGGTTATGCACTTTGGCAGAAAAAATCAGAGAGCAAGTTATTATCTTAATGGCGTGAAACTGGAAAGTACTGCAGTACAAAGGGATCTGGGGGTCCTAGTGCAAGAAAATCAAAAAGTTAGTATGCAGGTGCAGTAGGTGATCAAGAAGGCCAATGGAATGCTGGCTTTTATTGCTAGGGGGATAGAATATAAAAATAGGGAGGTATTGCTGCAGTTATATAAGGTATTGGTGAGACCGCACCTGGAATACTGCATACAGTTTTGGTGTCCATACTTAAGAAAAGACATACTTGCTCTCGAGGCAGTACAAAGAAGGTTCACTCGGTTAATCCCGGGGATGAGGGGGTGGACATATGAGGAGAGGTTGAGTAGATTGGGACTCTACTCATTGGAGTTCAGAAGAATGAGAGGCGATCTTATTGAAACATATAAGATTGTGAAGGGGCTTGATCGGGTGGATGCGGTAAGGATGTTCCCAAGGATGGGTGAAACTAGAACTAGGGGGCATAATCTTAGAATAAGGGGCTGCTCTTTCAAAACTGAGATGAGGAGAAACTTCTTCACTCAGAGGGTAGTAGGTCTGTGGAATTTGCTGCCCCAGGAAGCTGTGGAAGCTACATCATTAAATAAATTTAAAACAGAAATAGACAGTTTCCTAGAAGTAAAGGGAATTAGGGGTTACGGGGAGCGGGCAGGAAATTGGACATGAATTTCGATTTGAGGTAAGGATCAGATCAGCCATGATCTTATTGAATGGCGGAGCAGGCTCAAGGGGCCGATTGGCCTACTCCTGCTCCTATTTCTTATGTTCTTATGTTCACTTCCCTCAGTAACCTAAGATGAGGGAAGTAAGGATGGAATGAGACCGGGTGACTTTTCTACTTTGAGTTCTGCCAATTTTTTAAGTACCTCCTCTTTTTTCTATTTTTATCCTATCCAAAATCACTACTACCTCATCCTTTACTGCTACAGTGGCAGAATCCTCTTCTCTCGTGAAGACTGAGGCGAAGTATTCATTTAGTACCTCAGCCAATCCCTCTGCCTCCGCAAGAAGATCTCCTTTTTGGTCCCTGATTGGTCCAACCCTTCCTTCGAATACCCTTTTACTATTTATATTTTTATAAAAGGTTTTTAGATTCCCTTTTATTTTAGCTGCTAATCTATTCTCATACTCTCTCTTTGCCCCTCTTGTTCCCTTTTTTAGATCTCCTCCATACTTTCTGTATTCAGCCTGTTTCTCTACTGTATTATGAACCTTACAATTGTCATAAGCCTCCTTTTTCTCTTTCAGTTTAATCTTAATTAAAGGTTGTGGGGGGAAGCATTGATTCAGAGAAGTCTGGTCTTCGAATCGGGTCCTGCCTTCTGCTGTGTGCGACAAAGAAGGTCCCAGAAGGGAAATAATTTATCTGTGATGTGAAGGAGCTGGGTCCTTCAGGAAGGAAGCAGGAACATCACTGATTAATCACTAGGAATTTTCAGGAATTAATGAGTTCACACATTGGGATGTCGGAATGAAAAGTCCAAAGACGTGAATTGAAAATTAAATGAACTTGTGCGGCAGTAATATGAAACTCTCGCAGTGAAAATGATCCTGTTGGTATTTAGATGTGTGAACAGGAAGTCTCAGAGCTGCGTGACGGCTTGTCAGCTCAATCCTGCAGGGATCCAGCAAGGACGAGCGAGGCTCTTCAGTCTGTTGTCGCATATAAGGAGGGAGAAAGAGCCTTTATTTACACAGCGCCTTTCACATCCTTGGGACGTCCCAAAGTGCTACACAATGAGTTCACTTCTTTTGCAGCGCAGTCACTGTTGTTAACACAGTAGAGAATTTGTGCATAGCAAAATCCCACAAACAGGAACGTACGAAGTTAACGGGCAGGGAAAGACCAGCTGATCCATCAAGCCTGCTCCACGCCATGATGGCCAGACTACCATGACTAAACACTTCATCCCTGCCCCTCATCTCCCACCTACCTCCGCAGCCGTGGAATCTCCTGAGAGAGGCAAAAAAAAAACAGAGAAAAAAACTCAGGGCCAATAAGGGAAAAAAATACTCTGGAAAATTCAGGCGATCGAAACCAGTCCAGGAGATCACATAGACCAAGTGTTACCTATAAAGACACTTACCTTCTATATGATGCGATCTCTGCCCCAGTCAGGAACTGGTCCAGCTCCCTCTTTAAAGCAATGCAGAGAGTCAGCACCCACCACACCACCCGGCAATGTATTCCAGAGGCTCACAATTCCCTGGGAAAAGATGAACCGCCAAACGTTCAGTCTATTCCTACTCTTCCATATTTTAAACTCGTGTCCCCTGGTCCTTCCCAATCTATTAAACTGGAATAACCTACCAATAGGGATGTTGTCCAGTCCTTTAATTATTTTTATAGACGTCTATCAGGTCACCTCTAAGTCTGTGCTCCTGTAAAGTAAATAGGCTCAAGGACCTTGGTCTATCTGAGTAGCTGAGGTTCTTCAAACTAGGAATTATTCATGTAGTTCTCCACTAGACCTTTTCCAAGGCCTCTATCACCCACCACATGGGCGGGACCAGAACTGGGAGCACTACTCTAGATGCAGTCTGACCAGCAATCTGTACAGTGTCAAAATGGTGTCCTTTAATTTATACTGTGGTTCTATTAATACAACCCAATACCCTGTTAGCATTATCTGAGCTTCTCTGCTTTGGTCATGAAACTTTAGTGATCTGTGTACAATAACACCAAGAGTTTTTTCTCTCCCAACCTCTTTCAGTATTGTTCCCTGAAAATGATTCTGTGTTGGCTCTACCAACATGCATAACACTACATTTATCTAAATTAAACACCATTTACCAATGTGTGGCCCACTCCCCTAGCACATCGAAATCCTTTTGGATTTGATTGCACTCCTCTACTCCCTTGCACAGATTTTGGTGTCATCCGCAAACTTACTTGCCAAACTCCCCATACCATTGACCAGGTCATTAATGAAGACCATGAAGAGTAGCAGACTCAGGATCGTTCCCTGGGGGACACCACCAGTCACATGTCTCCAGACTGAACCACATCCGTTAACTATGACTTTTTGGCTGTGGGATCGGAACCAATTCCTAATCCGGCTTGTCAAATTCCTACTGACACCACAAGATTCTATCTTGTGAAGTAACCGAGTGTGAGGTATCTCATCAAAGGCTTTCTGAAAGTCCAGGTGATGATAAATGTTGGCCACGTGACAACAACAACAGCAACTTGCATTTGTAGAGCACGTTAACGTAGCAAAACAACCCAAGGCTTCACAGGAGCGTAATCAGACAAAGATTGACCAGTTCCCCATTCCCCAGGTTACATTCTGTACCGGAAAGATCCACAGTTTGTCCCTCATGCTTTCCTGATCTCTGGCAATGGCAGAAGCCCCTCGATAACAGGCCAAACGTATCAGGCCAGAGTAGAATGGCTTATTTCGAGGAAGGAATATATGCAGAAACCAGTTAAATCAGCAGAGTATCCTGTTACAGCACTTAACTACCTCTCATGCTTCAAACTGTGCTCTGAGACCCACTTAACGCAGCAATTTGAACTCAGAGTCTTTTCTCAAGGCCCTTTGAGTTAAGCCTGTTGATGAGATTTTACATAATCACAGGCTTCTTTCCCACTGCAGTTGCCTGGATTATCGTTGAACTGTGTGAGTTGAAGATGATCAGCTGATGCACGGCCTTCATACCAAACAAAGCCTTCCGTGTGCTGACTCTGAAAGAACAACCTATTTCCTGACGGGTCAGCCACAGCCTCCAACAGGTTCACTATCCTTGAGTCGAACAGTGCCTGTCAGGGAGAATTGTCTTTGAATTTCCTCTCTTGGGTCCTTGCATGGCCCAGGCATCGAGCCAGCTCAAGCCTACCCCCAGTCTGGGCCTAGCGTTCGAAGGCAGGGTACCCCCCCCCACAAGTCATAGCTGCTAGAAGTCCACAAGACCTTATGGTCAGCTAGGGGTACTCTGCCTTCTAACTCTAGGCCCAGTTGGGGGTAGGCCTGGCCTCAGGTTAAACTTGCCTAAAAAGCCTTTCGGTTGCCCTGGGACCTTTGCCATCCTCCCAGTCCGCAGGCTTCTCACTACAAGCCCCAGGGCCTTGTTTCTTTGGTCCTTCTTTCCACTGGGCCATCCAACCAGTGGATAATTAGGAAAGTGAGGCAGAAGGCCGGGAATGAACCCCCCCTCCCACCTCAGTACCACTGTGACCTTGGACCTTTGCCTACTCCAGGTGTAGGCCCATTGTGGTAAATTCGGGGAGACTCCTGAAATCTCAGGACAGCAAAGTGGCATCTCCGCCCCTTTTTCCTCTTCACTGCACCTGGGAACTGAGCATTCCCCAGGCACCAGGGAGGACAACATCTCTCCCTAAGGATCTGTCTCTTTCTCCCAGTAGCAAGCTGTACACATTGCCTGAGGATTTAAACTGATAGGGACAATCTGCAACTAATTCATATGCACTGCCTGAAAAAGTGCTCCAAGCAGATTCAATAATAACTTTCAAAAGGGAATTGGATAAATAGTTGAAAAGGAAAAATTTACAGGGCTATGGGGAAAGAGCGGGGAAGTGGGACTAATTGGATAACTCTTTCAAAGAGCCAGCACAGGCACGATGGGCCGAATGGCTTCCTTGTGTCCTGTATGATTGTACGAAACGGACGTCCGCCATCCTTTGAAGCTAACACTTAAAGAAAGAACTTGCACCTTTCGTGACCTCAGGACGTCCCAAAGTGCTTTACAGCCAATGGAGTACTTTGTGAAGTGTAGTCACTGTTGTAGTGTAGGGAAAGACATCAACCACTGCAAACTCCCACAAATAGCAGTGAAATAAATGACTAAATAATCTGTTTTAGTGATGTTGGTTGTGGGTTCGAGACTGCGGGGCCCTTAGTCGGGTGGCGGTTAAAATGGCGTCCTCGCCATCGAGACGCAACTACGCCATTTAAATTAGGCCCCCGCTCTTCTAGGGTGGGCGGCCTTCCCGTGCCTGAACTGCTGTGGGTCCAGGGCACCACTCCAGAGACTTGAGCCCATAATCCAGGCTGACACTCCAGTGCAGTACTGAGGGAGTGCTGCACTGTCGGATGAGACGATAAACTGAGGCCCTGTCTGCCCTCTCAGCTGGACATAAAAGATCCCAGGGCACAATTTTGAAGTTGAGCAGGAGAGTTCTCCTCGGCATCCTGGGTCAATATTTATCCCTCAACCAACATCAGTAAAAAACAGATGATCTGGTCATTATCACACTGCTGTTTGTGGGATCTTGCTGTGCACAAATTGACGTTTCCTCCATTACAACATTGACTACACTTCAAAGGGACTTCATTGGCTGTAAAGTGCTTTGGGACATCCTAAGGTTGTGACAGTCGCTATAAAAATGCAAGTCTTGCTTTTAATTTACCTACGTCAATTGGTGTTAATTGCTGGTCCTGGGCTGACCCAGATACATCAAGGATTAGTGACACAGCTTTCAGGGGAGACTCAGCCTGCTTAGAGACACCATCGTCGGACAGTTAACAGGAGGAAACCAACAGTGTAAGACTCCCTCCCTGTCCTCGCCATCACAGCTCTGCAGCAAGCAGCGGTGAATGGGATGGTCCACACACCAGGAGGAGGCATGGAGCTCAGCCTTCAGACCCTCAGTGCAGACACTCCCAGAAAGCAATAATCCTCACTCCGCCATTTCCAGTTTTCCCCCCCTTTCTCTCCCGAAGGCGCAGACTCTCGCTGGTATGCAGTTCCTCAGGCAGAGCAGAACGTCTGCACTTCGCGTAATTGACCGCGCATCGTTCACGACAGTGCGGCAATTCGACCACGTGGAGCATCGTGACCAAGAGCAATTCTGCAGTAAAAGAGGCTGGAATGGAGAAAGAATAAGGGAGAGAGAGGGGGGGATGGTATAAAGCGAGAGAAAGAGGAGGAGAGAGAGATGGGGATGTGAGAAAGGGAGAGACTAGGATTAAAAAATAGAAAGAGGGAGAGAAGGAGGGACAGAGAGAAAAAGAGGAAGAGAGAGGAAAAGAGAGAAACAGAGAAAGAAAGAGGGAGAGAGCCAGAGAGGTAAAGAAAGCAAGAGTGGGATTGAGAGAGAAAGAGAAAGATAAACTGTTAAAAAGAGAAAGGAGAAGGAGAGGGAGACTGGAACAGAGAGACATTGAAGGAAAAAGAGACTGGGAAAGAACGGGAGAGACATTGGGGCAAAGAAACAGAGAGACTAGGAGAGAGAGAGAAAGAGGGAGAGAAACTGACTCAGAGAAAGAAAGAAAGAGATTGGGGAAAAAGAGAGAGACAGAGGGATTGGGACAGAGAGAGAGAGAAATAGAGAGACAGGGGGATTGGGACAGAGAGAGATAGAGGGATAAAGAGAGAGAGAGGGATTGGGACAGAGAGAGAGGGATAGAGAGAGAGACAAAGGGATTGGGACAGAGAGAGAGAGAGAAATAGAGAGAGAGAGAGAGACAGGGGGATTGGGACAGAGAGAGAGAGAGGGATAAAGAGAGAGAGAGAGAGGGATTGGGACAGAGAGAGAGGGATAGAGAGAGAGACAAAGGGATTGGGACAGAGAGAGAGAGAGAAATAGAGAGAGAGAGAGACAGGGGGATTGGGACAGAGAGAGAGAGAGGGATAAAGAGAGAGAGAGAGAGGGATTGGGACAGAGAGAGAGGGATAGAGAGAGAGACAAAGGGATTGGGACAGAGAGAGAGAGGGATAGAGAGAGAGAGACAGAGGGATTGGGACAGAGAGAGAGAGGGATAGAGAGAGAGAGAGATGGGTTGGGACAGAGAGAGAGAGGGATAGAGAGAGAGAGAGACAGAGGGATTGGGACAGAGAGAGAGAGAGGGATAGAGAGAGAGAGACAGAGAGATTGGGACAAAGAGAGAGAGGGATAGAGAGGGAGAGACAGAGGGATTGGGACAGAGAGAGAGAGGGATAGAGAGAGAGAGAGATTGGGACAAAGAGAGAGAGGGATAGAGAGAGACAGACAGAGAGATTGGGACAAAGAGAGATAGGGATAGAGAGAGAGAGAGACAGAGGGATTGGGACAGAGAGACAGAGAGAGAGAGACAGAAAGAGAGAGAGAGACAGAGACAGACAGAGAGAGAGGGACAGCATCAGAGACTGAGAGAGAGAGGGACAGAGAGAGACAGAGACAGAGAGAGACAGAATCAGAGAGAGAGTGAGACAGAGAGGGAGAGAGAGAGAGACAAAGAGAGACAGAATCAGAGAGAGAGACAGAGAGAGATAGAATCAGAGAGAGAGTGAGACAGAGAGGGAGAGAGAGAGAGGGAGAATCAGAGAGAGAGTGAGACAGACACAGAGAGGGAGATAGAGAGAGAGAGACAGAGAGAGAAAGAGAGAGAGAGAGAGAGAGACAGAGACAGAGAGAGACAGAATCAGAGAGAGAGCGACAGAGAGAGACAGAATCAGAGAGAGAGCGACAGAGAGAGATAGAATCAGAGAGAGAGTGAGACAGAGAGAGACAGGGAGGGAGAGAGAGAGAGACAGAGAGAGCCAGAATCAGAGAGAGAGTGAGACAGAGACAGAGAGGGAGATAGAGAGATAAAGAGACAGAGAGACAGTCTGAGAGAGATGAGGGACAGAGAGAGAGAAACAGACAGAGACAGAGAGAAAGACAGAGAGAAAGTCAGAGAGAGAGACAGAGACAAGCTGAGAGGGAGACAGAGAGAGAAATGGATTGAGAGACAGAGACAGAAATAGAGATAGAAACAGAGAGAGAGAGAGACAGAGAGAGCGAGTGACAGAATCAGAGAGTGAGAAAGAGAGAGACAGAGAAACAGTCTGAGAGAGATGAGGGACAGAGAGAGACAGACAGACAGAGACAGAGAGAAAGACAGAGAGAGAGACAGAGAGAGAGTGAGACAGATAGACAGAGACAGAAAGAGAGAGACGGAGAGAAAGAGACACAGAGACAGAGAGAGAGACAGAGAGAAACAGAGAAAGAGAGACAGGGAGAGAGACAGGTAGAGAGACAGACAGACAGAGACACAGAGAGAGACAGAGTCATACAGAGACAGAGAGAGAGGGAGATAGAGACAGACAGAGAGGGACAGACAGAGAGACGCAAACAGAGATAGATAGACGGAGAGACAGTCTGAGAGAGAGAGAGGCAGAGAGTGACAGAGAGAAGCAGTGAGAAACAGAGAAACACATGGAGGGACAGAGAGAGACTGAGACAGATTGGGACAGACAGGGAGAGCGAGACCAGGAAAGACAGAGAGAGAGAGATACAGAGATTCAGAAACAGAGAGAGAAGCAGAGAGGGAGAGACAGAGAGAGCAAGAGACAGAGAGAGTGAGAGAGAGTGAGAGAAAGAGTCAGAGAGAGACAGAGGGAGATAGAGAAACACAGATAGAGACAGAGAGAAAGACAGAGAGAAAGATGGAAAGACAGAGAGAGAGAGAGACACAGAGAGAGAGAGACACAGAGAGAGAGAGAGACACAGAGAGAGAGAGAGATGGAGAGGGAGGGGCAGAGACAGAGAGACAGGAATAGAGAGAGAGACAAAGAGAGATGGAGAAAGAGAGACAGAGACAGAGAGACATAAACAGAGAGATAGGGAGACAGACAGAGAGACAGACAGAGAAAGATGGGGAGAGACAGAGACAGAGAGAGACAGTGAGATAGAGACAGAGGGAGAGAGTGAGAAAGAGAGACAGAGAGAGAGAGAGAGAGAGAAAGGCAGAGTGAGAGAGACAGAGCCAGAGAGACAGAGACAGAGAGAGATTGACAGAGAGAGAGAGAGAGAGAGAGAGAGACAGTCAGAGAGACATAGAGCGATACAGAGAAACATATAGACAGAGAGAGAGAGAGAGAGAGACAGACAGACAGATAGAGAGACTGAGAGAGAAAGACAGAGAGAGAGAGAGACAGAGACAGAAAGAGAGAGAGAGAGACAGACAGACAGATAGAGAGACTGAGAGAGAAAGACAGAGAGAGAGAGAGACAGAGACAGAAAGAGAGAGAGAGAGACAGACAGATGGAGAGACCTAGACAGAAAGAGAGAGAGAGAGAGAGAGAGAGACAGATAGAGAGACCGAGACAGAAAGAGAGAGAGAGAAAGAGAGAGACAGTCAGCGAGACATAGAGCGATACAGAGAAACATATAGACAGAGAGAGAGAGTGAGAGACAGATAGAGAGACCGAGAGAGAAAGAGAGAGAGAGAGACATAGAGAGAGAGAGAGAAAGAGAGAGAGAGAGACAGATAGAGAGACAGAGAGAGAGAGAGAGACGTAGAGTGAGACAGAGAGAGAGAGAGATGTAGAGAGAGAAACCCACACACGAGTGTATGGAGGTTATCCTGAAAGAGATTCAGCACAAGCTGCTGTGTTCACTGGGCTGTGTGCCAGTGAATGTTTTGATGAAGTGTGTGAGGAGACTTCCCCCAGTATGTGTAGATTGTGAGGAGGAGCAGTAGTGAATAATAATTCTGAACTTGGTGCTTCAGTTACGCTGACAGTGCCTCGAAGCACAGAGTTCCCACTCAGCACCTTGGAGAGTTACAGTGCTGTGGGGAAGTCGGAGACAATCTTCAGGAGAGAGAGAACGAAACAGAGAGCGAGAGACACAGAGAGAGAGAGAGAGAGAGACAGACAGACCAGCAGGAAGTGCAGAAAATGGGTGCAGTGCTGGGTAGTTTCACCATCCAAGCAAGACAGCAAGGCCATCTCCAAGGTAAGTGTATTTATGTACACACCACACACTCCAAGTGCAAACAGTGCGAGTGAATCTATGAGCCTGTAATTCTTTGTGTTATTGTCGACTTGGTATTTCCCAAGGTGGCTCAGCGACATATACCCGATCAATATTGTCAAATACTTGTTAATGTAGGGTCGGAGCAGCCCAGAGCTGTAAAAAGGCACAGCCTGGCTGATTCCTACACCCAGAAGAGGACGAGGGATCATTTTGTAGTTTCCCATTAGACGGGGTAGAAGGTTTTTGAGGCGTTGAGCGTTGAATGAGACACTGTAGACATACCCTCGTCACACCTCCAGCGGGGTCATTGAGTGACGTTGAGGGAGCAGACTGCAAACGACACAATTAGTGCAAGTCAGTCTCCACTTAGTTCAGACGTCAGCCTTGGCTCAGTGGTAGCTCTCTCGTCTCGGAGTCAGAAGGTCGTGGGTTCGAGGACCACTCCAGAGACTTGAGCACATAATCCAGGCTGACACTCCCTGTGCAGTACTGAGGGAGTGCTGCACTATCGGAGGTACTGTCTTTCCGAATGAGACGTTAAACCGAGGCCCCGTCTGCCCTCTCAGGTGGACGTAATAGATTCCCTTAGTTTCGAAGAAGAGCAGGGGAGTTCTCCCTGGTGTCCTGGGCCAATATTTATCCCTCAACCAACATCACTAAAAACAGATTACCTGGTCATTATCACATTAGTGTGTGTGGGACTGCTTTGTGTGCAAATTGGCTGCCATGTTTCCTACATTACAACAGAAAAACACTTCATTGCCTGTGAAGCACTTTGGGGCGTCCTGAGGTCGCCCTGTACAAACACAAGTTCTCCTTTCTAGAAAGGACTTCCCCCGTGGGTCAGTGGTTTAATGCAGGACCCACACAGACCAGGAGAGCCCCAGGTTCAATCCCTGAGCTGATCTCACCCTGTGCACTACAGTTCCTGGTCTAGGTAGGAAGCATTCAGCCAGGGGTCTCACTCCTGCTTCAAAGTGCCTTGGTTGATGGGGTTGAACTCAACTGCAAAGCACATTTCCGTCTCCATAGAATTTACAGCACAGAAACAGGCCATTCAGCCCAACTGGTCTGTGCCAGTGTTTATGCTCCACATTAGTCTCCTCCCACCCAACTGCATCTAATCCTATCAACATAACCTTCTATTCCTTTCTCCCTCATGTGTTTATCTAGCTTCCCTTAAATGCATCTATGCTATTCGCCTCAACTGCTCCGTGTAACAGTGAGTTCCACATTCTAACCACTCTCTGGGTAAAGAAGTTTCTCCTGAATTCCTTATTGGATTTATTAGTAATGATCCTATATTTATGGCCCCTTGTTTTGGAATCCCCCACAAGTGGAAAAATCTTCTCTACGTCTACCCCATCGAACCCTTTCATAATCTTAAAGACCTCTATCAGGCCACCCCTTAGTCTTCTCTTTACTAGAGAATAGAGCCCCAGCCTGTTCGATCTTTCCTGATAAGTGTAAACTCTCAGTTCTGGTAGCATCCTTGTGAATCTTTTTTGCACCTTCTCCATGGTATGCAGCTCGGCAGCCATCGGGGGAGCTGAAATGATACACTATTAAAATAAAACATTTCCCATCTCAAATAAACGAGGGTGACAGACCGGTCTGGGCCTCTCATCCTCTTCAATCATCTTTCCCAGCTCCTGAGTGAGCTTCAAATGGTGAAGATAATGCTACAATCAGTGTTCTTCCAAGTTGATGACAAGGGTCTGAATCATTCAAAAATATCATAGTAACGTACTAGGTACAGCACAGGAGAAGGCCATTTGGCCCATCGTGCCTGTGCCGCCTCTTTGAAAGAGCTATCCAATTAGTCCTTTTCCCCTGCTCTTTCCCCATTGCCCTGTAAATTTTTCCCCTTCAAGTATTTATCCAATTCCCTTTTGAAAGTTATTATTGAATCTGCTTCCACCGCCCTTTCAGGCAGTGCATTCCAGATCATTACAATTCGCTGTGTAAAAAAATGTTTCCTCGTGTTGCCTCTGGTTCTTTTGCCGATCAGCTTAAATCTGTGTCCTCTGGTCACCGACCCTTCTGCCGCTGGAAACAGCTTCTCCTTATTGACTCTATCAAAACCCCTCATGATTTTGAACATCTCTATCAAATCTCTAAGGAGAACAACCCCAGCTTCTCCAATCTCTCCACGTAACTGAAGTCTCTCATCCCTGGGACCATTCTAGTAAATTTCTTCTGCACCCTCTCTAAGGCCTTGACATCCTTCCTAAAGTGTGGTGCCCAGAATTGAGCATAATACTCCAGCTGGGGCCTAACCAGTGATTTATAAAGGTTTAGCATAACGAGCGACGGGCTGTGTCAGTACCGAGTGACGGGCTGTGTCAGTACCGAGTGACGGGCTGTGTCAGTACCGAGTGACGGGCTGTGTCAGTACCGAGTGACGGGCTGTGTCAGTACTGAGCCCCGGGCTGTGTCAGTACCGAGTGACGGGCTGTGCCAGTACCGAGTGACGGGCTGTGTCAGTACCGAGTGACGGGCTGTGTCAGTATCGAGTGACGGGCTGTGTCAGTACTGAGTGACGGGCTGTGTCAGTACTGAGTGACGGGCTGTGTCAGTACTGAGCCCCGGGCTGTGTCAGTACCGAGTGACGGGCTGTTCCAGTACCGAGTGACGGGCTGTGTCAGTACCGAGTGACGGGCTGTGTCAGTATCGAGTGACGGGCTGTGTCAGTACCGAGTGACGGGCTGTTCCAGTACCGAGTGACGGGCTGTGTCAGTACCGAGTGACGGGCTGTGTCAGTACTGAGCCCCGGGCTGTGTCAGTACCGAGTGACGGGCTGTTCCAGTACCGAGTGACGGGCTGTGTCAGTACCGAGTGACGGGCTGTGTCAGTACTGAGCCCCGGGCTGTGCCAGTACCGAGTGACGGGCTGTGTCAGTATCGAGTGACGGGCTGTGCCAGTACCGAGTGACGGGCTGTGTCAGTACCGAGCGACGGGCTGTGTCAGTACCGAGTGACGGGCTGTGTCAGTACCGAGTGACGGGCTGTGTCAGTACCGAGCCCCGGGCTGTTCCAGTACCGAGTGACGGGCTGTGTCAGTACCGAGTGACGGGCTGTTCCAGTACCGAGTGACGGGCTGTTCCAGTACCGAGTGACGAGCTGTGTCAGTACCGAGTGACGGGCTGTGTCAGTACCGAGTGACGGGCTGTTCCAGTACCGAGCCCCGGACTGTTCCAGTACCGAGTGACGGGCTGTGCCAGTACCGAGTGACGGGCTGTTCCAGTACCGAGCCCCGGGCTGTGCCAGTACCGAGTGACGGACTGTTCCAGTACCGAGCCCCGGACTGTGCCAGTACCGAGTGACGGGCTGTTCCAGTACCGAGCCCCGGGCTGTGTCAGTACCGAGCCCCGGGCTGTTCCAGTACCGAGCGACGGGCTGTTCCAGTACCGAGTGACGGGCTGTGCCAGTACCGAGTGACGGGCTGTGCCAGTACCGAGTGACGGGCTGTGTCAGTACCGAGTGACGGGCTGTGTCAGTACCGAGTGACGGGCTGTGTCAGTACCGAGCCCCGGGCTGTGTCAGTACCGAGTGACGGGCTGTGTCAGTACCGAGCCCCGGGCTGTGTCAGTACCGAGTGACGGGCTGTGTCAGTACCGAGTGACGGGCTGTGTCAGTACCGAGCCCCGGGCTGTGTCAGTACCGAGTGACGGGCTGTGTCAGTACCGAGTGACGGGCTGTGTCAGTACCGAGCCCCGGGCTGTGTCAGTACCGAGTGACGGGCTGTGCCAGTACCGAGTGACGGGCTGTGTCAGTACCGAGCCCCGGGCTGTGTCAGTATCGAGTGACGGGCTGTGCCAGTTGGGGGCGGATTTGTTAAGCCCCAACTTGACATAGTCGAGGCTGTTAGGAAATGACCCAGACTCGTGACAAAAAGAACAAGTAAGACCTTTTCTGGGCCTCGTCGGATATTATCGATGATTCAGCCCAGACCGCGCCATCAGGGCGGACCCTATGTCAGATCTAATCAGATCTCGGAAGGTGAAGATGCTCCAATGGACCCCTGTAGGGGAGACAGCATTTGGGGATCTCCGGGATGCCTTATGACCCAGTATTCTGACCCAGTACTGACGCTCTGGATTTCTCCTGGGATTTGACCCTCCAGACGGATGTGTTGGACACTGGGCTGGGGGACAGTGCTATCCCAGGTTATCGAAGGGGCCAAGCTTCCCATAATGTACCTGAGTATAAAGTTGCTATCTCGAGAATGAAACTATAGTTGAGAAGGAACGTTTTGTGATCAAACGGACGGTGGAGACGCTAAAGTATTATTTATTAGGCAAAACCTTCCAGCTGGTAACCGTTCGTGCCCCCCCTTAAGAGGATGCGGGCGAATAAGGAATAGAATGCTTGGGTTACACATTGGTTTTTGTCCCTCCAACCATATGCCTTTCCAGCTGAGCATAGAGTCGGGTTGGCACATGGGAACGTAGGTGCCCTCTCTCGAATGTCGTGCCTTAACGACAGAAACCGCTCAAGCCCCTGGCTCTTCGCTGGGGTGGGACGAGGTGGGGGGATACACAACAGAGTGAGAGAGGGACGCCACGTGAGCTGTAGGATGTTGGGAGCTCTGTATCTGAGATAGGGATACAACTTTAAGAAGTTATCTGGAAGATGGCATTAAGAAATTGTTGAACTTCATTGGCTTTAATCAGGAATGACTCCCAGCCTGTAAGGATAAAAGGCAGGGAGATGGTTTGGTTGGGGAGAGGATTTTGGAGAGGCAAGAGCCAAGAGAGATAAGAGGCGGGAGCCGAGAGAGATCAGAGGCGGGAGCCGAGAGAGATCAGAGGCGGGAGCCGAGAGAGATAAGAGGCAGGAATCGAGAGAGATCAGAGGCAGGAATCGAGAGGGATAAGAGGCAGGAGCCGAGAGAGATAAGAGGCAGGAATCGAGAGAGATCAGTGGCAGGAATCGAGAGGGATAAGAGGCAGGAATCGAGAGGGATAAGAGGCAGGAGCCGAGAGAGATAAGAGGCAGGAATCGAGGGAGATCAGAGGCGGGAATCGAGAGAGATAAGAGGCGGGAATCGAGAGAGATAAGAGGCAGGAATCGAGGGAGATCGGAGGCAGGAATCGAGAGAGATCAGAGGCAGGAATCGAGAGGGATAAGAGGCAGGAGCCGAGAGAGATCAGTGGCAGGAATCGAGAGGGATAAGAGGCGGGAATCGAGAGAGATCAGAGGCGGGAATCGAGAGAGATCAGAGGCGGGAATCGAGAGAGATCAGAGGCTGGAGCCGAGAGAGATCAGAGGCAGGAATCGGGAGAGATCAGAGGCGGGAATCGGGAGAGATAAGAGGCCGGAATCGAGAGAGATAAGAGGCGGGAATCGGGAGAGATAAGAGGCAGGAGCCGAGGGAGATAAGAGGCGGGAATCGGGAGAGATAAGAGGCGGGAGCCTGGAGGGATAAGAGGCGGGAATCGGGAGAGATAAGAGGCAGGAGCCGAGAGAGATAAGAGGCGGGAATCGGGAGAGATAAGAGGCGGGAATCGGGAGAGATAAGAGGCAGGAGCCGAGAGAGATAAGAGGCGGGAATCGGGAGAGATAAGAGGCGGGAGCCTGGAGGGATAAGAGGTAGGCTGGAAAGTAATACCTATCACTGTCTTGTTCATCGTTGCAAGTAAAGACACGATGTGGGTGAATAAACCTCACTTGTTTTAAGATCTAGTCTGTGTGTCTAATTGACCACTGGGTCCTGGGCCTCCAACAGCTTGTTACACTATTTCGGAGGCTTGTCGAGGGAGGAGTGGAGGTTGTGTTTACGGAGTCTCCACCGCAGGGGTCAACCTCTAGAACACACTCATTTAAATGTCACAGCGCTGAGGGAGGGGCTAACACGATCTGGGTTAATACTCATTTGTTGGGTGAGAGCGTAATTTAGTACAAGTGCATTAAATGTCCGTACAAGGACAGTGCTGACTGTAACTTCTACCCAGTAGCGAGCAGAGTGGGGAGGGGGTTTCACAGTGACATCCGCAGAGACCCAGACCGTGGGGGGTCTGTGCTTTCGGCCGTTATACGGAATCTGAACTGCGGGTCATCGTCAGTAAGTTCGGAACGGCAGAAACAGCCTGACTCTCAAGCAGAATAAGTGGGGCAGATTCAGACAACAGCTGTCCCCATCGCTGGGATGATTAAATATCACTGCTGCCTCCGCCATGTGCTCTGGGAAATGACTCTCCTGGTGCTGAACTGTAGCTCTTCACTTCATTCTATCAATCACAGTCACATGACAATGGATAGTTGACTAAGAGCAAAAGGCCCCCGTCAGCTGAGGGAATTCAATTGTTCGCCATGAGCGACCGTTGAGATAGCAGTGATTTATCAGTGCTGTGGACACACTTGGTGTAATTCTCATGTTCCAAACTCACTGATCTAGTTAGCAGCTGCTCAGCAGCTAGTTCCAAATGACAACCTCCTTTTCTAACTTTCCCCCAGTAGTTTCCATCAGAACCACCGTCCCCCTGATTACTCTGCCTGTTCCCCTTCAATAGTAGCCTGAAACTCAGATATTTGCCTCGGCGCATGTCTGCAGTGAGCTCGTCAATAGGGGCTCCCTCCATCTCTCACCCACTCCAACTACAACAAGCTATGGATGCTCGAACTCACAAGACTGACGCAGGGAAGCTTCAAACCCCAGCAGGCACAAGTTCAATATGAGGAAATTAGGAGATAGGAGGGAAAGCTGGGAGGGAATCTTTTTTCACCCAAAGGGTGATGGAGAAGTGGAATTATATACCAGGTGGAAGACACTGAAGTGGGCAGTGTCAATGGGGCCAAGAGACAATTAGATGTTTCCAGAGAGTGAAGGGATTGAGGGATATGCTGGGTAGGTGGGGTTGAGGGATATGGTGGGTAGGAGGGGTGGAGGGATACGGTGGGTAGGAGGGGTTGAGGGATATGGTGGGTAGGAGGGGTTGAGGGTTACGGTGGGTAGGAGGGGTGGAGGGATACGGTGGGTAGGAGGGGTTGAGGGATATGGTGGGTAGGAGGGGTTGAGGGTTACAGTGGGTAGGAGGGGTGGAGGGATACGGTGGGTAGGAGGGATTGAGGGATATGGTGGGTAGGTGGGGTTGAGGGTTACGGTGGGTAGGAGGGGTGGAGGGATATGGTGGGTAGGAGGGGTTGAGGGATATGGTGGGTAGGAGGGGTTGAGGGATATGGTGGGTAGGAGGGGTGGAGGGATATGGTGGGTAGGAGGGGTTGAGGGATATGGTGGGTAGGAGGGGTTGAGGGTTATGGTGAGTAGGAGGGGTTGAGGGATATGGTGGGTAGGAGGGGTTGAGGGATATGGTGGGTAGGAGGGGTTGAGGGATATGGTGGGTAGGAGGGGTTGAGGGATATGGTGGGTAGGAGGGGTTGAGGGATATGGTGGGTAGGAGGGGTGGAGGGATACGGTGGGTAGGAGGGGTTGAGGGATATGGTGGGTAGGAGGGGTTGAGGGATATGGTGGGTAGGTGGGGTTGAGGGATATGGTGGGTAGGAGGGGTTGAGGGATAAGGTGAGTAGGAGGGGTTGAGGGATATGGTGGGTAGGTGGGGTTGAGGGATATGGTGGGTAGGAGGGGTTGAGGGTTACGGTGGGTAGGAGGGGTTGAGGGATACGGTGGGTAGGAGGGGTTGAGGGTTACGGTGGGTAGGAGGGGTGGAGGGATACGGTGGGTAGGAGGGGTTGAGAGATATGGTGGGTAGGAGGGGTTGAGGGATACGGTGGGTAGATGGAGTTGAGGGATACGGTGGGTAGGTGGAGTTGAGGGATACGGTGGGTAGGTGGGGTTGAGGGATACGGTGGGTAGGAGGGGTTGAGGGATACGGTGGGTAGGTGGGGTTGAGGGATACGGTGGGTAGGTGGGGTTGAGGGATATGGTGGGTAGGAGGGATTGAGGGATATGGTGGGTAAGTGGGGTTGAGGGATACGGTGGGTAGGTGGGGTGGAGGGATATGGTGAGTAGGAGGGGTTGAGGGATATGGTGAGTAGGAGGGGTTGAGGGATATGGTGAGTAGGAGGGGTTGAGGGATATGGTGAGTAGGAGGGGTTGAGGGATATGGTGAGTAGGAGGGATTGAGGGATACGGTGGGCTTGATCTATTAAAAAGGGTGGGATTTTTTCAATTCACCCTCAGGATGTGGGTGTCGCTGGCGAGGCCGGCATTTATTGCCCATCCCTAATTGCCCTTGAGAAGGTGGTGGTGAGCCGCCTTCTTGAACCGCTGCAGTCCGTGTGGTGAAGGTTCTCCCACAGTGCTGTTCGGTCGGGAATTCCAGGATTTTGACCCGGTGATGATGAAGGAACGGCGATACATGTCAGTCAGAATGGTGTGCGACTTGGAGGGGAACTTGGAGATGATGGCGTTCCCATGACATTGCTGCTTATCCTTCTATGTGGTACAGGTTGCAGGGCTGGGAGCTGCTGTCATAGTAACCTCAGTGAGTTACTGCAGTGTATTATGTCGATGGTACAAACTGCAGCCACAGTGCACCAGTGATGTGGGGGTGGAGGTGGGTGGATATAGAATCCAGCTGCAGGGGTACTATTCAAATGAACAGATTTGTTCTGAATGGTGTCGAGTTCCTTAAGAACTGTCGTGTGGTGAGAACTCCTAGCGAACTCCTGACTTGAGCCTTGTAGATGGTGGAGCTATTTCAAGGGGTCAGGAGGTGACAGAGTATCCAGCATCTGTCCTTCTTTCGTAATCATTGTGCTGATTTAGCCGGCCAAGCTTCTGGTCAGTGGTGACCCTCAGGACGTTGATGATGCAGCACTCAGTGAGGCCTGGATGGATCGGCCCTTTCTTGTTGGATAAGGTCAGTGCCCTGCACTTACGTGGTGCAAATGTTAGCTGCCATTTGTCAGCCCAAGCCTTGGATGTTCTTCAGGACCTACTGGAGGTTGGCATGGGCTGCATTATCGGAGGGGTTGAGAATGGAGCTGAAAACGAGAATCGTCAGCAAGCAGCACCCCCCCTGACAGGAGGGAAGGTCATTGATGAAGCAGCTGAACTCGGTGGGGCCAGAACACTGTCCACATAAACTCCTGGGGTGGGATGGGGGGGGTCATGTTAACTTTTATCGCTGGGCGAAAAATGAGTGATAGCGAAACGGCCGTTGGTTTTACACCCGGTCGATTGAAGTCCCTTGTCTTTCACTCTCGAGCTGGACTCCACCATGGTTGAGGTTGAGGATGTTCATGTAGCCTCCTACTCCTGTTAGTTGCCTTGTTGTCCACCACCATTCTCGACTGGATGTGGCAGGGTTACAGAGCTTTGCTCTGATCTTTCTCTCTTCCCCCCCACCTCTTCTTCCTCTCTTTCCCATCCCCTCATCTTCCTCGCTTTCCCATCCCCTCTTCTTCCTCTCTTTCCCCTCCCCTCATCTTCCTCTCTTTCCCATCCCCTCTTCTTCCTCTCTTTCCCCTCCCCTCATCTTCCTCTCTTTCCCATCCCCGCACCTTCCTCTCTTTCCCATCCCCTCACCTTCCGCTGTTTCCCCTCCCCTCATCTTCTTCTCTCACCCCTCCCTTCTCCTCTACTCTCCTTACCCTTTCTTCTCTCCCTTCTCCTCATAAAACAAAAGTTCAATGTAAAGCTAAGATTGAATTGTGGATCAGTTCACTTATGCAATGTCTTTTAACAACATCAATTCTGTAGATTCTGTGACCTAAATCCTTATAACTTCTCAAACTATAGCATATATTGATCAATTTATTTGTCATTTGATAACATTTCTGTGAATTGTTTTGCTACATCTATAGCCGGCTGCTTTGGGTGCTCAGGATGCAGGTTACCCCGTGTAGTCATTTCACTACGTTGGTACCTCATTCAAAGGTAGGTTTGGACCATCTTTCTACACTCCTCATTGAGTCAGGGTCGGTCTGGATTGATGGTGGTCGAGGAGTGGTGGGTCGGGCCCTCAAATTACAGATTGTGGTGTTTTATAACTCATGGATGCCAGGCCTGTCCTTAGCCTGGTTAACTGTGTTGGTGCCACATTACGTGGTGACCTGACTGTAAAGATGAGACTGTCTCCACAAGGACCATGTGGTAGTCACTCCCACCAATACCGTCACGGACAGACATTTCAAGTAGCCTCATGTTGGTTCCATCACCATTTTTTAAGTTCATTCTCGAGATGAGGGCGTCGCTGGCAAGGCCGGCATTTATTGCCCGTCCCTTTTTGCCCTGAGAAGGTGAAGGTGGGCCTTCTTAAACCTCTACAGTCCATGTCTTCTTGTTCTTTGTAGCAGTTTGTTACAATTGAGTGGATCACTCGGTCACTTCAGAGGGAAATTAAGTGGGACTGGGGTCACATATCGGCCAGACCGGGTAAGGACGGCAGGTTTCCTTCCCTAAAGAGCACTAGTGAACCAGTTGGGTTTTTACGACAATCCGACAGCTACATGGTTACTTCTAGTGATACCAGCTTTATATTTCCAGATTTTAAATAATTCAAACTCTCAAACTACCATGGTGGATTATTAGCCTCTGGATTATTATTCCAGTAACATAAGCACTATACCACCATACCCCACAGAGTGTGTCATGGTGCCTCCCACCAGTGAGAGAGATTTGAAAACAAGGATGAGAATTTTAAAATCAAGGCATTCCCAGACGTGGGACCAATGTAGGTCAGCCTCGACAGGGGTGATGGGTGAACGGGACTTGATGCGAGCTAGGATACGGAAAGCAAAGTTTTGGATGAGCTCAAGTTTATGGAGGCTGGAAAATGGGAGGTCGGCCTGGAGGGCATTGGAATAGTCAAGTCTAGAGGTAATAAAGGCATGGATGAGGTTTTCAGTAGCTGATGAGCTGAGGCAGGGACGGAGATGGGCGATGTTACGGAGGTGGAAGTAGGTGGTAGATGTTGATGGGGTTGGAAGCTCAGCTCAGGGTCAAATAGGACGCCAAGGTGGTGAACAGTTTGGTTCAGCCACATGGTGTCCGGGGAGGGGGATGGAATCGGTGGCTAGGGAACAGAGTTTGTGGCGGGGACCAAAGACAATGGCTTCAGTCTTCCCAATATTTAGCAGGAGGAAATTGCAGCTCATGGATCCTGAAGGGGGCACTTTGGGAGGAGGGGGAAGATATGGCATCTGGGGAGATAAATTAGGGGAAGAAGGAAGGTATTGAGATCAGAGATGGGCAGATGTGGGCAGTGGTGCCCGGTGTGCAGTGACCCATGGTGTTGCAGGCTCTGTGAGGGCAGTGGTGCCCGGTGTGTAGTGACCTGTGATGTTCCAGACTCTGTGTGGGCAGTGGTGCCCGGTGTGTAGTGACCTGTGGTGTTCCAGACTCTGTGTGGGCAGTGGTGCCCGATGTAGTGACCTGTGGTGTTCCAGACTCTGTGTGGGCAGTGGAGCCCGTGTGTAGTGACCTGTGGTGTTGCAGGCTCTGTGAGGGCAGTGGTGCCCGGTGTGTAGTGACCTGTGGTGTTGCAGGCTCTGTGTGGGCAGTGGTGCCCGGTGTGTAGTGACCTGTGGTGTTGCAGACTCTGTGTGGGCAGTGGTGCCCGGTGTGCAGTGACCCATGGTGTTGCAGGCTCTGTGAGGGCAGTGGTGCCCGGTGTGTAGTGACCTGTGATGTTCCAGACTCTGTGTGGGCAGTGGTGCCCGGTGTGTAGTGACCTGTGGTGTTCCAGACTCTGTGTGGGCAGTGGTGCCCGATGTAGTGACCTGTGGTGTTCCAGACTCTGTGTGGGCAGTGGAGCCCGTGTGTAGTGACCTGTGGTGTTGCAGGCTCTGTGAGGGCAGTGGTGCCCGGTGTGTAGTGACCTGTGGTGTTGCAGGCTCTGTGTGGGCAGTGGTGCCCGGTGTGTAGTGACCTGTGGTGTTGCAGACTCTGTGTGGGCAGTGGTGCCCGGTGTGTAGTGACCTGTGGTGTTGCAGGCTCTGTGAGGGCAGTGGTGCCCGGTGTGTAGTGACCTGTGGTGTTCCAGGCTCTGTGTGGGCAGTGGTGCCCGGTGTGTAGTGACCTGTGGTGTTGCAGACTCTGTGTGGGCAGTGGTGCCCGGTGTGTAGTGACCTGTGGTGTTGCAGGCTCTGTGAGGGCAGTGGTGCCCGGTGTGTAGTGACCTGTGGTGTTGCAGACTCTGTGTGGGCAGTGGTGCCCGGTGTGTAGTGACCTGTGGTGTTGCAGACTCTGTGTGGGCAGTGGTGCCCGGTGTGTAGAGTGACCTGTGGTGTTCCAGGCTCTGTGAGGGCAGTGGTGCCCGTGTGTAGTGACCTGTGGTGTTCCAGACTCTGTGTGGGCAGTGGTGCCCGTGTGTAGTGACCTGTGGTGTTCCAGGCTCTGTGAGGGCAGTGGTGCCCGGTGTGTAGTGACCTGTGGTGTTGCAGACTCTGTGTGGGCAGTGGTGCCCGTGTGTAGTGACCTGTGGTGTTCCAGACTCTGTGTGGGCAGTGGTGCCCGTGTGTGTAGTGACCTGTGGTGTTGCAGACTCTGTGTGGGCAGTGGTGCCCGGTGTGTAGAGTGACCTGTGGTGTTCCAGACTCTGTGTGGGCAGTGGTGCCCGGTGTGTAGAGTGACCTGTGGTGTTCCAGACTCTGTGTGGGCAGTGGTGCCCGTGTGTAGTGACCTGTGGTGTTCCAGACTCTGTGTGGGCAGTGGTGCCCGGTGTGTAGAGTGACCTGTGGTGTTCCAGACTCTGTGTGGGCAGTGGTGCCCGGTGTGTAGAGTGACCTGTGGTGTTCCAGACTCTGTGTGGGCAGTGGAGCCCGTGTGTGTAGAGTGACCTGTGATGTTCCAGACTCTGTATGGGCAGTGGTGCCCGGTGTGTAGAGTGACCTGTGGTGTTCCAGGCTCTGTGTGGGCAGTGGTGCCCGGTGTGTAGAGTGACCTGTGGTGTTCCAGACTCTGTGTGGGCAGTGGTGCCCATGTGTGTAGTGACCTGTGGTGTTGCAGACTCTGTGTGGGCAGTGGTGCCCGGTGTGTAGAGTGACCTGTGGTGTTCCAGACTCTGTGTGGGCAGTGGTGCCCGGTGTGTAGTGACCTGTGGTGTTCCAGACTCTGTGTGGGCAGTGGTGCCCGGTGTGTAGAGTGACCTGTGGTGTTCCAGACTCTGTGTGGGCAGTGGTGCCCGTGTGTGTAGAGTGACCTGTGGTGTTCCAGACTCTGTGTGGGCAGTGGTGCCCGTGTGTATAGAGTGACCTGTGGTGTTCCAGACTCTGTGTGGGCAGTGGTGCCCGGTGTGTAGAGTGACCTGTGATGTTCCAGACTCTGTGTGGGCAGTGGTGCCCTTGTGTAGAGTGACCTGTGGTGTTCCAGACTCTGTGTGGGCAGTGGTGCCCGGTGTGTAGAGTGACCTGTGATGTTCCAGACTCTGTGTGGGCAGTGGTGCCCGGTGTGTAGAGTGACCTGTGATGTTCCAGACTCTGTGTGGGCAGTGGTGCCCGGTGTGTAGAGTGACCTGTGGTGTTCCAGACTCTGTGTGGGCAGTGGTGCCCGGTGTAGTGACCTGTGGTGTTCCAGACTCTGTGTGGGCAGTGGTGCCCTTGTGTAGATTGACCTGTGGTGTTCCAGACTCTGTGTGGGCAGTGGTGCCCGTGTGTATAGAGTGACCTGTGGTGTTCCAGACTCTGTGTGTGCAGTGGTGCCCGGTGTGTAGAGTGACCTGTGGTGTTCCAGACTCTGTGTGGGCAGTGGTGCCCGGTGTGTAGAGTGACCTGTGGTGTTCCAGACTCTGTGTGGGCAGTGGTGCCCTTGTGTAGATTGACCTGTGATGTTCCAGACTCTGTGTGGGCAGCGGTGCCCGTGTGTATAGAGTGACCTGTGGTGTTCCAGACTCTGTGTGGGCAGTGGTGCCCGGTGTGTAGAGTGACCTGTGGTGTTCCAGACTCTGTGTGGGCAGTGGTGCCCGGTGTGTAGAGTGACCTGTGGTGTTCCAGACTCTGTGTGGGCAGTGGTGCCCGGTGTGTAGAGTGACCTGTGGTGTTCCAGACTCTGTGTGGGCAGTGGTGCCCGGTGTGTAGAGTGACCTGTGGTGATCCAGACTCTGTGTGGGCAGTGGTGCCCGGTGTGTAGAGTGACCTGTGGTGTTCCAGACTCTGTGTGGGCAGTGGTGCCCATGTGTGTAGTGACCTGTGGTGTTCCAGACTCTGTGTGGGCAGTGGTGCCCGGTGTGTAGAGTGACCTGTGGTGTTCCAGACTCTGTGTGGGCAGTGGTGCCCGGTGTGTAGAGTGACCTGTGGTGTTCCAGACTCTGTGAGGGCAGTGGTGCCCGGTGTGTAGTGACCTGTGGTGTTCCAGACTCTGTGTGGGCAGTGGTGCCTGGTGTAGTGACCTGTGGTGTTGCAGGCTCTGTGTGGGCAGTGGTGCCCGGTGTGTAGAGTGACCTGTGGTGTTCCAGACTCTGTGTGGGCAGTGGTGCCCGGTGTGTAGAGTGACCTGTGGTGTTCCGGACTCTGTTTGGGCAGTGGTGCCCGGTGTGTAGAGTGACCTGTGGTGTTCCAGACTCTGTGTGGGCAGTGGTGCCCGGTGTGTAGAGTGACCTGTGGTGTTGCAGACTCTGTGTGGGCAGTGGTGCCCGGTGTGTAGAGTGACCTGTGGTGTTGCAGACTCTGTGTGGGCAGTGGTGCCCAGTGTGTAGAGTGACCTGTGATGTTCCAGACTCTGTGTGGGCAGTGGTGCCCGGTGTGTAGAGTGACCTGTGGTGTTCCAGACTCTGTGTGGGCAGTGGTGCCCGTGTGTGTAGAGTGACCTGTGGTGTTCCAGGCTCTGTGTGGGCAGTGGTGCCCGTGTGTAGTGACCTGTGGTGTTCCAGACTCTGTGTGGGCAGTGGTGCCCGGTGTGTAGAGTGACCTGTGGTGTTCCAGACTCTGTGTGGGCAGTGGTGCCCGGTGTAGTGACCTGTGGTGTTCCAGACTCTGTGTGGGCAGTGGTGCCCGGTGTGTAGAGTGACCTGTGATGTTCCAGACTCTGTGTGGGCAGTGGTGCCCATGTGTAGTGACCTGTGGTGTTCCAGTCTCTGTGTGGGCAGTGGTGCCCGGTGTGTAGAGTGACCTGTGGTGTTCCAGACTCTGTGTGGGCAGTGGTGCCCGGTGTGTAGAGTGACCTGTGGTGTTCCAGACTCTGTGTGGGCAGTGGTGCCCGGTGTGTAGTGACCTGTGGTGTTCCAGACTCTGTGTGGGCAGTGGTGCCCGTGTGTGTAGAGTGACCTGTGATGTTCCAGACTCTGTGTGGGCAGTGGTGCCCATGTGTAGTGACCTGTGGTGTTGCAGACTCTGTGTGGGCAGTGGTGCCCATGTGTAGTGACCTGTGGTGTTGCAGGCTCTGTGTGGGCAGTGGTGCCCATGTGTAGTGACCTGTGGTGTTCCAGACTCTGTGTGGGCAGTGGTGCCCGGTGTAGTGACCTGTGGTGTTGCAGACTCTGTGTGGGCAGTGGTGCCCGGTGTAGTGACCTGTGGTGTTCCAGACTCTGTGTGGGCAGTGGTGCCCGGTGTAGTGACCTGTGGTGTTGCAGGCTCTGTGTGGGCAGTGGTGCCCATGTGTAGTGACCTGTGGTGTTCCAGGCTCTGTTGTGGGCAGTGGTGCCCGGTGTAGTGACCTGTGGTGTTGCAGGCTCTGTGTGGGCAGTGGTGCCCGGTGTAGTGACCTGTGGTGTTGCAGACTCTGTGTGGGCAGTGGTGCCCGGTGTGTAGAGTGACCTGGAATGTTCCAGACTCTGTGTGGGCAGTGGTGCCCGGTGTAGTGACCCGTGGTGTTCCAGGCTCTGTGTGGGCAGTGGTGCCCGGTCTGTAGTGACCTGTGGTGTTCCAGTCTCTGTGTGGGCAGTGGTGCCCGGTCTGTAGTGACCTGTGGTGTTCCAGTCTCTGTGTGGGCAGTGGTGCCCGGTGTGTAGTGACCTGTGGTGTTCCAGACTCTGTGTGGGCAGTGGTGCCCGTGTGTAGTGACCTGTGGTGTTGCAGACTCTGTGTGGGCAGTGGTGCCCGGTGTGTAGAGTGACCTGGAATGTTCCAGCCTCCCTGTGAGAGGATGTGGGTCCCACTGGTGGGTACCAGGCCTGGCGATGCATCCCTACTCCACCCCCCCCCGATCTTTCTCAAGGCGGGGGGAGGGGGTGGTTGAGGAGAACATGGTTGGGGTAAAGGAGGGGTGAGGGTGGGGGGATCCTGAGCAATCCCACCTCCCCGAGGGCGGTAGCCACATTTTCCGGCTGTCCTGGGCGGATGGGCACCTGAGGCGCGGCTGAAATGACACTTGTGCCCGCCGGGTAATGATATACCCCCACCCCCCACACCTCCCGCTGATCCCACAAACTCGGGAACTGACCCCCGGCGAGACCTGAGGACTTTCAGCCCCGCCCACATTCTCGCTGAACCCGCGGGGTTAACCCATGGGGCACTAGGAGCAGGCGGGAGCCAGTTTTGGCCAGCGAGTCACCTTCCTCATTGCCTCACCCACAGGGGGCCCTGTACAGTCACCAAGGGGGTGTCGGTGGAGAAATGTTTAATGTGACGCAGGCAGTGGCCCGAGAGGAGAGGGCCAGGCATTCTCCTGCTCCACTCACATCTATCAACTCCCCATTTCGCTGAAGTACTGGCCCAGGGGGAGAGGCCTGTGGAGAAGATGGATCATTCCCGAGGAGTGAGGATTTGTTCGGAGTAAGATTGATTATTAGGGCACAGTAACGAGCCTTCTAATCGCCCGCAGTTAAATTAATAACACGCAACAGGGTGCTAAACAAACAGCAACATCTCACACCTCGTCAGTCGTCACCTCCACGGCCTGTAAATCTGCTTCCCAGATGCGGTGAGAGTGCCTGTAATTGGTCCTCTTTTTATAAAAGTCCAGGATACAGCAGCTTGTCACGAGATTTATTAGGTGGGGGCAGTGTCTACTCGATGCTGGGAATCCCACAACACCGAGTCTCACACTGCCTTTGAGGATCCCACGGGGAACGTCTGGTCGCTGGATTCCTAGTGAACATTGGCACCACCCCCCCCCCCGCCCCCCCCACCGATCCTGGTCCAGCTCCCAGCGGGAAATTTGGTAATAGCGCATTTATATTGGGGCAGGATGGGGTCACTCTGCTCGGTTGGGAGAGAACGTGCTGCGGCATCAGCGAGCCTGCAATCCACGGTAAATATGGTTAAACGTGCGGCATTCTATATTGCCAACGATCTTTCCGCGATACAGCTCCCATGAAAGAAAGGATTGAGAAATTGGGAGTTTTTATCCACTGCAATAGAGATGGTTAAAGGGGGATCTTCTCAAGGATAAATATTGGCCAGGACACTGGGGAGAACTCCCCCGCTCTTACTTTGAATAATGCCGTGGGCTCTTTCACATCCACTTGAGAAGGCAGATGGATCTCAGTTTAGCGTCTCATGAGAAAGACAGTGCAGTGTTCCCTCAGTACCGTACTGAAGTGTTATCCTTGATTATGCGCTCAAGTCTGAACCCACAGACTCCTGTCTCAGAGGCAAGGTGCTACGCACTGAGCCACGGCTGACATCTGCATCCGTAGGTCGCTCCCTTTGTCAAGTTCCACCCCACCCCTGGAGTAGGTTTCCCTCCTGGTTTTGCTCCCAATATGAGTGCTTTGCATTAGACCGTATTGAGTTCCATTTGGCACTGAACAGATCAGACGCAAACCCTTTTGTGACAGGCACTGCTGCGAAAACACTGAGAGTACTTTAAAATACCTGAAACCGCGGCGTCAAAGGCTGGGTTTTAAAATGTTGTGGATTATTTGGGGCGATTGTGGGAGGTGAGGAGTTGTATGGTTTTGAGGTCCTAGGATAGATTGAGCCAGAGTAGGAGACGGTTAAATGACTCTTGATTTCAACAGAGTGAAGGTGGAGGGGGAAGGAAGGAGTGTAGGATGGGGTTTCTCGAGCAGGAGTGACTCGAAGGGACAATCCGAGGAGCACTGACCACAATCGGAGCAATGAAATAGGGAGATGAGGAAAGATTTGGACAGAGTGAGAGATTGGAGCCTGGAGGTGAGAAAGGATTAACCATTAGACATTAGGCTATTAACGTTATTTGTGACTCTCTCCCTCTAAAGGAGAATTCACACTAAACGTCGTGTCTAAACCAGCCTTCCCACACTATCCTGCCTGGTGTAACACTCTAACTAATTTGCTTACGGGTTGATCTTTAATCAAAAAGGCTCACAGGATGTCTTGTTCCTGAAGTATAATGGTTTTATTAAGATGTTACAATAAGTAGTAAAGATGTTAAAATACAACAATATAATTATAACATACTGAATATAACATTGGGATACAACCTGGCACATGGACAACGTTCCAGATTGATCACTCCCAAAGGCCCTTGTGATAAAGTATTGAGCACAACACAGTCTTTGCTCTGAGAATGTTCTAACTAGTACACTTTAAGTCTTGAGTAATACAGGTTACAACCACCCGTTAGTAGGACCTTGAGCCCCTCCTCCCTTTTTGGGCCCGCACATCAATCAATCTGCGGACTTCGACACATTCCACAGAAACAGACAACTAAAGCTTTCCCATGCCATGGTCTTATAAACATGAGATAGAAAATGGAGACAGGATGGCTCATGATGTGAGCAACCAAGGGTGCATTAGTCAACAAGGTTGAGACAATCTCGAATACATGCAAACAATATCCAACAAAGACCCATGTCAAAATGCTGTTTCTTACATATCCCACCTATTGGGCCTACAGGGTGTATTCCTGTTAGGCTCACATGTCCACACCGACCTTAGCTCACAGCTCGGAAATGCAATATAGCATTTGCATATTCAGCTTTTTATACATTGAGGATACTACACAAAGCATTACAATAAGGTGTCGCTCTGGTGTGACCGTACGGTCAAGTATAGTTTTAAGACTCAGTGACAGTGGGTGGAATCGGATGTCCAAACTCTATCATTGCATTCTCGGCTTCCTCCCTTAAACTGATTTCCACCTGAATTCCCGTAGCGTTATGAGCATTCACTGGGATCAGGACCGTGCATTGCAATGACGGTAAGCAAAGTCCGTTGTCGTTACACGGCATCTTGCTCCTCCCAGTTTTCATTTTTGAATACTGACTGTACAGTTAGGGGAGGACTTATCCAGGGTTGAAACCACGAGCCGGGACACTGTTCTGGGTGACGTCACACCGACACATCCACGTTTCCTTGATCAGAGTCCAGCAAGATCAATCTGGTGCCACCCAGGTTCCACCACTCTGCCAATACGTTTGGATAATTAACCAATTCCTTATGTATAGTGTCACAGCCATATCTGTGCGTCTGTCCCAATGGCTGCTTGTCTGTCTGTCTGCCTGTCTCTCCTCTGTCCTGTGTTTCTCAAAATCTGTTATTCACATTTCTTGACTCCTAATCGGACATGCCCAAGGTGGACATATTCTCAACACATAAGACGCTGGCCCTTATCTCGAAATCTGCAATGCAAAGCATCATCTCGCTCAGCCTGTCATTTTGCATTCTGGGTGGTTTTAACTTGGCTACTTCATTGTCCTTACCTATCTTATGTTTATAAGTGTATGCTGTTTATGCATTAAAATGCCTAACCTAATCGTGAGTGATTTATGTGTTAAAAACACTTAATCTAAACGGAAATTTATATGCCGAAGAGATTAGTTCCTGACCCCACATCCTTTAATCAAAGCAGCCAGTTCCAAGTTCTAGGTTTTCTGTGACTGTCTCTTAATTAATCATTTGAACCAACACACTGTAGAATTATGAGGGCAATTATCTGGGCTATGAAAAAAAAACTCATTGATACTATTCCAGCCCATGGCTGACTAATGTTGTAAACCATTCATGATTCCCAAGGGGAGAGGTCCCCTTTTCAATCTCAGCATTACGTTGTTTCATGTGCACTGTCAGTCTATCAATATTAGAGGTTTTAAACCACAGAAGTAATCTAAGAAAGTAATTTCCTTCACTACTTCTCAGTCTTAATCTCCAGCAGCCCCTGGTCACCCCGCATGGCTCTCCCCCCAACCCCCCTCCACCCTCCACCCCACCCCACCCCACCCCCCTCCTTTGTGGGATCCTGGGGGCCTTATCCAAGGTCCTCATCTTGTTAGCATCACAGACCGATCTCCAGCCATTTGCTCTTCTAATCTAAGTTTCATTTGGTTAATATTACACATCATGATAGAGACAAAGAAAATCATAATACATTGTACAGAAAACTACAGAAACTCGGCTCCCCCAAATACTCCCATATTATCAAGAAATCTTGGACTTCAAAGATCCTCCAGCTCCCCCTTTTCCCATTATCCATCTTGTGGATAATTCAGGCTAAGTATTATTTCTCCCCGGCCCTCAGTTGTCCCAATTTCATTGTGAACTCAAAGAAACCCAACCCTGAATTCTGGAAATCCAAATTCTCTGTCCCTCTTTACTTTAATTAGTTGGTTTCTCCATGTGTCAGTGCCTTGATTAAAAGGTTTTCTCACTCTCCTGACTACATTAACTACTTCATGTCATGCTGTTGTCAAGTAACTGAGCATGTTCTGAGACCTGTTCTTCAGTGCACCTCCATCATGCATTTCGGCACACTAGTTGCCTCACATTCGCACTTACAGCGGCATCCCGAGATCATTCCACACTTGATATCAGATACAAGCCATTCCTGCGCTCTCAGGTTATCTTATCAAAAGATTGGGGGTGTCTGGAGGTCTTTACTTATCTTCCCCTGCACAGTCCTGATGTCTGGGTAGTGGCCAGGCCATCAAATGCATTTTCTTCTTATTCAGTGTAGACAAGGACACAAACATCTCCAAGAGAAAGCTATCAATTAACTACTCTCTCCTACACTTGCCTTACTTTCATGGGAATGTACTCGTGGATGCGCTCACACATCTTTCAATCATCTAGAACAAAGACCCTAGACCCCATTTAGTGGTACACTTTCTCTGCTTCCATCACATACCTTCAACCACTTCCTCATACCATTTTACACATCCCATTAATTACCATTTCATCTCATTCATGAGCCCTGGAGGAACTTTACTGGCTCGAGGGGCCGATTGGCCTACGCCTACTCCTGCTCCAATTTCTTATGTTCTTATGTTCTTATGTTCTAATACAATATCATTTGTTAATGGTATCCATGTGGTTTATATCAATTAGTGTTAATTGTATTCAGGTGGTATGTATCAATTGGGACTCTCTTGTATCCATATATAAGAGAACTTATCTAGGGTGTGGTGTGGGTGTAATGTGGAGCTCTGTGAATAAAGGCTCGGCAGCAACTGAAGACCGGGCTCTAGTATTCAATCCTTTACCACCGGGCTATCCAGCTTAGGACATGGTAGCAGAGAATGGTTGCCTAAAGATGGAGGTCGGAAACAATTTTGTTTTTGGACTTAAAACAAAACAAAATTAGTGGCCATTTTGGAAAATGGCAGAAAGCAAGTTTAAATCATCGAGGTACAATTTCCCTCCGATATTCTCGGAGTTTGAAACCTATGACCAGTGGAAGAATAAGGTTGATATGTGGACACTACACTGCCAGAAAGAAAACAAGGCATGGCCTTGGCATTGTCGCTTCCTGAACGAAGTAAAATCAGAAGTAAGGTATTTTCTGAGAATATGATTATAATTGTCATAAATACAGCAGCTGAGAGTCCTTTTAGCAATAATCTTTGTGAAAGGAATCATGCTGTGATTGATAGCATGGTGCATAAAATTTTGGCTGATTGCACAGAGTGTGAATTGTCAATTGTTCTAGTATGGGCAGTTCATGCAAAGAATCCTCTTCAGATGGTTGGAGGATATAGTCCTTACCAACTGGTCTATGGGCACAATCCCAAATTGCCTTCTGTTCTTTGCGATAATCCTCCTGCTCTAGAAGATATTACAATTAGTGCCACTTTTTCTGAGCATTTAAATGCTATGCATGCAGAGGGACAGGCTTTTATCAGGGCTGAGGTATCAGAAATAATTTGTAAAGCACTGAGGCATCGTATTAGACCATCTGGGATAGAGTTCAATTCAGGAGATTTGGTGTACTATAAAAGAGAGGGTCATGGGGAATGGAAAGGCCCTGGTAAGGTAATAGGTCGTGATGGTAAGACAGCACTTGTCCAACATGGCAATCAAACCGTTAAGATTCATTCCTCACAATTAATTGGAATTAATTATAAAATCTCGGACTCTGAGCAGTTGGTACAAGTAAACCTTGTGCCTCAGATGTTTACGATTTTTTTTGATGAGGTTCCTGAGGTAGAGACTGAGGTAGATCAAGGGCCGGACAGTGGTAATGTCAATGATCAAGAAACACATGACAGAGCTATGACATCCACAGACCAATTACCCAAAGTAGGTACATGAGTGACATATGTTCCAGAAGGGAGTAATGAATGGAGGGATGCAACAATTTTGGGAGGTACATGCAAAGCTACTGGTAGATTTGAATTTTGATTGAATGTTCAGGATGATGGCCATGCAGCGAGATCCATGGACTGGCAGAATGGGGTAAAAGAGTAGAGAGCATGAAAGCCGAGTACAAGTGGTGATAGGGAGTCTGGAAGTGAATCTCACATCAGAAAACGATCGCGAACTAGAGATGAAAGAGGGAGATCTCGCAGGAGTAGCCCCTACAGACATAGAAGTGGAAGTAGAAGACGTAGCTTGAATAGGTCAGACGATGAAACAAAGACCACAGAACAGTCACATATTAGAAGCAGAAGTCCTCATGATTGTGATCTTCTGGTGACTGCCAATAAACTTGAGGATAAACGAGTAAGAGATGCAAAACAAAGGGAGTTAGATAGTTGGAAAGAATGAGGAGTTTATTCTGAAGGAACAGATAAGGGACAGCTAGCTTTGTTGCATCGTACTGAAAAAGTCCTTGCAGATGGGACTTACAAGGCTAAAGCGATGTTGGTAGCTCGGGGTTTTAAAGAGAAACTGGATGATACAGATGTACAAGTGGATTCTCCCACTGCTGGAAAGGTAATCTTAAACATCTTTTTGGCTTTTTGGCAACATATTCATGGGAGTCTAGGTCAATTGACATAAAAGCCGCATTTCTGCAGAGCGATACTTTTCAGAGAAAAGTTTTGGAAACCGCCTAAAGGGGCAGCAGATGCAGAAGGAAAACTATGGAAACTAAGCAAATGCATCTAAGGCCTGAATGATGCTTCCAGGATATGGTATTTTTCGATGAAATCTGTTTTGCTGAAAATAGGTTGTGTACAACTAAAGTCAAATCCTGCAATGTTTTATTGATATCATATCGGAAAACTTTCAGGCATCTTCATGACGCATGTTGATGATTTCTTATGGGGTGGCACTGCGGAATTTGAGAAATTTGTCATTAATAAAATTAGAGTAGAATTTAAAATCAGGAGTCAGGCCTGTGGGGCTTTTAAATATATTGGTTTAGATATTAAGCAGAGTGGGTCTGGTATAACTTTAAATCAACAGTCCCATTTAGAGAGTGTTTCTCCCATCCTGGTGAATCGTACGAGGTCATCACAGAAAGGTGATGTTATATTTAAAGAAGACACAGAGCAATTATGAAGCTTGATTGGTCAGTTGAACTGGTTATGCACTCAGACTAGACCAGATGCTAGTTTTGATGTGTTGGAGTTAAGCATTTCAATAAAACACCCCATAGTAGAGAATGTTTTAAGGGCAAATAAAACATTACGAAAATTAAATATTGATAAATGTGCACTTAAGTTCCCATCCTTAGGTGAAGCTAGTTATCTTTAGCAATGCTTCACATGCTAATCTTCCTGATGGGTATTCTTGTGCAGCTGGTTTCATAGTGTTTCTTATGGGTGAGAATGGGAAATGTTGCCCTTTAGCTTGGGAAGCGAAGAAAATAAAAAGGGTTGTTAAAAGTACTCTGGCCCTTGTCGATGCAGTGGGAATGGGATTCTATTTGGCAAATATTTCGAGTGACATCCTGTACAATGGGAGTACTGAAGATAGTCTACCCATTGAATGTTATGTAGACAATCGCTCATTGTGGGATAATGTAGACTCTATGAAAAATGTGAGTGACAAAAGATTACGGATTGACCTTGCTGGCTTGAAACAAATGCTGGAGAGAAAGGAAATCTCTAAAATTAAATGGGTGGGTTCAAGCCATCAACTGTTGGATTGTTTTACCAGAAGAAATACATGTACAAAGAAATGATTAGAGGTCCTGGAGAAGGGTGGCCTCACAACGTAATGCTTTGAATAGTATAAGTTGTACAGAGTGTGGAAGTTTTTGATTTTTTAAATTTGCCCCTCTATCTCCTTCCCACTATTTGATGCCCTATAGTACACACCCATAGAGTAATAGCTCCACTATTGTTCCTTAATTCTAACCAAATAGATTCTGTCTTTGACCCCTCAACTACATCATCCCTTTCCAGTGCTATAATAGCTTATTTGATCAATGTTGTCATCCCCCCACACCCTCCTTTCTTTCCTTCCCTATCTTTCCTGAACATCATTTAAACCGGAAAAGTGCGAGGTGATGCACTTTGGAGGGACTAACAAGGCAAGGGGATACACAATGAATGGGAGGACCCTAGGCAAGACAGAGGGTCAGAGGGATCTTGGTGTGCAAGTTCACAGATCCCTGAAGGCGGCGGAACAGGTAGATAAGGTGGTAAAGAAGGCATATGGGATACTTGCCTTTATTAGCCGAGGCATAGAATATAAGAGCAAGGAGGTTATGATGGAGCTGTATAAAACACTGGTTAGGCCACAGCTGGAATACTGTGTGCAGTTCTGGTCGCCACACTACAGGAAGGATGTGATCGCTTTGGAGAGGGTGCAGAGGAGATTCACCAGGATGTTACCAGGGCTGGAGCGCTTCAGCTATGAAGAGAGACTGGGAAGATTGGGTTTGTTTTCCTTGGAGCAGAGGAGGCTGAGGGGGGACATGATTGAGGTGTACAAAATTATGAGGGGCACAGATAGGATGGATACTAAGGAGCTTTTTCCCTTCGTTGAGGGTTCTATAACAAGGGGGCATAGATTCAAGGTAAAAGGCGGGAGGTTTAGAGGGGATTTGAGAAAGAACTTTTTCACCCAGAGGGTGGTTGGAGTCTGGAACTCACTGCCTGAAAGGGTTGTGGAGGCAGGAACCCTCACAACATTCAAGAAGCATTTGGATGAGCACTTGAAATGCCATAGCATACAAGGCTACGGACCAAATGCTGGAATATGGGATGAGAGTAGACAGGGCTTGATGGCCGGCGCGGACACGATGGGCCGAAGGGCCTCTATCCGTGCTGTATAACTCTATGACTCTATCTTGTAGCCAGGAATATTAAGTACCCAATCCTCCCCTTCTTTGAGCCTGGTCTGTTATTGCAACTATATCATATCATGTGGCGATTTGCGCCTGCAGCTCACCAACCTTATTTACCACACTACGTGCATTTACACACATGCACTCCAAGCTCATCTTAGACTGCCTCGCATTTTCCCCCTGTCTGCTCCCTCCTATTTCTGAACTATTCTTTACTCTAGTGAAACTTGTCCCCCTCAATCCTCTGTGCACCCATACTTTTGGTGTACTTTTTTATTTTATGCACCAGAGTTCTTACTGGTGTTCCACCCATCTTCCTGCAACTATTAATCTCATCTGCCATGGCTAAATACACTTCCCTCTTTTTAAAAAAAAAAATGTTTTTGCAAAATCGTGACTTGGTGTGAGAATATAATCTCTCGTTACATTAAACAACTCCCCTTCAAAATCGAGAGCAAACAACTCACCCCGGTACTACCCCTGGACGATTACACAGGTTTCTCGCAGCCAAGAATGCATAATTACACAGGTCTTTCATGACCAAAAATGTGTAATCCCCACTTTGCGGGTAAATGTTACAATAACCCAAATAATTAAACTTTGTACAGAACTTCACGTTGCAGCCCCATGTTGGAGGGCCAAATGTAAGTAATTCGCTTATGGTTCGGTCTTTAATTGAAAAGGCTCAGAGTATGTCTTGTTCCAGAAGTATAATGGTTTTATTAAGTAGTAAAGATGTTAAAATACAAGAATAGAATTATAACAAATTGAATATAACATTGGGATACAACCTGGCAAATCTTAACATCGACAAGGTTCCGGATATGACCAGCCCCGAAGGCCCTTGTAATAATGTGTTGAGCATGGCCCAGACTTCACTCTGAGAATATTCTAACAAGTACTCTTCAAGTCTCTTTACAACCATCCATTTGTTCTTACAGGACCTTGAGACCCTCCATCACTTTTGGGCCCGCACAACAATCAATCTGCTGATTCTGCACATTCTACAACAATATAGAAACAGACAACCAACAGTTTCCCATGCCATGATCTTATAAATATGAGATAGAAAATGGAGACAGGATGGCTCATGACGTGATCAACCAAGGGTGCATTAGTCAACAAGGTTGAGACAATCTCGAATAAATGCAAACAATATCCAACAAAGACCCATGAGAAAATAATGCATCTTACACTCTCTCATCGATATATCGGACTATTCTTGGTATAATTCTCATCGATATATCGGACTATTCTTGGTATAATTCTCATCGATATATCGGACTATTCTTGGTGTAATTTTCATCGATATATCGGACTATTCTTGGCATAATTCTCATTGATATATGGGACTATTCTTGGTGTAATTCTCATTGATATATTGGACTATTCTTGGTATAATTCTCAATGATATATGGGACTATTCTTGGTATAATTCTCATTGATATATGGGACTATTCTTGGTGTAATTCTCATTGATATATGGGACTATTCTTGGTGTAATTCTCATTGATATATCGGACTATTCTTGGTGTAATTCTCATCGATATATGGGACTATTCTTGGTGTAATTCTCATTGATATATCAGACTATTCTTGGTGTAATTCTCATTGATATATCGGACTATTCTTGGTGTAATTCTCATTGATATATCGGACTATTCTTGGTGTAATTCTCATTGATATATCGGACTATTCTTGGTGTAATTCTCATTGATATATGGGACTATTCTTGGTGTAATTCTCATTGATATATCGGACTATTCTTGGTGTAATTCTCATTGATATATCGGACTATTCTTGGTATAATTCTCATTGATATATGGGACTATTCTTGGTGTAATTCTCATTGATATATGGGACTATTCTTGGTATAATTCTCATTGATATATGGGACTATTCTTGGTATAATTCTCATCGATATATCGGACTATTCTTGGTGTAATTCTCATTGATATATGGGACTATTCTTGGTGTAATTCTCATTGATATATCGGACTATTCTTGGTGTAATTCTCATCGATATATCGGACTATTCTTGGTGTAATTCTCATTGATATATCGGACTATTCTTGATATAATTCTCATCGATATATCGGACTATTCTTGGTGTAATTCTCATTGATATATGGGACTATTCTTGGTATAATTCTCATTGATATATGGGACTATTCTTGGTGTAATTCTCATTGATATATCGGACTATTCTTGGTGTAATTCTCATTGATATATCGGACTATTCTTGGTGTAATTCTCATTGATATATCGGACTATTCTTGGTATAATTCTCATTGATATATGGGACTATTCTTGGTGTAATTCTCATTGATATATCGGACTATTCTTGGTGTAATTCTCATCGATATATCGGACTATTCTTGGTATAATTCTCATTGATATATGGGACTATTCTTGGTGTAATTCTCATTGATATATCGGACTATTCTTGGTATAATTCTCATTGATATATTGGACTATTCTTGGTGTAATTCTCATTGATATATCGGACTATTCTTGGTATAATTCTCATTGATATATGGGACTATTCTTGGTGTAATTCTCATCGATATATCGGACTATTCTTGGTGTAATTCTCATTGATATATCGGACTATTCTTGGTATAATTCTCATCGATATATCGGACTATTCTTGGTGTAATTCTCATCGATATATGGGACTATTCTTGGTGTAATTCTCATCGATATATGGGACTATTCTTGGTGTAATTCTCATCGATATATCGGACTATTCTTTGTATAATTCTCATTGATATATGGGACTATTCTTGGTGTAATTCTCATTGATATATGGGACTATTCTTGGTATATTTCTCATCGATATATCGGACTATTCTTGGTGTAATTCTCATCGATATATCGGACTATTCTTGGTGTAATTCTCATTGATATATGGGACTATTCTTGGTGTAATTCTCATTGATATATCGGACTATTCTTGGTGTAATTCTCATTGATATATGGGACTATTCTTGGTGTAATTCTCATTGATATATGGGACTATTCTTGGTATAATTCTCATCGATATATCGGACTATTCTTGGTATAATTCTCATCGATATATGGGACTATTCTTGGTGTAATTCTCATTGATATATGGGACTATTCTTGGTGTAATTCTCATCGATATATGGGACTATTCTTGGTGTAATTCTCATTGATATATCGGACTATTCTTGGTATAATTCTCATTGATATATCGGACTATTCTTGGTATAATTCTCATTGATATATCGGACTATTCTTGGTATAATTCTCTTTGATATATCGGACTATTCTTGGTATAATTCTCTTTGATATATCGGACTATTCTTGGTATAATTCTCATTGATATATGGGACTATTCTTGGTATAATTCTCATTGATATATCGGACTATTCTTGGTATAATTCTCATCGATATATGGGACTATTCTTGGTGTAATTCTCATTGATATATCGGACTATTCTTGGTGTAATTCTCATCGATATATGGGACTATTCTTGGTGTAATTCTCATTGATATATGGGACTATTCTTGGTGTAATTCTCATTGATATATCAGACTATTCTTGGTGTAATTCTCATTGATATATCAGACTATTCTTGGTATAATTCTCATTGATATATCGGACTATTCTTGGTATAATTCTCATTGATATATGGGACTATTCTTGGTGTAATTCTCATTGATATATGGGACTATTCTTGGTATAATTCTCATCGATATATCGGACTATTCTTGGTATAATTCTCATCGATATATGGGACTATTCTTGGTGTAATTCTCATCGATATATCGGACTATTCTTGGTATAATTCTCATTGATATATCGGACTATTCTTGGTATAATTCTCATTGATATATCGGACTATTCTTGGTATAATTCTCTTTGATATATCGGACTATTCTTGGTATAATTCTCTTTGATATATCGGACTATTTTTGGTATAATTCTCATTGATATATGGGACTATTCTTGGTATAATTCTCATCGATATATCGGACTATTCTTGGTATAATTCTCATCGATATATGGGACTATTCTTGGTGTAATTCTCATTGATATATCGGACTATTCTTGGTGTAATTCTCATCGATATATGGGACTATTCTTGGTGTAATTCTCATTGATATATGGGACTATTCTTGGTGTAATTCTCATTGATATATCGGACTATTCTTGGTATAATTCTCATTGATATATGGGACTATTCTTGGTATAATTCTCATCGATATATCGGACTATTCTTGGTGTAATTCTCATTGATATATGGGACTATTCTTGGTGTAATTCTCATTGATATATCGGACTATTCTTGGTGTAATTCTCATCGATATATCGGACTATTCTTGGTGTAATTCTCATCGATATATCGGACTATTCTTGATATAATTCTCATCGATATATCGGACTATTCTTGGTGTAATTCTCATTGATATATGGGACTATTCTTGGTATAATTCTCATTGATATATGGGACTATTCTTGGTGTAATTCTCATTGATATATCGGACTATTCTTGGTGTAATTCTCATTGATATATCGGACTATTCTTGGTGTAATTCTCATTGATATATCGGACTATTCTTGGTATAATTCTCATTGATATATGGGACTATTCTTGGTGTAATTCTCATTGATATATCGGACTATTCTTGGTGTAATTCTCATCGATATATCGGACTATTCTTGGTATAATTCTCATTGATATATGGGACTATTCTTGGTGTAATTCTCATTGATATATCGGACTATTCTTGGTATAATTCTCATTGATATATTGGACTATTCTTGGTGTAATTCTCATTGATATATCGGACTATTCTTGGTATAATTCTCATTGATATATGGGACTATTCTTGGTGTAATTCTCATCGATATATCGGACTATTCTTTGTATAATTCTCATTGATATATGGGACTATTCTTGGTGTAATTCTCATCGATATATCGGACTATTCTTGGTGTAATTCTCATCGATATATCGGACTATTCTTGGTGTAATTCTCATTGATATATGGGACTATTCTTGGTGTAATTCTCATTGATATATCGGACTATTCTTGGTGTAATTCTCATTGATATATGGGACTATTCTTGGTGTAATTCTCATTGATATATGGGACTATTCTTGGTATAATTCTCATCGATATATCGGACTATTCTTGGTATAATTCTCATCGATATATGGGACTATTCTTGGTGTAATTCTCATTGATATATGGGACTATTCTTGGTGTAATTCTCATCGATATATGGGACTATTCTTGGTGTAATTCTCATTGATATATCGGACTATTCTTGGTATAATTCTCATTGATATATCGGACTATTCTTGGTATAATTCTCATTGATATATCGGACTGTTCTTGGTATAATTCTCTTTGATATATCGGACTATTCTTGGTATAATTCTCTTTGATATATCGGACTATTCTTGGTATAATTCTCATTGATATATGGGACTATTCTTGGTATAATTCTCATTGATATATCGGACTATTCTTGGTATAATTCTCATCGATATATGGGACTATTCTTGGTGTAATTCTCATTGATATATCGGACTATTCTTGGTGTAATTCTCATCGATATATGGGACTATTCTTGGTGTAATTCTCATTGATATATGGGACTATTCTTGGTGTAATTCTCATTGATATATCAGACTATTCTTGGTATAATTCTCATTGATATATCGGACTATTCTTGGTATAATTCTCATTGATATATGGGACTATTCTTGGTGTAATTCTCATTGATATATGGGACTATTCTTGGTATAATTCTCATCGATATATCGGACTATTCTTGGTATAATTCTCATCGATATATGGGACTATTCTTGGTGTAATTCTCATCGATATATCGGACTATTCTTGGTATAATTCTCATTGATATATCGGACTATTCTTGGTATAATTCTCATTGATATATCGGACTATTCTTGGTATAATTCTCTTTGATATATCGGACTATTCTTGGTATAATTCTCTTTGATATATCGGACTATTTTTGGTATAATTCTCATTGATATATGGGACTATTCTTGGTATAATTCTCATCGATATATCGGACTATTCTTGGTATAATTCTCATCGATATATGGGACTATTCTTGGTGTAATTCTCATTGATATATCGGACTATTCTTGGTGTAATTCTCATCGATATATGGGACTATTCTTGGTGTAATTCTCATTGATATATGGGACTATTCTTGGTGTAATTCTCATTGATATATCGGACTATTCTTGGTATAATTCTCATTGATATATCGGACTATTCTTGGTATAATTCTCATCGATATATCGGACTATTCTTGGTGTAATTCTCATCGATATATCGGACTATTCTTGGTATAATTCTCATTGATATATCGGACTATTCTTGCTATAATTCTCATCGATATATCGGACTATTCTTGGTATAATTCTCATCGATATATGGGACTATTCTTGGTGTAATTCTCATCGATATATCGGAATATTCTTGGTGTAATTCTCATCGATATATCGGACTATTCTTGGTGTAATTCTCATTGATATATCGGACTATTCTTGGTGTAATTCTCATTGATATATCGGACTATTCTTGGTGTAATTCTCATCGATATATGGGACTATTCTTGGTGTAATTCTCATTGATATATGGGACTATTCTTGGTGTAATTCTCATTGATATATCGGACTATTCTTGGTGTAATTCTCATCGATATATCGGACTATTCTTGGTGTAATTCTCATTGATATATCGGACTATTCGTGGTGTAATTCTCATTGATATATCGGACTATTCTTGGTGCAATTCTCATTGATATATCGGACTATTCTTGGTGTAATTCTCATTGATATATCGGACTATTCTTGGTGTAATTCTCATCGATATATCGGACTATTCTTGGTATAATTCTCATCGATATATCGGAGTATTCTTGGTATAATTCTCATTGATATATGGGACTATTCTTGGTATAATTCTCATTGATATATCGGACTATTCTTGGTATAATTCTCATTGATATATCGGACTATTCTTGGTGCAATTCTCATTGATATATCGGACTATTCTTGGTGTAATTCTCATTGATATATGGGACTATTCTTGGTGTAATTCTCATTGATATATCGGACTATTCTTGGTGTAATTCTCATTGATATATCGGACTATTCTTGGTATAATTCTCATTGATATATGGGACTATTCTTGGTGTAATTCTCATCGATATATCGGACTATTCTTGGTATAATTCTCATCGATATATGGGACTATTCTTGGTGTAATTCTCATCGATATATCGGAATATTCTTGGTGTAATTCTCATCGATATATCGGACTATTCTTGGTGTAATTCTCATTGATATATCGGACTATTCTTGGTGTAATTCTCATCGATATATCGGACTATTCTTGGTATAATTCTCATTGATATATCGGACTATTCTTGGTGTAATTCTCATTGATATATCGGACTATTCTTGGTGTAATTCTCATCGATATATGGGACTATTCTTGGTGTAATTCTCATTGATATATGGGACTATTCTTGGTGTAATTCTCATCGATATATCGGACTATTCTTGGTATAATTCTCATCGATATATGGGACTATTCTTGGTGTAATTCTCATCGATATATCGGAATATTCTTGGTGTAATTCTCATCGATATATCGGACTATTCTTGGTGTAATTCTCATTGATATATCGGACTATTCTTGGTGTAATTCTCATCGATATATCGGACTATTCTTGGTATAATTCTCATTGATATATCGGACTATTCTTGGTGTAATTCTCATCGATATATGGGACTATTCTTGGTGTAATTCTCATTGATATATGGGACTATTCTTGGTGTAATTCTCATTGATATATCGGACTATTCTTGGTGTAATTCTCATCGATATATCGGACTATTCTTGGTGTAATTCTCATTGATATATCGGACTATTCGTGGTGTAATTCTCATTGATATATCGGACTAGTCTTGGTGTAATTCTCATTGATATATCGGACTATTCTTGGTGTAATTCTCATTGATATATCGGACTATTCTTGGTGTAATTCTCATTGATATATCGGACTATTCTTGGTGTAATTCTCATTGATATATCGGACTATTCTTGGTGTAATTCTCATCGATATATCGGACTATTCTTGGTGTAATTCTCATTGATATATCGGACTATTCTTGGAGGTCGGGTAGCTAATGGAGTGTCGATGCGAAACCCCTTTTGTAGCACATTGCACTCCTGTCTTTCCCCAAAGCTCCCGTAAATAGGACTGTGTGGACTGCACACATTCTATACACAGTGTCACTCCCACTCCAGTAAATCGGACTGTGTGGACTGCACACATTCTGTACACAGTGTCACTCCCACTCCAGTAAACAGGACTGTGTGGACTGCACACATTCTGTACACAGTGTCACTCGCACTCCAGTAAATAGGACTGTGTGGACTGCACACATTCTGTACACAGTGTCACTCACACTCCAGTAAATAGGACTGTGTGGACTGCACACATTCTGTACACAGTGTCACTCGCACTCCAGTAAATCGGACTGTGTGGACTGCACACATTCTGTACACAGTGTCACTCACACTCCAGTAAATAGGACTGTGTGGACTGCACACATTCTGTACACAGTGTCACTCGCACTCCAGTAAATAGGACTGTGTGGACTGCACACATTCTGTACACAGTGTCACTCGCACTCCAGTAAATAGGACTGTGTGGACTGCACACATTCTGTACACAGTGTCACTCACTCCAGTAAATAGGACTGTGTGGACTGCACACATTCTGTACACAGTGTCACTCCCACTCCAGTACTCACCCTTTACCACCCGATATTTTCCAGCCAGGCACCGGTTTTAGAAATGCCAGCAGTTCAAAGAAATGATGAAAAATAAAGGGAAAAGCAAGGAGAGGTCTTGCATGTATATGGAGCCTTTCACAATCTCAGGACGTCCCAAAGCGCTTTGCAGCCCATGAAGCACTTTGGAAGTGTAGTCACTGTTGTAACTAAAGCAAGAATGAGGGTTTCAGCAACAGATGGGCTGAGGCAGATGTACAGAGTGATACTCCCACTACGCTGTCCCAACAGTGTGCTTCAGCCCCAAACTAAGTAGTACAGCACCAACTGCAACACTGCGGACATTTTCTGCACCAGGATTTAGAAGGTTGAATTTCCATGGGAGAGTTGGAATGCTAGCGGAATTGGCTTCGATGTGAAAATTTGCCTTTTTTTTAATCCTTGACCTTTCTTACTAGTCCTTCTCCTCAGCTCATGATCCCTGAGCTAATGGCCAGTTTCCAACCCCACACCTCCTACTCCCCACACAATAGACTTGATTGAATGGAACCACCAATGTGAAGGAGTCTGCCCCAGCAGCATAAAATGGCAATGCTGATGTCACTGGCAATGCATTCCAGCTCACTCATTCCCAAAGCCTCTCTACAACCTACGCTGTTCTCATTGCTCGACCTGCTGACACTGTTGTCTCAGCTCCTCTCTTGTTTGGTATATCCTGCTGTGATATCAACCACAAGTTGTGGGAGGCTTGTGCTACTTTTTATGAGTTGCGGTAGTTTAAAGGGTTTATTATTAATGGCGCTGACCCCTGCTGGTCTATGGTCTGCGGGAGTGGGCCGCAATCACATCCCAAGCGGCCATTCTTCACGTGTGAGTCGGAACAGTATCCTTGGCTCTGCTGCTTCCCGCTCAGTGGCAGCCAAGATCTGCCAGTCATTAACAGTGACAATATATCTGTTTAGCTGTACAGTGAGAGGAGAACCATCTGTCAGACTTATTGACTGCAGAAACCTCGCCCAATGTCATTTCAACCGAGTCCCACTATACCTGATCCCACACTGGGTCCAGGCGCAGTCTGGTGTGGTACTGGGCTACGCACATCAAGAAGGTCCCAGCCTATGTTGAGTGCACTGATCTCAGCTGGGGCAGTGGCATGGTGGGTTCTCTGGCTGGGAAAGGAATAATCGCCAGAGCCACTACTCCCAACGATCACCCAGTCCACGTGTGAGCTTTGGGTGAAGACCGCGTCAGACACGGCTCTGATTTCCCCACTCCCTGCCCCAAGCGGTTGAGTATTCCTCAGGCACTCGTTGAGCTGCTCAGTCGGGTGAGGGGCCTGAAGGACAACGGTGGAATCACAGCGGAGAGAATCAGTGCTTTGGGGAGGGGGGAGAGTGCGGAAGGTTTTATGCATCACTACAGGGGGTTGCGGGGCCTGAGGTAGAAAGTAACTTTGCAGTGGTTCAAGAAGGCGGCTCACCACCACCACCTTCTCAAGGGCAATTAGGGATGGGCAATAAATGCCGGCCTCGCCAGCGACGCCCGCATCCCATGAACGAATAAAAAAAAAAGTATGTGGGAAATAAAAAAAAGAGAAGAATATTAAGGAGCAGGAAAAGATTACTAAACCCATCCAGACTGTTTGTTTTTCATAGATCAACCCCACTGTCTAACCATGTCCCTCAATCCCACCTGGCCACCTTCTCACCATGTCCCTCAATCCCACCTGGCCACCTTCTCACCATGTCCCTCAATCCCACCTGGCCACCTTCTCACCATGTCCCTCAATCCCACCTGGCCACCTTCTCACCATGTCCCTCAATCCCACCTGGCCACCTTCTCACCATGTCCCTCAATCCCACCTGGCCACCTTCTCGCCATGTCCCTCAATCCCACCTTCTCGCCATGTCCCTCAATCCCACCTTCTCGCCATGTCCCTCAATCCCACCTTCTCGCCATGTCCCTCAATCCCACCTTCTCGCCATGTCCCTCAATCCCACCTTCTCGCCATGTCCCTCAATCCCACCTTCTCGCCATGTCCCTCAATCCCACCTTCTCGCCATGTCCCTCAATCCCACCTTCTCGCCATGTCCCTCAATCCCACCTTCTCGCCATGTCCCTCAATCCCACCTTCTCGCCATGTCCCTCAATCCCACCTTCTCGCCATGTCCCTCAATCCCACCTGGCCACCTTCTCACCACGGTAGAAGTGGGTGGTCTTAGTGATGGAGAGGATATGGGGTCAGAAGCTCAGCTCGTTCGAATAGGACGCCGCGATTGTGAACAGTCTGGTTCAGCCTGAGACAGGGGCCAGGGAGAGAGATGGAATCGGTGACTGGAGAACGGAGTTTGTGGCGGGGGCTGAAGGCAATGGAGGAAACTGAGGCTCATCCAGGACTCAATGTCGGATAAGCAATCTGATAACACAGAGGCAACGCAGGACTCGAGAGAGATGGTGATACGAGGTAGAGCTGGGTGTCGTCAGCGTACATGAGGAATCTAACCCCATGTCTGCAGATGATGTTCAAAAGAGGCAGCATATGGATGAGGAAGAGGAGGGGGCCAAGAATAGAACCTTGGGAGACTCCAGAGAGAACGGGTCGGAAGAGAAGTCAGTGTTGGAGATTCTCTGGCTACGATTGGATAGGTAATGGTGGAACCAGGCGAGCTCAGTCCCACTGAGCTGGACAACGGAGGAGAGGCATTGGAGGAGGACGGTGTGGACAACCGTGTCAGAGGAGCATAAGCAGGCAATCCCTTCTCTCTCCGGAAATGTATCTCATCGCCCCTTTTATCCGATTCACATTGCCCCCTTCAGTGTCCTTCACAGCACCCACAACCCAGTTATCCTTTGGGTGAAAAGATTCCCCTCGACTCTTGCTTCAAGATGTTTCTGATTATCTGTGGTGGGCGCAGGGGGAGGAGCAAATGGCTCTCCGATACTTCCATGGGCTGCTATGGTACGCAATGTACCTGAGCACGGATATCTAGAGACAAAGTCAGCCGCAACAGTACTTAAAGGGAGAGTTTGTAAGCCCAAATAGTTTCTAATTGTTCACCTGCATTGCTACAGCTGGAATCGACGATAGTGGAAAGACAATTTGTCATGTTTCTAAAATGAAGAAACTCTGCGTATTTGAATATCTTTGTATGGGACTGTTACCACTTTAAACATTAGTTACTGCTGCCTGTTTCCTCAAGCTACAGAGAATACACATTGTCTGGTATACAAAACACCAATTCAACGCCATTGGTACATGAATGTTTAAATGAGGGAACTATTCATAGTTCAACCAAAATGTTTGAAACAAATGAATCTACTGCTGAGAAGGGACCAAGCCGTTCGATGCAAGTGGAAGTGTTTCATGGGCCTTTTAACTATGGACTTGATTGGTGGTTCGATTTCAGTTTGAGAGATTCATTTTTAATTTTCTTTGTCCTGGTCTATCTTCAAAGGATTTTGAAATTATAACTTGGGTAGTATGTACCAAGTTCGAAGTCCTTCTGAACCCATGACAGAGAGGCAGAGAGAGAAACACACACAGACAGAGAGAGAGACATACAGACAGAGAGAGAGACACACACACTCAGACAGAGAGAGAGAGAGAGAGAGACACACACACACAGGCACACATATACACAGAGAGAGAGGGACACACACAGACAGAGAGAGACACACACACACAGAAACACACACACACAGAAAGAGAGAGAGAGAGAGACACACACAGACAGAGGGAGAGAGAGACACACACACACAGACAGAGAGAGAGAGAGACACACACAGACAGAGAGAGAGAGACACACACACAGACAGAGAGAGACGCACACACTCAGACAGAGAGAGAGAGACACACACACAGACACACACACACGCACAGGCACACATATACACACAGAGAGAGAGAGAGGGACACACACAGACAGAGAGAGAGACACACACACAGAAACACACACACACAGAAAGAGAGAGAGAGAGAGACACACACAGACAGAGAGAGAGAGAGACACACACACACAGACAGAGAGAGAGAGACACACACAGACAGAGAGAGAGAGACACACACACAGACAGAGAGAGACGCACACACTCAGACAGAGAGAGAGAGACACACACACAGACACACACACACGCACAGGCACACATATACACAGAGAGAGAGAGAGAGGGACACACACAGAGAGAGAGGGAGAGACTCACACACACAGACAGAGAGAGAGAGAGACACATACAGAAAGAGAGAGATACACACACACAGACAGAGAGAGAGACACACACACAAAAAAAAGAGACAAACACACACACACACACAGAGGGAGACACATATACACACACACACACACACACCTAAACCAATACATAGGATTCTGTTTAGTTCTGTCTTAAGTCCCGTTTTACTGCAGTTTTCAGTGCAGGAGGAGTGTAATTTTATACATGCCCCAGGCGGAATCATTAAGTTCTGCGTATCACTGCGACTCTCTTGTTATTTACTTATTTACTGCTTAATAGATTTTCCTAAATCACAGTTTGATTGAATGTTCTTCCACTTTCCGTTGTCAAGGAGATCATATGTGTGGGCATGTGATTTATCCAAGGACATGGATTTCTGTTTGAGCCCCTTGCTCTCTATATTAACCCAGTTATTGGGTGTGTAAAGCACGCTCTGATTCAAAGGGAGTGAGAGCTTGCTTACAGAAATAGACTGTGAGGAAAATATCTGAGCTCCCCCTTCTGTTATTAACTATGGTCACATGAGGGAACTTTACAAAAACTGGGAGTAACAGATATAAAAAATTAACATGGCTTCTCGGGCACAATTAACACAAGGAACTGCGCCATTGACTCAAGGAGCTGCGCCATTGACTCAAGGAGCTGCGCCATTGACTCAAGGAGCTGCGCCATTGACTCAAGGAGCTGCGCCATTGACTCAAGGAGCTGCGCCATTGACTCAAGGAGCTGCGCCATTGACTCAAGGAGCTGCGCCATTGACTCAAGGAGCTGCGCCATTGACTCAAGGAGCTGCGCCATTGACTCAAGGAGCTGCGCCATTGACGCAAGGAGCTGCGCCATTGACGCAAGGAGCTGCGCCATTGACGCAAGGAGCTGCGCCATTGACGCAAGGAGCTGCGCCATTGACGCAAGGAGCTGCGCCATTGACGCAAGGAGCTGCGCCATTGACGCAAGGAGCTGCGCCATTGACGCAAGGAGCTGCGCCATTGACGCAAGGAGCTGCGCCATTGACGCAAGGAGCTGCGCCATTGACGCAAGGAGCTGCGCCATTGACGCAAGGAGCTGCGCCATTGACGCAAGGAGCTGCGCCATCGACGCAAGGAGCTGCGCCATCGACACGTTGACCTGCAGCATTAAAGAGTTGTGGTGAGGCCTGCGAAGCATTACTGGTAGCTTTTCTTTCCCCAGCACTCTGAGGCCAAGTTGAGAATTTGAGATATTTAGAGGTTAAACCACGGGTCTGAGTGAGATGTTATTCGAATAGCCTATATTGGGGATCAAAAGTAGCAGAAGTAGATAGTTGTGACTGAGCATCCTGTGCAGACCAGATGTCAGCCGGAATGGCATGAATTCACCGTGGTTATCTTGGAACATGGATTTAGTGAACACGACTATAGAGAAACCCCTGAGATACAAATGTCTGAGCAGAATCTGTGAGAGAATGATGATTTCCCCAGGGTCCTGAGCTAACCTGGAGCTTTTGAGATGTCTCAGTCACATTATTCATTATGTAGAATCACAGAATCATAGAAAATTTACGGCACAGAAGGAGGCCATTCGGCCCATCATGTCCACGACGGCTGAGAAATGAGCCACCCAGCCTAATCCACTTCCCCGCATTTGATCCGTAGCCCTGCAGGTCACGGCTCTTCAGGTGCACATCCAGGGATTTTTTAAATGAGTTGAGGGTTTCTGCCTCCAGCACCCTCTCAGGCAGTGACTTCCAGACCCCCACCACCCTCTCGGTGAAAAAGGTTTTCTTCATTTCCGCTCTACTCCTTCTACCAATCACTTTAAATCTATGCCCCCCGGTTATTGACCCCTCCGCTAAGGGAAATAGGTCCTTCCGATCCACTCTATCCAGGCCCCTCATAATTTTGTACACCTCAATCAAATCACCCCTCAGCCTCCTCTGTTCCAAGGAAAACAACCTCAGCCTATCCAATCTGACATCATAGCTAAAATTCTCCAGTCCTGTCAACATCCTCGTAAAACTCCTCTGTATCCTCTCTGGTGCAATTACATCCTTCCTGTAATGTGGTGACCAGAACTGTACACAGTACTCAAGCTGTGGCCTAACTGGTGTTTTATACAGTTCCAGCATAACATCCCTGCTTTTATATTCTATGCCTCGGCTAATAGAGGAAAGTATTCCATATGCTTTCTTAACCACCTTATCCACCTGTACGGCTATCTTCAGGGATCTGTGGACATGCACTCCAAGGTCCCTCACTTCCTCTACACCTCTCAGTATCCTCAGTATGCATTTATTGTGTACTCCCTTACCTTGTTTGCTCTCCCCAAATGCATTACCCCCCACTACTCTGGATTGAATTCCATTTGTCACTTTTCTGCCCATCTGACCAGTCCATTGATATCTTCCTGCAGTCTACAGCTTTCCTCCTCACTATCAACCACACCGCTTATCTTTGTGTCATCCGCAAATTTCTTAATCATGCCCCCCACATTTAAGTCCAAATCGTTAATGTATACCACAAAAAGCAAAGGACCTAGTACCGAGCCCTGCGGCACCCCACTGGAAACAGCCTTCCAGTCGCAAAAACACCCGTCGACCATTACCCTTTGCTTCCTGCCACTGAGCCAATTTTGGATCCAATTTGCTACATTCTCTTGGATCCCATGGGCTTTTATTTTTTTGACCAATCTTCCATGTAGGACCTTGTCAAAAGCCTTGCTAAAATCCATGGACACTACATCAATTGCGCTACCCTCATCGATCCTCCTTGTCACCTCCTCGAAAAATTCAATCAAGTTAGTCAGACATGACCTCCCCTTAACAAATCCATGCTGACTGTCCTTGATTACTCTGTGCCTTTCTTAGTGACAGTTTATCCTGTCCCTCAGAATTGATTCCAATAATTTGCCCACCACCGAGGTTAGGCTGACTGGCCTGTAATTACTCGGTCTATCCTTTGCTCCCTTTTTAAACAACGGTACAATGTTAGCAGTCCTCTAATCCTCGGCACTACGCCTGTATCCAGTGAAGTTTGGAAAATGATTGTTAAAGCCTCCGCTATTTCCTCCATGGCTTCTTTTAACAGCCTGGGATACATTTCATCCGGCCCTGGTGATTTATCCATTTTCAAAGATGCTAATCCCCTTAATACTTTCTCTCTCACTATGTTTATCCCATCCAATATTTCACACTCCTCCTCCTTAACTTCAATCCCAGCATCATCCCTCTCCTTTGCGAAGACAGATGCAAAATATTCATTAAGATCCATGCCCACATCTTCCGCCTCCACACATAGTTTACCTTTTCAGTCTCGAATAGGCCCTACTCTTTCCTTAGTTATCCTCTTGCTCTTAATGTATTTATAAAACATCTTTGGGTTTTGTTTGATTTTTAATTTCAAATTTATTCATCAAGTGTTTCAACCTAACCAATGCTGAGCAAGGTAGGACATTAATTATAAGTCATGATAAGTATTTAAGAGTCCTCTATAGTGATGAGTGGGACCAATGTACAGTCCTAGAACTGAAAGGACTATGTCTTCCTAAAGTTCATAAGGTGTACGGAAAATTCAATATTTCTGCTGTGTACAAAACTCAAGAAACTCAATCAAGAAAATCAGACATTCGGAAATATATTTTCAGTAAAAGGGTGTTAAAGATGTGGATCTACTACCAAGGATGGAGGATGAATAAATGATCATGGGGTTCAATAAGGAGGGAGAGAGAAATCAGGGTACTGCAGACCGGTTAGCCTAACATCAGTAGTAGGGAAAATGTTAGAGTCTATTATAAAGGATGTGATAACAGGACACTTAGAAAATATCAATGGGATTAGACAAAGTCAACCTGGATTTATGAAAGGGAAATCGTGTTTGACAAACGTACTGGAGTTTTTTGAGGATGTAACTGGTAGAATAGGTAAGGGAGAACCAGTGGATGTGGTTTATTTGGATTTTCAGAAGGCCTTTGATAAAGTCCCACATAAGAGGTTAGTGTGCAAAATTAAAGCACATGGGATTGGGGGTAATATACTGGCATGGATTGAAAATTCATTAACAGACAGGAAACAGAGAGTAGGAATAAATGGGTCTTTTTCGGGGTGGCAGGCATTGACTAGTGGGGTACCGCAGGGATCAGTGCTTGGGCCCCAGCAAATAACAATATAAATCAATGATTTGGATGAGGGAACCAAATGTAATATTTCCAAGTTTGCTGATGACACAAAACTAGATGGGATCGTGAGTTGTGAGGAGGATGCAAAGAGGCTCCAAGGCGATTTAGACAAGTTGAGTGAATGGGCAAATACATAGCAGATGCAGTATAATGTGGATAAATGTGAAGTTATCCACTTCAGAAGGAAAAACAGAAAGGCAGAGTATTATTTAAATGGTGATAGTTTGGGAAATGTTGATGTACAAAGGGACCTGGGTTTCCTTGTACACCAGTCACTGAAAGCAAACATGCAGGTGCAGCAAGCAGTTAGGAAGGCAAATGGTACGTTGGCCTTCATTGCAAGAGGATTTGAGTACAGGAGCAAGGATGTCTTACTGCAGTTATACAGGGCCTTGGTGAGACCACACCTGGAGTATTGTGTGCAGTTTTGGTCTCCTTACCTAAGAAAGGATATACTTGCCATAGAGGGAGTGGCAGTGAAGGTTCACCAGACTGATTCCTGGGATGGCAGGACTGTTGTATGAGGAGAGATTGGGTCGACTCGGCCTGTATTCACTCGAGTTTGGAAGAATGAGAGGGGATCTCATTGAAACATATAAAATTCTGACAGGGCTAGACAGGCTGGATGCAGGGAGGATGTTTCCCCTGGCTGGGGGGGTCCAGAACGAGGGGTCACAGTCTCAGGATACGGGGTAGGACATTTAGGACTGAGATGAGGAGAAATTTCTTCACTCAGAGGGTGGTGAACGTGTGGAATTCTCTACCACAGAAGGCTGTGGATGCCAAGTCACTGAATATATTTAAGAAGGTGCTGGATAGATTTCTAGACACAAAAGGCATCAAGGGGTACGGGGAGAGAGCGGGAATACGGTATTGAGATAGAGGATCGGCCGTGATCATATTGAATGGCAGAGCAGGCTCGAAGGGCCGAATGGCCTACTCCTGCTCCTATTTTCTATGTTTCTATGGAACCAGGGAAGTTCCTGTTAACATATTGGGCTGTTTGATTTAGCAATCGAGCTGTGAGATCTTGGATGGGTAGCTGATCGTCTAATAGTACACTCCGACCTTGAAACTATTCATCGGGGGCAAATAATCAGTTCTTGTGCTCTGAAAAATCAAGGCCTAGGATATGCAGCTTCATAATATAGGCTCCCAGATGCCCTGGGAGTGCAGAGTGGAATTTCAGCCCTTGTATGGAAAGCTGGAGCAGTGGTGCGAGCACAGGCCGCCTATATTTAAATTACCCGTGCCTCACCGAGAATGAGCTTGTTTTATATATAGATCAGAGTACAGCTAGGGGAAAAACAATAAGGAGACTTCACACTGTGGAGCCTAGTGCAACAGGCCTGAGAACGTGTCCTGCCCAGGTCCATGGTTTCGGAGCCATGTGTAACATGACTGTGGTCAGTACTTCACACTCTGTGACGAACCCATCTTCCTGGTGATTCAGTGTGTTTCCTTCACTTGTAGTAATCAGTGGCGTCCAGGATCCTCATTGTGGGTGTGGTTATCATGAAAGGGAAGGAAATGTCCTAAGCTCTAGAGAGATAAGTCTTCCCAGTAACTGGCCAAATATTGTATGATTATTAATTATCTCTCTGGTTGATCCTAAGCTGCAAATAGCCCATCTTACACACTCTTCCTCCTCCTGACATCCTCACTGTGTTGAAACTAGGATTCATCGCCCTATCCCACCCCCCCCCCCCGAACCCCCAACTCCAACTCATTCTTTTCCAGGTCTCAATACTTTGGAACTTCTCACCACCTTATCTTCCTTACCTCCCTCAGTCTTTATTCCAGTTTAAACCTGCAGATACCCTAACCATAATCTTCCAAAGTTCTCACGATTCAGGAACTGTTCCTTTAGACTGGAAAATTGCACGTCACTCCGCTATTTAAGAAAGGTGAGAGAGAGAAACCAGGGAATTGTAGACCAGTTAGCCTAACATCTGTTGTCAGGAAATTACTAGAGTCTATAATTAAGGATAGAGTGACTGAACATCTTGAAAATTTTCAGCTGATCAGAGAGAGCCAGCATGGATTTGTAAAGGGTGGGTCATGCCTGACAAACCTGATTTAATTTTTTGAAGAGGTGACTAAAGTAGTGGACAGGGGAATGTCAATGGATGTTGTTTATATGGACTTCCAGAAGGCATTCAATAAAGTCCTTCATCAGAGATTGTTAGCTAAAGTTGATGCTCATGAAATTGAGGGCAAATTATTGACCTGGTTGGAAAATTGGCTGAGTGGCAGGAGAGAGAGAGTAGGGATAATGGGCAGGTACACAAATTGGCAGGGTTTGACTAGTGGTGTCCCACAGGGATCTGTGTTGGTGCCTCAACTATTCACTGTATTTATTAACAACTTAGATGACGGGATAGAGAGTCACATATCCAAGTTTGCCGATGACACAAAAATAGGCATCATTGTAAGCAGTGTTAATGAAAGCATAAAATTACAGAGAGATATTAATAGATTAAGTGATTGGACAAAACTGTGGCAAATGGATTTCAATGTAGGCAAGTGTGAGGTCATCCACTTTGGACCTAAAAAGGATTGAACAGTACTTTCTAAATGGTGAAAAGCTTGAAGCAGTGGAGGTCCAAAAAGCCTTAGGGGTCCATGCACATAGATCATTAAAATGTCATGGCTGGTTACAGAAAATAATCAAGAAGGCTAATGGAATGCTGACCTTTCTATCTAGAGGACTGGAGTACAAGGGGGTAGAAGTTATGCTACAGCTATACAAAGCCCTGGTTAGACCGCACCTGGAGTACTGTGAGCAGTTCTGGGCACCGCACCTTAGGAAGGATATATTGGCCTTGGAGGGAGTGCAGCGTAGATTTACTCGAATGATACCTGGACTCCAAAAGTTAAATGACGAGGAGAGATTACACAAACTAGGGTTGCATTCCCTGGAATTTAGAAGACGAAGGGGTGATTTGATCGAAGTTTTCAAGATACTAAGGGGCACTGATAGGGTAGATAGAGAGAAACTATCTCCACTGGTCGGGGCATCAAAGACTAGGGGGCATAGCCTAAAAATTAGAGCCAGGACTTTCAGGAGTGAAGTTAGGAAACACTTCTACATACAAAGGGTGGTAGAAGTTTGGAACTCTCTTCTGCAAACAGCAGTTGATGCGAGCTCAATTGTTAATTTTATATCTGAGATTGATAGATTTTTGTTAACCAAAGGTATTAAGGGATATGGGGCTAAGGCAGGTATATGGAGTTAGGTCACAGATCAGCCCTGATCTCATTGAATGGTGGAACTTTCTCGAGGGGCTAAATGACCTACTCCTGTTCCTACGTTCCTATGTTGTAATAGCTGAGTGTGATGTCACCCGTTTGTGGGTTTACCTCACCTCTTTCACTGTCTTCACTTTTGATGCTGTCTTGCACTGGAGCCATTGGTCCTTCAATTTGGTGTTTCAGTAATAAAATGGCTTTTGGGACAAAGGTAATGTCATCAATAGACTGTTACAGGTCGGGTGGAGGAAGGCATGCTGGGATATCAGAGTCCTGAAGAGAAGGAAATTTCATATTTTTTTCTATTTGGCTGCTTTCATGTTGTTTAAAAAAAGAAAGACTCCCATTTATATAGCATCATTCACAACCTCAGGATCTTACAGCCAATGAAGTACTTTTGAAGTGTAGTCACTGTTGTAATGAAGGGAATCACAGCAGCCAATTTGTGCACAGCAAGATCCCACAAACAGCAATGGGATAATGACCAGATTATCTGTTGGTTGAGGAATAAATATTGGCCGGGACACCGGGGAGAACTCCCCTGCTCTTCTTCGAAATAGTGCCATGGGATCTTTTACATCCACCTGAGAGGGCAGACGGGGCCTCGGTTTAACGTCTCATCTGAAAGACGGCACCTCCGACAGTGCAGCACTCCCTCAGTACTGTACTGGGAGTGTCAGCCCAGATTTTGTGCTCAATTCTCTGGAGCAGGACCTGCACCGACGACCTTCTGACTCAGAGGCGAGAGTGAGACCGCTGAGCCAACACCAATACATTGTCCACACGAGAGGAAATGAGTTGGAAAGAGCTGGTGAGAGAGGATGTTGTATACTTGATGTTAGAAGGACTGGTTCACCAGGGACAGATGAGCTGTTCCTGTTCGTACTTTTCTATCCTTGGATTTAATAGAGTAAAAAAATCGACATGTTAATATTGTATTGTGTTGGGCGACAGGGAATAATCCCATGGCACTATTTGACGAAGAATGCAATCCTCTTCAAGAATGAATGCCCTGCAGTGAAACTTTAGACCAAGGGTATTCTTTTATTTACAAACAGCCACACTTGTCATACGCCAAAAAATGTTGCTTTTTCATAATCATCAGGATGTTCTCTCTCTCCCCCGAGGCATTTAGTACAGGATCAGTCGCACTCGCGCCCCTCCCCCGCTACCTCATCCACACTACATCTCTTCAGCTCAGCTCAGTTGTCTTGCCTCGGAGTCAGAAAGAAAACAAGAACAACCTGCATTTATATAGCGCCTCTCATATCCTCAGGACATCTCGAGGCCCTTCGCAACCAATGAAGCAGTTTTTGGAACATGGGCTGAGAGCTGGCCCCACTCCAATGTCATCTCTTTGCCAGAGATGCAGCATAGACTCCCTTCCCACCACACTCCTGATGAAACACCAGCGGAGCAGGGGCAGTTCCAAAACATTTCCTTGCCACAGTCACTGTTGTAATGTCGGAAACCTGGCGGCCAATTTGCGCACAGCAAGGTCCCACAAGCAGTAATGAGATAAATGGTCAGATAACCTGCATTTAGTGGTATAGGCCAGGACACGGGGAGAACTCCCCTTGCTCCTCTTCAAATCGTGCCATGGGATGTCTTTTGTCCGCCTCAGAAGAACAGACAGGGCCTTTGTTTAATCTGAAAGACGGCACCTCTGGCAGTGCAGCAGCCCCTCAGTACTGCACTGAAGTGTCACCCTAGATTATGGGCTCAATTCTCTGGAGTGGGGCTTGAACCCATGACCTGCTGACTCAGATGGGGAGAGTGTTACTCAATGAGACACGGCTGATGCCTTAGTTCAGTGAAAGCACTGAACAGTAGCAGAAAGTCAAGGGTTCATAATATGATTACATTCATCTTTGAATTGTTTTTTGTTTCATTTAGTGCTTTATTTTGGACTCTTACATCAAGGCCTCGTGCCTCTCTCAAAAACATGGACTGCAGTTCGATATTTTTACATTGCAAATGAATTGCACAAAGCGTCCTACCATATCTGAGCATGTGCAGGTTGCAGAAATTCCCACTGGGTGTCTGAGTTGAAGGAGAAGAGTATGTCCCCACGTCTTGAGAGGATTTGAGAGTTCCTTTTACTTTTTCCAAAAGATTTTCAAACAAACTAAAGATGAAACTGTCAGCGATTTTATTTCAGCCCAGTATCATTTAAAATATTTAGAAACCTTTTCTACTGTGAAGCTTTCAGTTAGATAAGACCTGCTCCGAGATAAACAAAAATTATTTATCAAGAATCATCTTTGGTGGTTAAGGGAACTTTTTAATTGAAACAAGGACTCAGTGTGAACAATGAACTTTTGAGCATTTTATGAGGTAATTTTTGTTCCTTATAGAAATGTTATGTTTGTTAGAGATTGCATGAGTCGACAAACTCAGGAATATTTCACCAATTGTTGTAAAACAGGATCCAGCTGATGATGGGGAGAGGAGCCTGATGGTGATAAGGGCCTGTAGCTGAGTTGGTGGAGGAGGCTGACAGGTGGGTCTTATGTTGGGCATGGAGGTTTGGGGCCTGATGTCCTGAAAGAGGCCAAGAGCAGTTTTGAGTCCCGTGCTCCTGGCACTGTACCCCATAGGATCACTTGAAGCTGCCCCCAATACCTCCAGGTCGATGAACAACCAATTCTATAACAGACTTCCCCTAAAACCCTCCTCAGTCCAGATGGAGCCCAGAACTCCCACTTCCAACTCCCAGAACCTGGGACACTCTCTCAATGCTCACAAACTCCCAGAACCTAGGACACGCTCTCAATGCTCACAAACTCCCAGAACCTGGGACACCCTCTCAATGTTCACAAACTCCCAGAACCTGGGACACACTCTCAATGTTCACAAACTCCCAGAACCTGGGACACACTCTCAATGTTCACAAACTCCCAGAACCTGGGACACACTCTCAATGTTCACAAACTCCCAGAACCTGGGACACCCTCTCAATGCTCACAAACTCCCAGAACCTAGGACATTCTCTCAATGCTCACAAACTCCCAGAACCTGGGACACACTCTCAATGTTCATAAACTCCCAGAACCTAGGACACGCTCTCAATGCTCACAAACTCCCAGAACCTAGGACACCCTCTCAATGTTCATAAACTCCCAGAACCTGGGACACCCTCTCAATGTTCACAAACTCCCAGAACCTGGGACACACTCTCAATGCTCACAAACTCCCAGAACCTGGGACACCCTCTCAATGCTCACAAACTCCCAGAACCTGGGACACCCTCTCAATGTTCACAAACTCCCAGAACCTGGGACACACTCTCAATGTTCACAAACTCCCAGAACCTGGGACACCCTCTCAATGCTCACAAACTCCCAGAACCTAGGACATCCTCTCAATGCTCACAAACTCCCAGAACCTGGGACACACTCTCAATGTTCATAAACTCCCAGAACCTAGGACACGCTCTCAATGCTCACAAACTCCCAGAACCTAGGACACCCTCTCAATGCTCACAAACTCCCAGAACCTGGGACACGCTCTCAATGTTCATAAACTCCCAGAACCTAGGACACCCTCTCAATGTTCATAAACTCTCAGAACCTGGGACACCCTCTCAATGTTCACAAACTCCCAGAACCTGGGACACACTCTCAATGCTCACAAACTCCCAGAACCTGGGACACCCTCTCAATGCTCACAAACTCCCAGAACCTGGGACACCCTCTCAATGCTCACAAACTCCCAGAACCTGGGACACTCTCTCAATGCTCAGAAACTCCCAGAACCTGGGACACTCTCTCAATGTTCATAAACTCCCAGAACCTGGGACACTCTCTCAATGTTCACAAACTCCCAGAACCTGGGACACACTCTCAATGTTCACAAACTCCCAGAACCTGGGACACACTCTCAATGTTCACAAACTCCCAGAACCTGGGACACACTCTCAATGTTCACAAACTCTCAAAACCTGGGACATTCTCTCAATGTTCACAAACTCCCAGAACCTGGGACACTCTCTCAGTGCTCACAAGCTCCCAGAACCTGAGACAACCCCTCAATGCTCACAAACTCCCAGATCACATTGCGAGTGGTCCTTGATCCCAGAATGGTCCCCTTTGGTCCCAGACCGTGGGACCTCATGCTCCAACAATCCCATTCCCTTGGGACCTCCCTCTCCAAAATTCCCAGACCCCTATGACCTCCCTCTCTTTCATTCCCAGACCCCTGGGATCTCCCTTTCACTCCCAGACCCTCTGGGATCTCCAACTCCAACACTACCAGAGACTGGGACCTCCCCCTACAACACTACCAGACCCTTCAAACCTCCCTCTCTTTCAATCCCAGACATCCGGGACCTCCCTCTCCAACACTCCCGGACCCTGGGACCTCCCTCTCCAACACTCCCGGACCCTGGGACCTCCCTCTCCAACACTCCCGGACCCTGGGACCTCCCTCTCCAACACTCCAGGACCCTGGGACCTCCCTCTCCAACACTCCCGGACCCTGGGACCTCCCTCTCCAACACTCCCGGACCCTGGGACCTCCCTCTCCAACACTCCCGGACCCTGGGACCTCCCTCTCCAACACTCCCGGACCCTGGGACCTCCCTCTCCAACACTCCCGGACCCTGGGACCTCCCTCTCCAACACTCCCGGACCCTGGGACCTCCCTCTCCAACACTCCCGGACCCTGGGACCTCCCTCTCCAACACTCCCGGACCCTGGGACCTCCCTCTCCAACACTCCCGGACCCTGGGGCCTCCCTCTCCAACACTCCCGGACCCTGGGGCCTCCCTCTCCAACACTCCCGGACCCTGGGGCCTCCCTCTCCAACACTCCCGGACCCTGGGACCTCCCTCTCCAACACTCCCGGACCCTGGGACCTCCCTCTCCAACACTCCCGGACCCTGGGACCTCCCTCTCCAACACTCCCGGACCCTGGGACCTCCCTCTCCAACACTCCCGGACCCCGGGGCCTCCCTCTCCAACACTCCCGGACCCCGGGGCCTCCCTCTCCAACACTCCCGGACCCCGGGGCCTCCCTCTCCAACACTCCCGGACCCCGGGGCCTCCCTCTCCAACACTCCCGGACCCCGGGACCACCCTCCCCAACACTCCCGGACCCCGGGACCACCCTCCCCAACACTCCCGGACCCCGGGACCACCCTCCCCAACACTCCCGGACCCCGGGACCACCCTCCCCAACACTCCCGGACCCCGGGACCACCCTCCCCAACACTCCCAGACCCCGGGACCACCCCCTCCAACACTCCCAGACCCCTATGACCTCCCTCTCATTCATTCCCAGACCCCTGGTATCTCCCTTTCACTCCCAGACCCCCTGGGTTCTCCAACTCCAACACTACCAGACACTGGAACCTCCCGCTCTTTCAATCCCAGACATGCGGGACCTCCCTCTCCATCACTCCTGGACCCTGGGTCCTCCCTCTCCATCACTCCCGGACCCTGGGTCCTCCCTCTCCATCACTCCCGGACCCTGGGTCCTCCCTCTCCATCACTCCCGGACCCTGGGTCCTCCCTCTCCATCACTCCCGGACCCTGGGTCCTCCCTCTCCATCACTCCCGGACCCTGGGTCCTCCCTCTCCATCACTCCCGGACCCGGGGTCCTCCCTCTCCATCACTCCCGGACCCTGGGTCCTCCCTCTCCATCACTCCCGGACCCTGGGTCCTCCCTCTCCATCACTCCCGGACCCTGGGTCCTCCCTCTCCTTCACTCCCGGACCCTGGGTCCTCCCTCTCCATCACTCCCGGACCCTGGGTCCTCCCTCTCCATCACTCCCGGACCCTGGGTCCTCCCTCTCCATCACTCCCGGACCCTGGGTCCTCCCTCTCCATCACTCCCGGACCCTGGGTCCTCCCTCTCCATCACTCCCGGACCCTGGGTCCTCCCTCTCCATCACTCCCGGACCCTGGGTCCTCCCTCTCCATCACTCCCGGACCCTGGGTCCTCCCTCTCCAACACTCCCGGACCCTGGAACCTCCCGCTCTTTCAATCCCAGACATGCGGGACCTCCCTCTCCATCACTCCCGGACCCTGGGTCCTCCCTCTCCATCACTCCCGGACCCTGGGTCCTCCCTCTCCATCACTCCCGGACCCTGGGTCCTCCCTCTCCATCACTCCCGGACCCTGGGTCCTCCCTCTCCATCACTCCCGGACCCTGGGTCCTCCCTCTCCATCACTCCCGGACCCTGGGTCCTCCCTCTCCATCACTCCCGGACCCTGGGTCCTCCCTCTCCATCACTCCCGGACCCTGGGTCCTCCCTCTCCATCACTCCCGGACCCTGGGTCCTCCCTCTCCATCACTCCCGGACCCTGGGTCCTCCCTCTCCATCACTCCCGGACCCTGGGTCCTCCCTCTCCATCACTCCCGGACCCTGGGTCCTCCCTCTCCATCACTCCCGGACCCTGGGTCCTCCCTCTCCATCACTCCCGGACCCTGGGTCGTCCCTCTCCATCACTCCCGGACCCTGGGTCCTCCCTCTCCATCACTCCCGGACCCTGGGTCCTCCCACTCCATCACTCCCGGACCCTGGGTCCTCCCTCTCCATCACTCCCGGACCCTGGGTCCTCCCTCTCCATCACTCCCGGACCCTGGGTCCTCCCTCTCCATCACTCCCGGACCCTGGGTCCTCCCTCTCCATCACTCCCGGACCCTGGGTCCTCCCTCTCCAACACTCCCGGACCCTGGGGCCAACCTTTCCAACACTCCCAGAACCTGGGACCACCCTCTACAACATTCCAGACCGGGGGACCACCCTCTCTTTAATTTCCAGACCCCTGGGACTTCCCACTCTTTAATTTCCAGACCCCTGGGACTTCCCACTTCAAAACTCCAAAATGCCGGTGATCTCCCTCTCCATCATTTCAAGACCCCTGGGACCACCCTCACCAACACTCCCGGACCCTGGGTCCTCCCTCTCCAACACTCCCGGACCCTGGGTCCTCCCTCTCCATCACTCCCGGACCCTGGGACCTCCCTCTCCATCACTCCCGGACCCTGGGTCCTCCCTCTCCAACACTCCCAGACCCTGGGGCCACCCTCTACAACACTCCCAGAACCTGGGACCACCCTCTACAACACTCCCAGACCCTGGGACAACCCTCTACAACACTCCCAGACCCTGGGACCACCCTCTACAACATTCCAGACCGTGGGACCACCCTCTCTTTAATTTCCAGGCCTCTGGGACCTCCCACTTCAAAACTCCCAAACGCCGGGGATCTCCCTCTCCATCATTTCAAGACCCCTGTTACCACACTATCCAACACTCCCAGACGCTGTGATCTCCCTCACCAACACTCCTAAACCCCTGGGACCTCCCTCTCCAACACTCCTAAACCACTGGTACCTCCCTCTCCAACACTCCTAAACCCCTGGGACCTCCCTCACCAACACTCCTAAACCCCTGGGACCACCCTCTCTAAGACTCCGAAACCCCTGGGACTTCCCTCTCCAATACTTCAATACTTCTAAACCCCTGGGGGACCACCCTCTCCAACACTCCTAAACCCCCTGGGACCTCTGTCTCAGTAATTCCCAGACCCCTTGGGTTCTCCCACTCCAACACTCCCAGACCCTGGAATGTCCGTCTCCAATACTCCCAGACCCTGGGACCACCCTCTACAACACTCCCAGACCCTGGGACCACCCTCTACAACACTCCCAGACCCTGGGACCACCCTCTACAACACTCCCAGACCCTGGGACCACCCTCTACAACACTCCCAGAACCTGGGACACCCTCTCAATGTTCACAAACTCCCAGAACCTGGGACACACTCTCAATGCTCACAAACTCCCAGAACCTGGGACACCCTCTCAATGCTCACAAACTCCCAGAACCTGGGACACCCTCTCAATGCTCACAAACTCCCAGAACCTGGGACACTCTCTCAATGCTCACAAACTCCCAGAACCTGGGACACTCTCTCAATGTTCATAAACTCCCAGAACCTGGGACACTCTCTCAATGTTCACAAACTCCCAGAACCTGGGACACACTCTCAATGTTCACAAACTCCCAGAACCTGGGACACACTCTCAATGTTCACAAACTCCCAGAACCTGGGACACACTCTCAATGTTCACAAACTCCCAGAACCTGGGACACACTCTCAATGTTCACAAACTCTCAAAACCTGAGACAACCCCTCAATGCTCACAAACTCCCAGATCACATTGCGAGTGGTCCTTGATCCCAGAATGGTCCCCTTTGGTCCCAGACCGTGGGACCTCATGCTCCAACAATCCCATTCCCTTGGGACCTCCCTCTCCAAAATTCCCAGACCCCTATGACCTCCCTCTCTTTCATTCCCAGACCCCTGGGATCTCCCTTTCACTCCCAGACCCTCTGGGATCTCCAACTCCAACACTACCAGAGACTGGGACCTCCCCCTACAACACTACCAGACCCTTCAAACCTCCCTCTCTTTCAATCCCAGACATCCGGGACCTCCCTCTCCAACACTCCCGGACCCTGGGACCTCCCTCTCCAACACTCCCGGACCCTGGGACCTCCCTCTCCAACACTCCCGGACCCTGGGACCTCCCTCTCCAACACTCCCGGACCCTGGGACCTCCCTCTCCAACACTCCCGGACCCTGGGACCTCCCTCTCCAACACTCCCGGACCCTGGGACCTCCCTCTCCAACACTCCCGGACCCTGGGACCTCCCTCTCCAACACTCCCGGACCCTGGGACCTCCCTCTCCAACACTCCCGGACCCTGGGACCTCCCTCTCCAACACTCCCGGACCCTGGGACCTCCCTCTCCAACACTCCCGGACCCTGGGACCTCCCTCTCCAACACTCCCGGACCCTGGGACCTCCCTCTCCAACACTCCCGGACCCTGGGGCCTCCCTCTCCAACACTCCCGGACCCTGGGGCCTCCCTCTCCAACACTCCCGGACCCTGGGGCCTCCCTCTCCAACACTCCCGGACCCTGGGACCTCCCTCTCCAACACTCCCGGACCCTGGGACCTCCCTCTCCAACACTCCCGGACCCCGGGACCTCCCTCTCCAACACTCCCGGACCCCGGGGCCTCCCTCTCCAACACTCCCGGACCCCGGGGCCTCCCTCTCCAACACTCCCGGACCCCGGGGCCTCCCTCTCCAACACTCCCGGACCCCGGGGCCTCCCTCTCCAACACTCCCGGACCCCGGGGCCTCCCTCTCCAACACTCCCGGACCCCGGGACCACCCTCCCCAACACTCCCGGACCCCGGGACCACCCTCCCCAACACTCCCGGACCCCGGGACCACCCTCCCCAACACTCCCGGACCCCGGGACCACCCTCCCCAACACTCCCGGACCCCGGGACCACCCTCCCCAACACTCCCAGACCCCGGGACCACCCCCTCCAACACTCCCAGACCCCTATGACCTCCCTCTCATTCATTCCCAGACCCCTGGTATCTCCCTTTCACTCCCAGACCACCTGGGTTCTCCAACTCCAACACTACCAGACACTGGAACCTCCCGCTCTTTCAATCCCAGACATGCGGGACCTCCCTCTCCATCACTCCCGGACCCTGGGTCCTCCCTCTCCATCACTCCCGGACCCTGGGTCCTCCCTCTCCATCACTCCCGGACCCTGGGTCCTCCCTCTCCATCACTCCCGGACCCTGGGTCCTCCCTCTCCATCACTCCCGGACCCTGGGTCCTCCCTCTCCATCACTCCCGGACCCTGGGTCCTCCCTCTCCATCACTCCCGGACCCTGGGTCCTCCCTCTCCATCACTCCCGGACCCGGGGTCCTCCCTCTCCATCACTCCCGGACCCTGGGTCCTCCCTCTCCATCACTCCCGGACCCTGGGTCCTCCCTCTCCATCACTCCCGGACCCTGGGTCCTCCCTCTCCATCACTCCCGGACCCTGGGTCCTCCCTCTCCATCACTCCCGGACCCTGGGTCCTCCCTCTCCATCACTCCCGGACCCTGGGTCCTCCCTCTCCATCACTCCCGGACCCTGGGTCCTCCCTCTCCATCACTCCCGGACCCTGGGTCCTCCCTCTCCATCACTCCCGGACCCTGGGTCCTCCCTCTCCATCACTCCCGGACCCTGGGTCCTCCCTCTCCATCACTCCCGGACCCTGGGTCCTCCCTCTCCATCACTCCCGGACCCTGGGTCCTCCCTCTCCATCACTCCCGGACCCTGGGTCCTCCCTCTCCAACACTCCCGGACCCTGGAACCTCCCGCTCTTTCAATCCCAGACATGCGGGACCTCCCTCTCCATCACTCCCGGACCCTGGGTCCTCCCTCTCCATCACTCCCGGACCCTGGGTCCTCCCTCTCCATCACTCCCGGACCCTGGGTCCTCCCTCTCCATCACTCCCGGACCCTGGGTCCTCCCTCTCCATCACTCCCGGACCCTGGGTCCTCCCTCTCCATCACTCCCGGACCCTGGGTCCTCCCTCTCCATCACTCCCGGACCCTGGGTCCTCCCTCTCCATCACTCCCGGACCCTGGGTCCTCCCTCTCCATCACTCCCGGACCCTGGGTCCTCCCTCTCCATCACTCCCGGACCCTGGGTCCTCCCTCTCCATCACTCCCGGACCCTGGGTCCTCCCTCTCCATCACTCCCGGACCCTGGGTCCTCCCTCTCCATCACTCCCGGACCCTGGGTCCTCCCTCTCCATCACTCCCGGACCCTGGGTCGTTCCTCTCCATCACTCCCGGACCCTGGGTCCTCCCTCTCCATCACTCCCGGACCCTGGGTCCTCCCACTCCATCACTCCCGGACCCTGGGTCCTCCCTCTCCATCACTCCCGGACCCTGGGTCCTCCCTCTCCATCACTCCCGGACCCTGGGTCCTCCCTCTCCATCACTCCCGGACCCTGGGTCCTCCCTCTCCATCACTCCCGGACCCTGGGTCCTCCCTCTCCATCACTCCCGGACCCTGGGTCCTCCCTCTCCATCACTCCCGGACCCTGGGTCCTCCCTCTCCAACACTCCCGGACCCTGGGGCCAACCTTTCCAACACTCCCAGAACCTGGGACCACCCTCTACAACATTCCAGACCGGGGGACCACCCTCTCTTTAATTTCCAGACCCCTGGGACTTCCCACTCTTTAATTTCCAGACCCCTGGGACTTCCCACTTCAAAACTCCAAAATGCCGGTGATCTCCCTCTCCATCATTTCAAGACCCCTGGGACCACCCTCACCAACACTCCCGGACCCTGGGTCCTCCCTCTCCAACACTCCCGGACCCTGGGTCCTCCCTCTCCATCACTCCCGGACCCTGGGACCTCCCTCTCCATCACTCCCGGACCCTGGGTCCTCCCTCTCCAACACTCCCAGACCCTGGGGCCACCCTCTACAACACTCCCAGAACCTGGGACCACCCTCTACAACACTCCCAGACCCTGGGACAACCCTCTACAACACTCCCAGACCCTGGGACCACCCTCTACAACATTCCAGACCGTGGGACCACCCTCTCTTTAATTTCCAGGCCTCTGGGACCTCCCACTTCAAAACTCCCAAACGCCGGGGATCTCCCTCTCCATCATTTCAAGACCCCTGTTACCACACCATCCAACACTCCCAGACGCTGTGATCTCCCTCACCAACACTCCTAAACCCCTGGGACCTCCCTCTCCAACACTCCTAAACCACTGGTACCTCCCTCTCCAACACTCCTAAACCCCTGGGACCTCCCTCACCAACACTCCTAAACCCCTGGGACCACCCTCTCTAAGACTCCGAAACCCCTGGGACTTCCCTCTCCAATACTTCAATACTTCTAAACCCCTGGGGGACCACCCTCTCCAACACTCCTAAACCCCCTGGGACCTCTGTCTCAGTAATTCCCAGACCCCTTGGGTTCTCCCACTCCAACACTCCCAGACCCTGGAATGTCCGTCTCCAATACTCCCAGACCCTGGGACCACCCTCTACAACACTCCCAGACCCTGGGACCACCCTCTACAACACTCCCAGACCCTGGGACCACCCTCTACAACACTCCCAGACCCTGGGATCACCCTCTCCAACTCGCCCAGAACCTGGGACCACCCTCTCTTTAATTTCCAGGCCTCTGGGACCTCCCACTTCAAAACTCCCAAACGCCGGGGATCTCCCTCTCCATCATTTCAAGACCCCTGTTACCACACTATCCAACACTCCCAAACTTTGTGATGTCCCTCGCCAACACTCCTAAACCCCCTGGGACCTCCGTCTCCAACATTCCCAGACCTCCTACATCCTCACACTCCAACACTTCCAGACCCTGGGACCACCCACTACTACATTCCCAGACCGTGGGACCACCCTCTACAAAACCCCCAGACCCTGGGCCCACCCTCTACAACACTCCTAAACCCCTGGGACCACCCTCTACAACACCCCCAGACCCTGGGACCACCCTCTACAACGCCCCCAGACCCTGGGACCACCCTCTACAACACTCCCAGATCCCGGGACCACCCTCTACAACATTCCTGGACCCTGGGACCACCCTCTGCAACACTCCCGGACACTGGGACCACCCGCTCCAACACGCCCAGACCCTGGGACCACCCTCTGCAACACTCCCGGACACTGGGACCACCCGCTCCAACACTCCCAGATCCCGGGACCACCCTCTACAACATTCCTGGACCCTGGGACCACCCTCTGCAACACTCCCGGACACTGGGACCACCCGCTCCAACACGCCCAGACCCTGGGACCACCCTCTCTTTAATTCCCATGTTCCTGGGACCTCCCACTTCAAATCTCCCAAACCCCAAGGATCTCCCTGTCCATCATTTCAAGACCCCCTGGGATCTCCCTGTCCATCATTTCAAGACCCCCTGGGACCTCCCTCTCCAACAGTCCCAGACCCCCTGGGACCACCCTCTCCAACACTCCTAAACCCCTGGGACCACCCTCTCCAACACTTCTAAACCCCTGGGACCACCCTCTCCAACACTCCTAAACCCCTGGGATCAGCCTCTCCAATACTCCTAAACTCCTCGACCACCCTCTCTAACACTCCTAAACCCCTGGGACCACCCTCTCCAATACTCCTAAACCCCTGGGGGACCACCCTCTCCAACACTCCTAAACCCCTGGGACCACCCTCTCCAACACTCCTAAACCCCTGGGGGACCACCCTCTCCAACACTCCTAAACCCCTGGGACCACCCTCTCCAACACTCCTAAACCCCTGGGGGACCACCCTCTCCAACACTCCTAAACCCCTGGGACCACCCTCTCCAACGGTCCTAAACCCCTGGGACCACCCTCTCCAACACTCCTAAACCCCTGGGACCTCCCTCTCCAACGGTCCTAAACCCCTGGGACCACCCTCTCCAACACTCCTAAACCCCTGGGACCTCACTCTCCAACGGTCCTAAACCCCTGGGACCACCCTCTCCAACACTCCTAAACCCCTGGGACCACCCTCTCCAACACTCCTAAACCCCCTGGGACCTCTGTCTCAGTAATTCCCACACCCCTTGGGTTCTCCCACTCCAACACTCCCAGAGCCTGGAATGTCCATCTCCAACACTCCCAGAGCCTGGAATGTCCATCTCCAACACTCCCAGACCCTGGGACCACCCTCTACAACACTCCCAGACCCTGGGACCTCCCTCTCTTTAATTTCCAGGCCCCTGGGACCTCCTACTTCAAAACTCCCAAACGCCGGTGATCTCCCTCTCCATCATTTCAAGACCCCTGTTACCACACTATCCAACACTCCCAAACTTTGTGATGTCCCTCGCCAACACTCCTAAACCCCCTGGGACCTCCGTCTCCAACATTCCCAGACCTCCTACATCCTCTCACTCCAACACTTCCAGACCCTGGGATCTCACTCTCCAACACCAGACCCTGGAATCTCCCTCTCCAACACCAGACCCTGGAATCTCCCTCTCCAACACCAGACCCTGGAATCTCACTCTCCAACACCAGACCCTGGAATCTCACTCTCCAACACCAGACCCTGGAATCTCACTCTCCAACACCAGACCCTGGAATCTCACTCTCCAACACCAGACCCTGGAATCTCACTCTCCAACACCAGACCCTGGAATCTCACTCTCCAACACTCCCAGACCCTGGAATCTCACTCTCCAACACTCCCAGACCCTGGGATCTCCCTCTCCAACACTCCCAGACCCTGGGATCTCCCTCTCCAACACTCCCAGACCCTGGGATCTCCCTCTCCAACACTCCCAGACCCTGGGATCTCCCTCTCCAACACTCCCAGACCCTGGAATCTCACTCTCCAACACTCCCAAACCCTTGGATCCTCCCTCTCCAACATTCCAAGACCCCCTGGTACCTCCCTCTCCAACACTCCTAAACCCCTGGTACCTCCCTCTCCAACACTCCTAAACCCCTGGTACCTCCCTCTCCAACACTCCTAAACCCCTGGGACCACCATCTCCAATACTCCTAAACCCCTGGGGGACCACCCTCTCCAACACTCCTAAACCCCCTGGGACCTCTGTCTCAGTAATTCCCAGACCCCTTGGATTCTCCCACTCCAACACTCCCAGACCCTGGAATGTCCGTCTCCAACACTCCCAGACCCTAGGACCACCCTCTACAACACTCCCCGACCCTGGGATCACCCTCTACAACACTCCCAGACCCTGGGACCACCCTCTACAACACTCCCAGACCCTGGGACCACCCTCTCCAACTCGCCCAGAACCTGGGACCTCCCTCTCTTTAATTCCCATGCTCCTGGCACCTCCCACTTCAAAACTCCCAAACGCCGGGGATCTCCCTCTCCATCATTTCAAGACCCCTGTTACCACACTATCCAACACTCCCAAACTTTGTGATGTCCCTCGCCAACACTCCTAAACCCCCTGGGACCTCCGTCTCCAACATTCCCAGACCTCCTACATCCTCACACTCCAACACTTCCAGACCCCGGGACCTCCGTCTCCAACACTCCTAAACCCCTGGGACCTCCCTCACCAACACTCCTAAACCCCTGGGACCTCCCTCACCAACACTCCTAAACCCCTGGGACCTCCCTCTCCAACACTCCTAAACCCCTGGGACCTCCCTCTCCAACACTCCTAAACCCCTAAGACCTCCCTCACCAACACTCCTAAACCCCTGGTACCTCCCTCTCCAACACTCCTAAACCCCTGGGACCACCATCTCCAATACTCCTAAACCCCTGGGGGACCACCCTCTCCAACACTCCTAAACCCCCTGGGACCTCTGTCTCAGTAATTCCCAGACCCCTTGGATTCTCCCACTCCAACACTCCCAGACCCTGGAATGTCCGTCTCCAACACTCCCAGACCCTAGGACCACCCTCTACAACACTCCCCGACCCTGGGATCACCCTCTACAACACTCCCAGACCCTGGGACCACCCTCTACAACACTCCCAGACCCTGGGACCACCCTCTCCAACTCGCCCAGAACCTGGGACCTCCCTCTCTTTAATTCCCATGCTCCTGGCACCTCCCACTTCAAAACTCCCAAACGCCGGGGATCTCCCTCTCCATCATTTCAAGACCCCTGTTACCACACTATCCAACACTCCCAAACTTTGTGATGTCCCTCGCCAACACTCCTAAACCCCCTGGGACCTCCGTCTCCAACATTCCCAGACCTCCTACATCCTCACACTCCAACACTTCCAGACCCCGGGACCTCCGTCTCCAACACTCCTAAACCCCTGGGACCTCCCTCACCAACACTCCTAAACCCCTGGGACCTCCCTCACCAACACTCCTAAACCCCTGGGACCTCCCTCTCCAACACTCCTAAACCCCTGGGACCTCCCTCTCCAACACTCCTAAACCCCTAAGACCTCCCTCACCAACACTCCTAAACCCCTGGGACCTCCCTCTCCAACACTCCTAAACCCCTGGGATCTCCCTCACCAACACTCCTAAACCCCTGGGACCTCCCTCACCAACACTCCTAAACCCCTGGGACCTCCCTCTCCAACACTCCTAAACCCCTGGGACCTCCCTCTCCAACACTCCTAAACCCCTGGGACCTCCCTCTCCAACTCTGCCAGACTGTGGGCCCACCCCCTGCAACACTCCCAGACCCTGGGACCACCCCCTGCAACACTCCCAGACCCTGGGACCACCCCCTGCAACACTCCCAGACCCTGGGACCACCCCCTGCAACACTCCCAGACCCTGGGACCACCCCCTGCAACACTCCCAGACCCTGGGACCACCCCCTGCAACACTCCCAGACCCTGGGACCACCCTCTGCAACACTCCCAGACCCTGGGACCACCCTCTGCGACACTCCCAGACCCTGGGACCACCCTCTGCGACACTCCCAGACCCTGGGACCACCCTCTGCGACACTCCCAGACCCTGGGACCACCCTCTGCGACACTCCCAGACCCTGGGACCACCCTCTGCAACACTCCCAGACCCTGGGACCACCCTCTGCAACACTCCCAGACCCTGCGACCACCCTCTGCAACACTCCCAGACCCTGGGACCACCCTCTGCAACACTCCCAGACCCTGGGACCACCCTCTCCAACACTGCCAGACCGTGGGCCCACTCTCTACAACACTCCCAGACCCTGGGACCACCCTCTCCAACACTGCCAGACCCTGGGCCGACTCTCTCTTTAATTCCCAATCCCCTGGGACCTCCCACTTCAATACTCCCAAACCCCAGGTTTCTTCCTCTCCAATATTCCCAGACCCCTTGGGACCTCCCTCTCCAATACTCCCAGACTGTGGACCCACCCTCTCCAACATTTCCAGACCCCCTGGGACCACCCTTTCCAATATTCCCAGACCCTGGGACATCTGTCTCCAATATTCCCAGACCCTGAGACCTCCCTCTCCAACACTCCCACATCCTGAGACCTCCCTCTCCATCAATCCCAGATCCTGAGACCTCCCTTCCAACACTTCCAAGTCCCAGCATTCGTCTCCCAATGATTCTAGATCCCAGAACCTGTCTCAATATTCCCAGAACCCTGATATATAGTGGGAACTCCCTCAAGGTACTGCTGGTTCCTGAGACTCTATCCCATTTCTGCCAGACTCCAGGCTGCCCCCAATGCTGATGAATCAGCGTCCCTGATAATACTACTTGACGCACTGCCATGGTTCTTAACCGCTGAGTCACTATGAGCAATGCCAAGGGAGAATTGCTCGGCTATTTAAAATATGACTGACAGCCGATCGGGTATAATTGTGCTTTGAGTGACCCCCTCACTATCACATCCAAAAACTCAACCGGACAATTGGTTCCGGTTGGGAGGCCTTTGGTTATGATGTACAGTGGAGTAAAACTGGTCATTAAATGATTTCAGTTTGTGTAGTTTCCCAATGAATGACGATTGAAACCTGGCTTCAGAGAAGAAGACAGTGCCATGTTTTACCAGCTTAAGAACAGAAAGGAGATGACAGTGAGCTGTCTTTGCTCAGTGAGAGCTAGATAGCGTCTTTCACCACCTCAGGATGTCCCAAAGCGCTCTACAGCCAATGAACTACTTTTGAAGTGTAGTCACTGTTAATGTAGGAAAGGCGGCAGCCAATTTGCGCACAGCAAGATCCCACAAACAGCAATGTGATAATGACCAGATAATCTGTTTTTTTAGTGATGTTGGTTGAGGGATAAACATTGACCAGGACACCGGGGAGAACTCCCCCTGCTCTTCTTCAAAATAGTGCCATGGGATCTTTTACATCCACTTGAGAGGGCAGACGGGGCCTCAGTTTAATGTTTCATCCAAAGGACAGCATCTCCGACAGTGCAGCACTCCCTCAGTACAGCACAGAAATGTCCAGTTATGTGCTCAAGACTCTGGAGTGAGGCTTCCCTGTTTCCCCTGTGATACTGCATCTGATTGAATACATTCCATTGTGCTGTTCACATGGTTTTTTTTATTATTAGGCGTTTACATGTCTCACATTTCGGGGTCTCTCAGTTTCGGGGTCTCTCGGTTTCGGGGTCTCTCGGTTTCGGGGTCTCTCAGTTTCGGGGTCTGTCAGTTTCGGGGTCTGTCAGTTTCAGGGTCTGTCAGTTTCGGGGTCTCTCGGTTTCGGGGTCTCTCAGTTTCGGGGTCTCTCAGTTTCCAGTTCTCTCGGTTTCGGGGTCTCTCAGTTTCGGGGTCTCTCAGTTTCAGGGTCTGTCGGTTTCGGGGTCTCTCAGTTTCGGGGTCTGTCGGTTTCGGGGTCTCTCAGTTTCGGGGTCTCTCAGTTTCCAGTTCTCTCGGTTTCGGGGTCTCTCAGTTTCAGGGTCTGTCGGTTTCGGGGTCTGTCGGTTTCGGGGTCTCTCAGTTTCGGGGTCTCTCAGTTTCGGGGTCTCTCGGTTTCGGGGTCTCTCAGTTTCGGGGTCTCTCAGTTTCCAGTTCTCTCGGTTTCGGGGTCTCTCAGTTTCGGGGTCTCTCAGTTTCGGGGTCTCTCAGTTTCAGGGTCTGTCGGTTTCGGGGTCTGTCGGTTTCGGGGTCTCTCAGTTTCGGGGTCTCTCGGTTTCGGGGTCTCTCAGTTTCGGGGTCTCTCAGTTTCCAGTTCTCTCGGTTTCGGGGTCTCTCAGTTTCCAGTTCTCTCGGTTTCGGGGTCTCTCAGTTTCGGGGTCTCTCGGTTTCGGGGTCTCTCGGTTTCGGGGTCTCTCGGTTTCGGGGTCTGTCGGTTTCGGGGTCTGTCGGTTTCGGGGTCTCTCCGTTTCGGGGTCTCTCGGTTTCGGGGTCTCTCAGTTTCCAGTTCTCTCAGTTTCGGGGTCTCTCGGTTTCGGGGTCTCTCAGTTTCGGGGTCTCTCGGTTTCAGGGTCTCTCCGTTTCGGGGTCTCTCCGTTTCGGGGTCTCTCGGTTTCGGGGTCTCTCGGTTTCGGGGACTCACAGTTTCGGGTTGCTGGTTTCCTGACCCTGCTGCTCACCAGTCGGTCTTTTAGATTTTTGCCCCTTTTATATGCTGATGTTATGCTGCATTGACTGACTGTGTTCACATCCCCTTTTTGATTTTCAAAGTGGTTTTTAAGTACTCTCTTTATTTGTTTGGTTATTGTGCAGTATGTTGTTATTGGTGGTAGTCTCGTTGTTTCGCTGTTTTGTGGCTGTGGTTGTCTTGCTCCCTCAGGAAATTTGACTTAACATGCCCGAGGAATTTTTCCATGCGTGTGTGTGTTATGGCTTGTGCCAATTTAAACACTGTAATATGGAGGATGTTGACATTTTCTCTGTGTGTTGTGGCTTTAAGTTTAATGCAGGGGTGGTGGTTGTTTGAGGATGTTAACAGTTTCTTCTAGTTCTGTTTCTGTATGTGTCCAGACTCTCCGTCTGTCCTTCAGGCATCTGTAATAACACATCGGGAACCTGGGACACTTTTCAAAGACACTCTTTTCCCAGTCTGCTATGTATCTGTTTGCATGGGCCAAAATTTTTTTTGCCCATGGCTGTGCCTTTAATTTGTAGATAGAATTCATCATTGAATTCAGTCATTTTTTGCCAGTCCCAGATGTATTAATTGGATTATGGTGCATCTGGAATTTTGGGCTAGGGGTGCTTTCTGAGGATGTTTTCAACTGCCAGTGTGCCTTTGTCTGTTTCTATATTTATGTATAGGTTTTCAATGTGCATTGTAAAAAGTGTTTGGGGCTACGGCCAGTGAGTTCACTATTTCTATAAAGTGGTGAGCGTCTTTGATCTAGCTAGGGTGTTTCTGTGATGAGGGGTTTAGGAATGAGTCGATGTATCCTGCTACCCTGCAGGATTCACCCCCACACTCTGACACAATGGGCCTTCCTGGTGGGATTTCTCCTGGCACTGTCCATGTGTATTTTGGGGAGTATGTTCAATTTTCTGCATCGTAATTGTTCCCCCCCCGTCAGGTATTGGACCTGTTTCTGATTTAATGTGTTTGGATTTCTTCAGTTGTATTAATAGCCCAGAATTTACTGTCAAGATAACGGTGATGTTAACGGTGCTCGCCGTTACTTAGGGGCAAATCGCACAGAAACTTCAGGCGAGGGGCAGATGAGCGGTTAAATGCGAAAATCCAAAAGTTGCTGTCCAAGATAGGCTGCTCCGCCATTAGCTTCGCGAAAATGGCGTCTCGCTGTCTGACTCCCCATTGACATACATTGAATGGCGTGGAGTTCCCGGATTTCCACTGTTGATACAAACTAAACTCACCACAGAAAGTTGTCGAGTCATTTCAAATCTAAGTTCCCTTTTAACGGTGTGACAAGTGTTAATTACTGTCAGTCAACCTCTCTGACACTGAAAATTAACTATTACAAGTGTGGAGTCTCATTCCTTCAGGTTTTAGTTTTGGAGATTTTTAACAAAAATATATATTTTTTATTATTTCTTTCTGTCGCTTTTTCTCTCTCTTAATCCAGTCTTTCTTTCCCTCTCTTTATTTCGCTTTCTGTACCTGATTTGACATTGAATTCACTATTCTAACTTACACTTCCTGGTACAGACTGCGCTGTTCATTTCACAATCCTTCAATCTGATTGCTTAAGGAGATACCCAGTTACTTGCCCTGTTCACACAGATTCCAGATGCCCTGTAGAGGGCACCGCGTCATTTCCATCTCCCACTTTCAGCAGCTTGCCGGGCACAGTCTCATGGAGATTAAACGGGCAAGGGGCAAGTCTAACAAATGACAGGCACCGTTCGTTCACTGGCTACAGGAACTTCTGGGCCAATGTGTTTTCAATTTCTCTTTGTGTTTCCTCATGGATTGACTTTGTTAGCTCGATGCAGTAGTTTGTATTATTTAGTTGTCTGTGTGCTTCAAGCAGGTATTTTTGCCTGTCCATGATAACTGGACTGCTGCTCTTACCTGCTCGTTTCAAGATGATGTCTGGGTTGTTTCTTAATTAGTTCTTCTTTCTTTTCCGGTGAGGTCTTGTTTGTCTTTTGATGTGGGGAGTTTTTCGATTTCTGATTGTGGTTTTTTGATGAAGTTTAAGATTTCGGAGTCTACCCGGTTATTTTGCGTGGTCCATCCTGGCGGTGGTGTGAAAGGTGGTTTGTCTGTTAGTGGAGCACTAAAGTAATCTGTCCGTTTTATCTTTCTGTAAAACTGTTTAAGTCTTCCTGAATTTGCTCTTTACAGTGTCTTGAGGCAGGTGGGATTGGGCTTGGGGTTAGGGGTTACTGATGTTAGGGTTAGGGTTAGTGTTACTGATTTGAGTGTTAAGGCCCTGTGTGTGTTAGGGTTATGATTAGGGTTAGTGTTACTGGTGTGTGTGTTAAGGCCCTGTGTGCATTCTCTCCTCACATCCTTGCCATGGGGCTAGTGCCAACCCTGGGCCTGAGCTGGGCATGGGCCAATTTGGAAATACCGGCTTTGCATGATTTATCTTACTGCTGTTCAATTATCAACTTGCTGTGGGGTCCCTCTATATGAGTGGAACATAAGGACACAAAAACATAAGAAATAGGAGCAGGAGTAGGCCATACGGCCCCTCGAGCCTGCTCCGCCATTCAATCAGATCATGGCTGATCTTCGACCTCAACTCCACTTTCCCGCCCGATCCCCATATCCCTTGATTAACTTTGAGTCCAGAAATCTATCGATCTCAATCTTGAATATAATCAACAATTTAGCATCCACAGCTCTCTGGGATAGAGAATTCCAAACATTCACCATCCTCTGAGTGAAGAAATTCCTCCTCATCTCAGTCCTAAATCACCCACCCCTTATCCTGAGACTATGCCCCTCGTTCTAGACTCTCCAGCCAGGGGAAACGACTCAGTATCTACTCTGTCAAGCCCTCTAAGAATTTTATGCGTTTCAATGAGATCACCTCTCATTCCTCTAAATTCCAGAGAGGCCCATTCTACACAATCTCCCCTCATAGGACAACCCTCTTATACCAGGAATCAATCCAGTGAACCCTTGTTGCACCGCCTCTAAGGCAAGTTTATCCTTCCTTAGACAAGGAGACCAAAACTGTACACAGTACTCCAGGTGAGGTCTCACCAAAGCCCTGTACAATTGTAGCAAGACTTCCTTACTCTCATACTCTAACCCCCTTGCAATAAAGGCCAACAGACCATTTGCTTTCCTAATTGCTTGCTGTACCTGCATGTTAACTTGTTGTGTTTCTTGTACCAGGACACCCAAATCCCTCCGAACACCAACATTTAATAGTTTCTCACCATTTAAAAAATATTCTGTCTTTCTATTCTTCCTACCAAAGTGAATAACCTCACATTTCCCCACATTATACTCCATCTGCCACCTTCTTGCCCACTCACTTAACCTGTCTATATCCCTTTGCAGGCTCTTTGAGGGAAAAAATTTAATATAAGGTCTATTATCGGGGGTAGGTAGAGAGATCTACTATTAACCCGTGCCCGATGGCCCCAAGCAGCCAGCACGTGAACTTCGAGATGCCTACTACTTACCATGATATCTCTGTGCAGCCAGCGCTACCCGCGCTGCTGAGAGAATGAGGAAGTCCGAAATAGGGCGTGCTCAGCGCATGTCATCGGCAGCCTGCACCTCTTAAAGGTGCAGGTGCACATTTCAAACGGGACATGCACAGTCCACTAGGGGGAGGGAAAGATGGCTGGAAGGATGGCAGGACCGGCACGAGTGTGGGCCCCACGCTTCTCCGGCGATGCACTGGAGGCCCTGGTGGAATGGGTGGACGAAAGGAGGGCCAAGATGTACCCGTAGGGTGGCAGGAGACCCTCCAGACTCCAGCTCTGCAGGCATTGGCAGAATGTGGCCAGGAGCATTGCACCACGCACACGGGCAGCGCCGAAAGAAGTTCAATGATTTGACACGCTTTGAATCAGTGTTGCACACTGTACTCATTTTCTCCCTACTTATGTGCTGCCGACGTTCGGGATTTACGCATGAGCTAATACCTATACCAAGATGGCGTCCAGCGCACATCATGGTGGAAATGTGCGTGTGCAGCCAAGACACCATCTTGGCACTTCGGGAGGCCGTGTAGCGCCGAAACAATGGACGCTACGTGGCCCAATTTCCAGCCGTTTGTGTCCTCACAGCTTACTTTCCCACCTAGCTTTGTATCATCAGCAAACTTGGATACATTACACTCGGTCCCCTCATCTAAGTCATTGATATAGATTGTAAATAGCTGAGGCCCAAGCACCACTTACAACCTGCCAACCTGAGAATGACCCGTTTATTCCTACTCTCTGTTTTCTGTCCATTCACCAATCCTCTCTCCATGCTAATATACTATCCCCAACCCCATGTGCCCTTATCTTGTGTAACAACCTTTTATGTGGCACCTTATCGAATGCCTTTTGAAAATCCAAATATACTACATCCACTGGTTCCCCTTTATCTATCCTGCAAGTTACTTCCTCAAAAAACTCTAATAAATTTGTCAAACACAATTTCCCTTTCATAAAACCATGTTGACTCTGTCTAATCAGATCATGATTTTCTAAGTGCCCTGTTACCACTTCCTTAATAATGGATTCCAGCATTTTCCTAATGACTGATGTCAGGCGAACTGGCCTGTCGTTCTGTTTTCTCTCTCCCTCTGGAGTGCCGCAATTCCCTCTTCACTCCATCAAAGTAAAGGAGTTTGACTAACACTGGCACTCGAATGGCCTCTATTCTTGGATTACAAAGAATCATCAGAGAGAAAGAGCCAATCGGGAATGCGCAACGTCCTGTTCCTATGGCAACAGTGCATCAAAACCAGCAGTGGTTTTCCAGTACAATGAGCGAGGGCCACTGATGTTAATTTCAGTCCCTGTAGTAAATTGTTCATTAAGTGAAGAATTGACAGGAGCCGCTGAAGCAGGAGCTGCCATTGACCATTTGTGAAGACGTTATAATGGGCCTCTCCACTGAATTCCGCCCACACTCTCCAGCTGTGAGTGTGCGAGAGGGGCTGGAGAAAGTGTGCTGTCAGCTTCCAGCGAAGCAGCTCTGTGAGGCAATGTGAAATCGGGCGGACACTGTGTGACACTGTGGCCTCGATGTTAACCCCCCAACGACGGGCAGGAGAGGGTCGGGCGGGGGTTAAAATGTGAAATCGGCCTAACCCGACCCCAACATGCCATGCACGTGCCCATCGCCATTTTTACCGTCCGAGTTTCCCGCTGTGGACAGGCTTGAAGCTACTTAATATATTTAAATCGGGCTCCTGCAGTGCAATTAGGAACCCAATTTCATATAAACTGGAACAACACTGGTTTCCCAGGGTCGGGAAGCCGGGCAGTGAATCAGAGGCGGGAACTGTGGGCTCCCCCAAGGTAAGCTCTCCTGATGGGCCGAGAGGAGCAGGAGTGCTTCCCCCAGACCCATTAAGGGTCCCTCAGCCCCGATCTCCAGTCTTTACCACCCCCGGGCCCCTATCGTGCGAATTCTCCATACAGTCTTCCAGCCCGTGATACACGCAGCCCGTGACACCCAAAGTCCGGGATACATACAGCCTGTGATACAGTCCGTGGTACACACAGTCCATGGTACACACAGTCCGTGACACCCAAAGTCCGGGATACATACAGCCTGTGATACAGTCCGTGGTACACACAGTCCATGGTACACGCAGCCCGTGACACCCAAAGTCCGGGATACATACAGCCTGTGATACAGTCCGTGGTACACACAGTCCATGGTACACACAGTCCGTGATACACAAAGTCCAACACCGTCCGTGGTACACACAGCCCATGACTGTATGGGGCTTTGTACAGGGCTTTGTACAGGGCTTTGTTGAGACCTCAGCTGGAGTACTGTGTACAGTTTTGGTCTCCTGATCTAAGGAAAGACATACTTGCCTTAGAGGTGATGCAACGAAGGTTCACTAGATTGATTCCTTGGATGAGAGGGTTGTCCAGTGAGGAGAGATTGAGTAGAATGGGCCTCTACTCTCTGGAGTTCAGAAGAATGAAAAGTGATCTCATTGAAACATATAAGATTCTGAGGGGGCTTGACAGGATAAATGCTGAGAGGCCGTGATACACACGCCCGTGATAGATCAGTCTGTTATACACCCGCCCCGTTATACACCCAGCTTTGATACACCCGCCCCGTTATAAACCCGCCCCATTATACACCAGCCCCGTGATACACCCGCCCGTGATATTCACAATCTGTGATTCGCACAGTCCGTGGTACACACAGCCCGCGATACACACAGCCCGCGATACACACAGCCCGCGATACACACAGCCCGCGGTACACACTGCCCGCGGTACACACAGCCCGCGGTACACACAGTCCGTGGTACACACAGCCCGCGATACACACTGTCCGTGATACACACAGTCCATGAAACGCCCGCCCATGATACCCACAGCCCGTGATACACACAGTCCATGATATACTCGCGTGTGATACACACAATCCATGTTACAGTCGGTGATACTCACAGCATGTGATACACGCAACCATGATAGACAAGGCTGTGATACACCCGCCCATGATACACCCGCCCGTGATACACGCTGTCCGTGATACACGCTGTCCGTGATACACCCGCCCGTGATACACCCGCCCGTGATACACCCGCCCGTGATACACGCTGTCCGTGATACACCCGCCCGTGATACACCCGCCCGTGATACACCCGCCCGTGATACACGCTGTCCGTGATACACCCGCCCGTGATACACCCGCCCGCGATACACCCGCCCGTGATACACGCTGTCCGTGATAGACCCGCCCGTGATACACGCTGTCCATGATAGACCAGTCCATTACTCACCCACCCGTGACTGAGATCTGTGTGTGGAGTCGAGACTCTTTGTGACTGACATCTCTGTGTGTGTGGAGTCGGGACGTTTTGTGACATTTTTTTATTTGTTCATGGGATGTGGGCGTCGCTGGCAAGGCCGGCATTTATTGCCCATCCCGAATTGCCCTTGAGAAGGTGGTGGTGAGCCGCCTTCTTGAACCGCTGCAGTCCGTGTGGTGAAGGTTCTCCCACAGTGCTGTTAGGAAGGGAGTTCCAGGATTTTGACCCAGCGACGATGAAGGAACGGCGATATATTTCCAAGTCGGGATGGTGTGTGACTTGGAGGGGAACATGCAGGTGTGTTGTTCCCATGTGCCTGCTGCTCTTGTCCTTTTAAGTGGTAGAGGTCGTGGGTTTGGGAGGTGCTGTCAAAGAAGCCTTGGCGAGTTGCTGCAGTGCATCCTGTGGATGGTACACACTGCAGCCACAGTGCACCGGTGGTGAAGGGAGTGAATGTTGAGGGTGGTGGATGGGGTGCCAATCAAGTGGGCTGCTTTGTCCTGGATGGTGTCGAGCTTCTTGAGTGTTGTTGGAGCTGCACTCATCCAGGCAAGTGGAGAGTATTCCATCACACTCCTGACTTGTGCCTTGTAGATGGTGGAAAGGCTTTGGGGAGTCAGGAGGTGAGTCACTCGCCACAGAATACCCAGCCTCTGACCTGCTCTCGTAGCCACAGTATTTATATGGCTGGTCCAGTTAAGTTTCTGTTCAATGGTGACCCCCAGGATGTTGATGGTGGGGGATTCGGCGATGGTAATGTCGTTGAATGTCAAGGGGAGGTGGTTAGACTCTCTCTTGTTGGAGATGGTCATTGCCTGGCACTTATCTGGCGCGAATGTTACTTGCCACTTATGAGCCCAAGCCTGGATGTTGTCCAGGTCTTGCTGCATGCGGGCTCGGACTGCTTCATTATTTGAGGGGTTGCGAATGGAACTGAACACTTTGCAGTCACCAGCGAACATCCCCATTGCTGACCTTATGATGGAGGGAAGGTCATTGATGAAGCAGCTGAAGATGTTTGGGCCGAGGACACTGCCCTGAGGAACTCCTGCAGCAATGTCCTGGGGCTGAGATGATTGGCCTCCAACCACTCCCATCTTCCTTTGTGCTAGGTATGACTCAATCCACTGGAGAGTTTGCCCCTGATTCCAATTGACTTCAATTTTACGAGGGCTCCTTGGTGCCACACTCGGTCAAATGCTGCCTTGATGTCAAGGGCAGTCACTCTCACCTCACCTCTGGAATTCAGCTCTTTTGTCCATGTTTGGACCAAGGCTGTAATGAGGTCTGGAGCCAGGTGGTCCTGGCGGAACCTAAACTGAGCATCGGTGAGCAGGTTATTGGTGAGTAAGTGCCGCTTGATAGCACTGTCGACGACACCTTCCATCACTTTGCTAATGATTGAGAGTAGACTGATGGGGCGGTAATTGGCTGGATTGGATTTGTCCTGCTTTTTGTGGACAGGACATACCTGGGCAATTTTCCACATTGTCAGGTAGATGCCAGTGTTGCAGCTGTACTGGAACAGTTTGGCTAGAGGCGCGGCTAGTTCTGGAGCACAAGTCTTCAGCACTACAGCCGGGATATTTTCGGGGCCCATAGCCTTTGTTGTATCCAGTGCACTCAGGCGTTTCTTAATATGATGTGGAGTGAGTCGAATTGGCTGAAGACTGGCTTCTGTGATGGTGGGGATATCGGGAGTGGAGACGGGACTCTCTGTGACTGAGATCTCTCTGTCTGTGGAGTCAGGACTCTCTGTGACTGAGATCTCTCTGTGTGTGGAGTCGGGACTCTCTGTGACTGAGATCTCTCTGTGTGTGGAGTCGGGACTCTCTGTGACTGAGATCTCTCTGTGTGTGGAGTCGGGACTCTCTGTGACTGAGATCTCTCTGTGTGTGGAGTCGGGACTCTCTGTGACTGAGATCTCTGTGTGTGTGGAGTCGGGACTCTGTGTGACTGAGATCTCTGTGTGTGTGAAGTCGGGACTCTGTGTGACTGAGATCTCTCTGTGTGTGGAGTCGGGACTCTCTGTGACTGAGATCTCTGTGTGTGTGGAGTCGGGACTCTCTGTGACTGAGATCTCTCTGTGTGTGGAGTCGGAACTCTCTGTGACTGAGATCTCTCTGTGTGTGTGGAGTCAGGACTCTCTGTGACTGAGATCTCTGTGTGTGTGAAGTCGGGACTCTGTGTGACTGAGATCTCTCTGTCTGTGGAGTCGGGACTCTCTGTGACTGAGATCTCTGTGTGTGTGGAGTCGGGACTCTCTGTGACTGAGATCTCTCTGTCTGGAGTCGGGACTCTGTGTGACTGAGATCTCTCTGTCTGTGGAGTCGGGACTCTGTGTGACTGAGATCTCTCTGTCTGTGGAGTCGGGACTCTCTGTGACTGAGATCTCTGTGTGTGTGGAGTCGGGACTCTCTGTGACTGAGATCTCTCTGTGTGTGTGGAGTCGGGACTCTCTGTGACTGAGATCTCTCTTTAAATGGAGTCGGGACTCTTTGTGACTGAGATCTCCCTTTAAATAAATTTAAAACAGAAATAGACAGTTTCCTCGAAGAAAAGGGAATTAGGGGTTACGGGGAGCGGGCAGGAAATTGGACATGATTTTAGATTTGAAGTTAGGACCAGATCAGCCATGATCTTATTGAATGGTGGAGCAGGCTTGAGGGGCCGATTGGCCTACTCCTGCTCCTATTTCTTATGTTCTTATGTTCTTATAAATGGAGACGGGACTCTCTGTGACTGAGATCTATCTTTGTGTGGAGTCAGGATGTCCTGTGACTGAGATCACTTTGTGTGGACTGGGGACTCTCTGTGACTGAGATCTCTGTGTGTGTGGAGTCGGGAATCTCTGAGACTGAGATCTCTCTGTTTGAGTGAGCTCGGAACCCTCTGTGACTGAGATCTCTCTGTTTGAGTGAGCTCGGAACCCTCTGTGACTGAGATCTCTCTGTTTGAGTGAACTCGGGACTCTCTGTGACTGAGATCTCTCTGTTTGAGTGAACTCGGGACTCTCTGTGACTGAGATCTCTGTGAGTGGAGTCGGGACGTTCTGTGACATTTTTTTATTCATTCATGGGATGTGGGCGTCGCTGGCAAGGCCAACATTTATTGCCCATCCCAAATTGCCCTCGAGAAGGTGGTGGTGAGCCGCCTTCTTGAACCGCTGCAGTCCGTGTGGTGACGGTTCTCCCACAATGCTGTTAGGAAGGGAGTTCCAGGATTTTGACCCAGCGACGATGAAGGAACGGCGATATATTTCCAAGTTGGGATGGTGTGTGACTTGGAGGGGAACGTGCAGGTGGTATTGTTCCCATGTGCCTGCTGCTCTTGTCCTTCTAGGTGGTAGAGGTCGCGGGTTTGGGAGGTGCTGTCGAAGAAGCCTTGGCGAGTTGCTGCAGTGCATCCTGTGGATGGTACACACTGCAGCCATGGTGCGCCGGTGGTGAAGGGAGTGAATGTTTAGGGTGGTGGATGGGGTGTCAATCAAGCGGGCTGCTTTGTCCTGGATGGTGTCGAGCTTCTTGAGTGTTGGTGGAGCTGCACTCATCCAGGCAAGTGGAGAGTATTCCATCACACTCCTGACTTTTGCCTTGTAGATGGTGGAAAGGCTTTGGGGAGTCAGGAGGTGAGTCACTCGCCACAGAATACCCAGCCTCTGACCTGCTCTTGTGGCCACAGTATTTATGTGAATGTTCCAGTTAAGTTTCTGTTCAATGGTGACCCCCAGGATGTTGATGGTGGGGGATTCGGCGATGGTAATGCCGTTGAATGTCAAGGGAAGGTAGTTAAACTCTCTCTTGTTGGAGATGGTCATTGCCTGGCACTTATCTGGCGTGAATGTTACTTGCCACTTATCAGCCCAAGCCTGGATGTTGCCCAGGTCTTGCTGCATGCAGGCACGGACTGCTTCATTATTTGAGGGGTTGCGAATGGAACTGAACACTGTGCAATCATCAGCGAACATCCCCATTTCTGACCTTATGATGGAGGGAAGGTCATTGATGAAGCAGCTGAAGATGGTTGGGCCTAGGACACTGTCCTGAGGAACTCCTGCAGCAATGTCCTGGGGCTGAAATGATTGGCCTCCAACAACCACTCCCATCTTCCTTTGTGCTAGGTATGACTCAAGCCACTGCAGAGTTTGCCCCTGATTCCCATTGACTTCAATTTTACTCGGGCTCCTTGGTGCCACACTCGGTCAAATGCTGCCTTGATGTCAAGGGCAGTCACTCTCACCTCATCTCTGGAATTCAGCTCTTTTGTCCATGTTTGGACCAATGCTGTAATGAAGTCTGGAGCCGAGTGGTCCTGGCGGAACCCAAACTGAGCATCGGTGAGCAGGTTATTGCTGAGTAAGTGCCGCTTGATAGCACTGTCGACGACACCTTCCATCACTTTGCTGATGATTGAGAGTAGACTGATTGGGTGCTAATTGGCTGGATTGGATTTGTCCTGCTTTTTGTGGACAGGACATACCTGGGCAATTTTCCACATTGTCGGGTAGATGCCAGTGTTGTAGCTGTACTGGAACAGCTTGGCTGGAGGCACAGCTAGTTCTGGAGCACAAATCTTCAGCACTACAGCCGGGATATTTTCAGGGCCCATAGCCTTTGTTGTATCCAGTGCACTCAGGCGTTTCTTAATATGACGTGGAGTGAATCGAATTGGCTGAAGACTGGCTTCTGTGATGGTGGGGATATCGGGAGTGGAGTCGGGACTCTCTGTGACTGAGATCTCTCTGTCTGTGCAGTCGGGACCCTCTGTGACTGAGATCTCTCTGTCTGTGCAGTCGGGACCCTCTGTGACTGAGATCTCTCTGTCTGTGCAGTCGGGACCCTCTGTGACTGAGATCTCTCTGTCTTTGGAGTCGGGACTCTCTGTGACTGAGATCTCTCTTTAAATGGAGTCGGGACTCTCTAAGATCAAGATCTCTCTGTGTGAGTGGAGTCGGAACTCTCTGTGACTGAGATCTATCTTTGAGTGGAGTCAGGATGTCCTGTGACTGAGATCACTTTGTGTGGACTGGGGACACTCACTGACTAAGATCTCTGTGTGTGGACTGGGGACTCTCTGTGACTGAGATCTGTGTGTGTGTGGAGTCGGGACTCTCTGTGACTGAGATCTCCCTTTTAATGGAGACGGGACTCTCTGTGACTGAGATCTATCTTTGTGTGGACTGGTGACTCTCTGTGACTGAGATCTCTCTGTGTTTGGAGTCGGGACTCACTGTGACTGAGATCTCCCTTTTAATGGAGACGGGACTCTCTGTGACTGAGATCTATCTTTGTGTGGACTGGTGACTCTCTGTGACTGAGATCTCTCTGTGTTTGGAGTCGGGACTCACTGTGACTGAGATCTCCCTTTTAATGGAGTCGGGACTCTCTGTGACTGAGATCTCCCTTTTAATGGAGACGGGACACTCTGTGACTGAGATCTATCTTTGTGTGGACTGGTGACTCTCTGTGACTGAGATCTCTCTGTGTTTGGAGTCGGGACTCTCTGTGACTGAGATCTCCCTTTTAATGGAGACGGGACTCTCTGTGACTGAGATCTATCTTTGTGTGGACTGGTGACTCTCTGTGACTGAGATCTCTCTGTGTTTGGAGACGGGACTCACTGTGACTGAGATCTCCCTTTTAATGGAGACGGGACACTCTGTGACTGAGATCTCTCTGTGAGTGGAGTCGGGACCCTCTGTGACTGAGATCACTTTGTGTGGACTGGTGACTCTCTGTGACTGAGATCTCTGTGTGTGTGGAGTCGGGACTCTCTGTGACTGAGATCTCTCTGTGTGATTGGAGTCGGGACTCTCTGTGAATGAGATCTATCTTTGTGTGGACTTGGGACTCTCTGACTAAGATCTCTGTGTGTGGACTGGGGACTCTACGTGACTGAGATCTCTCTCTGGAGTCGGGACTCTCTGTAACTGAGATCTCTCTGTGGAGTCGGGACTCTCTGTAACTGAGATCTCTCTCTGGAGTCGGGACTCTCTGTAACTGAGATCTCTCTGTGGAGACGGGACTCTCTGAGACTGAGATCTCTCTGTGTCTGTGGAGTCGGGACTCTCTGAGACTGAGATCTCTCTCTGGAGTCGGGACTCTCTGTAACTGAGATCTCTCTGTGGAGTCGGGACTCTCTGTGACTGAGATCTCTGTGTCTGTGGAGTCGGGACTCTCTGAGACTGAGATCTCTCTCTGGAGTCGGGACTCTCTGTAACTGAGATCTCTCTCTGTGGAGACGGGACTCTCTGTGACTGAGATCTCTCTGTGGAGACGGGACTCTCTGTGACTGAGATCTATCTTTGTGTGGAGTCAGGATGTCCTGTGACTAAGATCTCTGTGTGTGGACTGGGGACTCTCTGTGACTGAGATCTCTCTGTCTGTGGAGTCGGGACTCTCTGTGACTGAGATCTTTCTGTGTGTGTGGAGTCGGGACTCTCTGTGACTGAGATCTCTCTGTCTGTGGAGTCGGGACTCTCTGTGACTGAGATCTCTCTGTCTGTGGAGTCGGAACTCTCTGAGACTGAGATCTCTCTGTCTGTGGAGACGGGACTCTCTGTGACTGAGATCTATCTTTGTGTGGAGTCAGGATGTCCTGTGACTAAGATCTCTGTGTGTGGACTGGGGACTCTCTGTGACTGAGATCTCTCTGTCTGTGGAGTCGGGACTCTCTGTGACTGAGATCTCTCTGTCTGTGGAGTCGGAACTCTCTGAGACTGAGATCTATCTGTGAGTGGAGTCGGGACTCTCTGTAAGTGAGATGTGTGTGTGTGTGTGTGTGAGTTGAGTTAGGACTCTGTGTGACTGAGATCTCTCCGTGTGAGTGCAATTGGGACTCACTGTGACTGAGAACTCTCTGTCTGGAGTCGGGACTCTCTCTGTGACTGAGATCTCTCTTTAAATGGAGTCGGGATTCTCTGTGACTGAGATCTCTCTGTCTGTGGAGTCAGGACTCTGTGTGACTGAGATCTCTCTTTGTGTGGACTTGGGACTCACTCTGACTGAGATCTCTGAGTGTGGACTGGGGACTCTACGTGACTGAGATCTCTCTGTGTGTGGAGTCGGGATTCTCTGTGACTGAGATCTCTCTGTGTGTGGAGTCAGGACTCTCTGTGACTGAGATCTCTCTGTGTGTGGAGTCAGGACTCTCTGTGACTGAGATCTCTCTGTGTGTGGAGTCAGGACTCTCTGTGACTGAGATCTCTCTGTGTGTGGAGTCAGGACTCTCTGTGACTGAGATCTCTCTGTGTGTGGAGTCAGGACTCTCTGTGACTGAGATCTCTCTGTCTGTGGAGTCGGGACTCTCTGACTGAGATCTATCTGTGAGTGGAGTCGGGACTCTCTGCAAGTGAGATCTGTGTGTGTGTGTGTGTGTGTGGAGTCAGGATTCTCTGTGTCTGAGATCTCTCTGTGGAGACGGGACTCTCTGTGACTGAGATCACTTTGTGTGGACTGGTGACTCTCTGTGACTGAGATCTCTCTGTGTGATTGGAGTCGGGATTCTCTGTGAATGAGATCTATCTTTGTGTGGACTTGGGACTCTCTCTGACTAAGATCTCTGAGTGTGGACTGGGGACTCTACGTGACTGAGATCTCTGTGTGTGGAGTCAGGATTCTGTGTGACTGAGATCTCTCTGTCTGTGGAGTCGGGACTCTCTGTGACTGAGATCTCTCTGTGTGTGGAGTCGGGACTCTCTGTGACTGAGATCTCTCTGTCTGTGGAGTCGGGACTCTCTGTGACTGAGATCTCTCTCTCTCTGTGGAGTCGGGACTCTGTGTGACTGAGATCTCTCTCTGAGTGGAGTCGGGACTCTCTGTGACTGAGATCTCTCTCTCTCTGTGGAGTCGGGACTCTGTGTGACTGAGATCTCTCTCTGAGTGGAGTCGGGACTCTCTGTGACTGAGATCTCTCTCTCTCTGTGGAGTCGGGACTCTCTGTGACTGAGATCTCTCTCTCTCTCTGTGACTGAGATCTCTCTCTCTCTCTCTGTGGAGTCGGGACTCTCTGTGACTGAGATCTCTCTCTGAGTGGAGTCGGGACTCTCTGTGACTGAGATCTCTCTGTGGAGTCGGGACTCTCTGTGACTGAGATCTCTCTGTCTGTGGAGTCGGGACTCTCTGTGACTGAGGTCTCTGTGTGTGAGTGCAATTGGGACTCACTGTGACTGAGATCGCTCTGTGGAGTCGGGACTCTCTGTGACTGAAATCTTTCTCTGTGTGTGAAGTCGGGGCTCTGTGTGACTGAGATCTCTCTGTCTGTGGAGTCGGGACTCTCTGTGACTGAGAACTCTCTGTCTGGAGTCGGGACTCTCTCTGTGACTGAGAGCTCTCTGTCTGGAGTCGGGACTCTCTCTGTGACTGAGATCTCGGTTTAAATAGAGTCGGGACTCTCAGTGACTAAGATCTCTCTGTGTGTGGAGTCAGGACTCTGTGTCTGAGATCTCTCTTTCTGTGGAGTCGGGACTCTCTGTGACTGAGATCTCTCTGTCTGTGAGTCAAGTCTTTGTGTGACTGAGATCTCTCCGTGTGAGTGCAGTCGGGGCTCTGTGTGACTGCGAACTCTCTGTGAGTGGAGTCGGGACTCTCTCTGACTGAGATCTCTCTCTCTCTCTGTGACTGAGATCTCTCTCTCTCTCTGTGACTGAGATCTCTCTCTCTCTCTGTGACTGAGATCTCTCTCTCTCTCTCTCTGTCTGGAGTCGGGACTCTCTGTGACTGAGATCTCTCTCTCTCTCTCTGTGGAGTCGGGACTCTCTGTGACTGAGATCTCTCTCTCTCTCTGTGACTGAGATCTCTCTCTCTGTGACTGAGATCTCTCTCTCTCTCTGTGACTGAGATCTCTCTCTCTCTCTGTGACTGAGATCTCTCTCTCTCTCTGTGACTGAGATCTCTCTCTCTCTCTCTGGAGTCGGGACTCTCTGTGACTGAGATCTCTCTCTCTCTCTGGAGTCGGGACTCTCTGTGACTGAGATCTCTCTCTCTCTCTCTGGAGTCGGGACTCTCTGTGACTGAGATCTCTCTCTCTCTGTGGAGTCGGGTCTCTCTGTGACTGAGATCTCTCTCTCTCTGGAGTCGGGACTCTCTGTGACTGAGATCTCTCTCTCTCTGTGGAGTCGGGACTCTGTGTGACTGAGATCTCTCTCTCTCTCTGTGACTGAGATCTCTCTCTCTCTCTCTGGAGTCGGGACTCTCTGTGACTGAGATCTCTCTCTCTCTCTCTGTGGAGTCGGGACTCTCTGTGACTGAGATCTCTCTCTCTCTGTGGAGTCGGGTCTCTCTGTGACTGAGATCTCTCTCTCTCTCTGGAGTCGGGACTCTCTGTGACTGAGATCTCTCTCTCTCTGGAGTCGGGACTCTCTGTGACTGAGATCTCTCTCTCTCTCTCTGGAGTCGGGACTCTCTGTGACTGAGATCTCTCTCTCTCTGTGGAGTCGGGACTCTCTGTGACTGAGATCTCTCTCTCTCTGGAGTCGGGTCTCTCTGTGACTGAGATCTCTCTCTCTCTCTCTCTCTGGAGTCGGGTCTCTCTGTGACTGAGATCTCTCTCTCTCTCTCTCTGTGTGGAGTCGGGACTCTCTGACTGAGATCTCTCTCTCTCTGTGGAGTCGGGACTCTGTGATTGAAACCCATGGAAGTCGCACACCGGGTGCCAGGCTTCTGGAACAAATCAGTATCGGACCACAAATGGGGGACAGATGTCCCTGGAAACACCAGCGTTTGAGGACTCAGGACTGCAGCTGGCTGTGTTTATCTGTCAGTGCCCCAGATGAATATTTTAGTCGAGTTCCCCTTCACGTAGGCAATGGAGAAGGAATTGACAATCTGACTTGATATTAGTACTCTGGCCCACTCCCTCCCCCCTATCCCCGAGGACCTGTCACTACCTTTGAAGGAGCTATTTAGTATGCGTTGGTGGAGTGCAGACCAGCGGCTGGTAGGGAGAGCTGTGAGCTGGAGGAAAGGAGAAAGAGGGAGAGAGAGCACTCGCTGCCGTCTTGATTCGGGCACTGCGTCAGTGGATGTTTTGATGTGACAGCTCACAGCGTTTTGCTGAGGGATTTTCAGTGGCATTGAACTCTCGCTGAGTGAACAGTGAAGAGTGTGCAGCCTATCAGTAGTCACAAAGCAGCCTTCAGGAGCGTGTGTGTGTGTGTGTGTTTGTGTGTGTGCAAAGGCGAAAAGAGCCCCTGACGTCTGAGAGCACACTTGTGGGTCCAGTGTATCTTTCCAACTGAAGGCAAAAAGGAATTGAGTGGAAGGGAACGTGAAAGACATTGAGAATGGGAGCAGTGATGGGCACATTATCCCTGCCAACCAAACAGAGGAGGCATTCAAGAGGTAAGGAGCTCCTGCTGGTCCCAGTCGGTGGTTTGTTCTGTGTCTTAAACCTTTCATTGAGAACTAAAGGCACGGCCGCTAATCCTGGTCTGAAGTGCTGAGAAGTGCTTGGAATAATCATTTGTTTCTGTCATTGAAGAATTGATTCCTGTTGGCTGGTTTTTAAATTCTCAGTTGCAGCCCACGTTCAGCTGTTCTCTGTGAACCGTGAAATATTAAATATTAACAGAGGGGAGCTTTAATAACTGAAGGTTTGGTGGGCAGTGGGAGACGGAACTCTGATACTTGTGCTCTTCAATCGTCATCTGGCGTTTCAGGATCCAACATGATTCCAGTCAGGGAATCGATACAAGCAGGAAATATACCCATTACACGGAAACTTACCCGGTAGAATCCTGAAACTTATTTGGTAGAATACTGAAACTTATTTGATAAATTGATGAAACTTATCCGGTAAAATACTGAAACTTATTTGGTAAATTGATGAAACTTATCCGGTAAAATACTGAAACTTATTTGGTAAATTGATGAAACTTACCCAGTAAAATACTGAAACTTACCCAGTAGAATGCTGAAACTTATTTGGTAAATTAATGAAACTTACCCGGTAAATTACTGAAACTTACCCAGTAGAATGCTGAAACTTATTTGGTAGAATACTGAAACTTATTTGATAAATTGATGAAACTTATCCGGTAAAATACTGGAACTTATTTGGTAAATTGATGAAACTTACCCAGTAAAATACTGAAACTTACCCAGTAGAATGCTGAAACTTATTTGGTAAATTAATGAAACTTACCTGGTAAATTACTGAAACTTACCTGGTAAATTATTGAAACTTACCTGGTAAAATACTGATACTTACCTGGTAAATTACTGAAACTTATTTGGTAGAATACTGAAACTTATTTGGTACATTAATGAAACTTACCTGGTAAAATATTGAAACATACTTGGTAAAATACTGAAACTTATTTGGTAAAATACTAAAACTTACCTGGTAAATTACTGAAACTTACCTAGTAAAATACTGAAACTTACCTGGTAAATTATTGAAACTTACCCGGTAAAATACTGATACTTATTCGGTAAAATACTGAAACTTACCCAATGAAATACTGAAACTTACACGGCAAACTATTGAAACTTATCGAGTAAAATACTGAAAATTACCCGGGAAAATACTGAAATTTACGTAGAGTACAAAAGCAAGGAAGTTATGCTAAACCTTTATAAATCAGTGGTTAGGCCTCAGCTGGAGTATTGTGTTCAATTTGTCAAGGCCTTAGAAAGGGTGCAGAAGAGATTTACTAGAATGGTACCAAATACCAGGGATGAGGGACTTCAGTTATGTGGAGAGACTGGAGAAGCTGGGCTTCTCCTTAAAGCAGAGAAGGTTAGGGAGGGATTTGATAGAGGTGTTCAAAATCATGAACGGTTTCAATAGAGTAAATAAGGAGAAACTGTTTCCAGTGGCAGAAGGGTCGGTAACCAGAGGACACAGATTTAAGGTGATCGGCAAAAGAGCCAGAGGCGACATGAGGAGAATTTTTTTTACACAATGAGTTGTAATGATCTGGAATGCACTGCCTGAAAGGGCGGTGGAAGCAGATTCAATAATAACTTTCAAAAGGCAATTGGATAAACACTTGAAGGGGAGAAATTTGCAGGACTATGGAGAAAGGGCAGGAGAGTAGGACTAATTGGACAGCTCTATCAAAGAGCAGACACAGACAAGATGGGCTGAACGGCCTCCTTCTGTGCTGTATGGTTTTATGCCTCTTCTATAAAGTATTAAAACTTACCTGGTAAAATAATGAAACCTACCCCATAAAATAATAAAACTTACCCGGTAAAAGACTGAAACTTAAATTCGCTAACCCCCAAACCCGGCTGTGCGCAATTAACCGGTCGTTGAGATGCAGGCAGCACAAAACATTTGTGATTTACCTGATATCTGCGAGCAGCCAGGCGTAGCTGTACCGTTGAGCGGCTGCTCACCAGCAGGGAGGCCCAATATCGCACGAGTGGCTAGCACCTCTTAAAGGCAGCCTGCACCTCTTAAAGGCAGCCTGCACCTCTTATTTGCAAAATATAAGATACGGGTCCGCACGGAGTCTGAACGGAGATCAGACATCGCACACATAAAACACAGATGCAGGTCCCGTCACTATGTTTACACACTGATGAGTTATGTTAAAACATTGAATAAAGGTTGCACACTACTAAATCCCACATCCTCCAATCTTCAAGCCAGACCTCACCAATCTGCTGATCTGAGTTGGTACCAGGCCTGTGAGAGTCCGTGCACCAAGGTTCTCTGCTGATGCACTAGAGACCTTGGTGCAAGAGGTGGACAGAAGGAGGGACATCCTATATCCGCAGCGGGGGGGGGGGGGGGGTGGGCAAGAGGCTCTTCAGACATATGCCCAAAAGGCAGTGGGAGGCAGCGGGGGACGAAGTCAATGCCAGGCTCACAGCACCACAAACATGGATGCAGTGCAGGAAGAAGTTCAATGCTTTGACATGAGTGGTCAAGGTGAGTGAGGTCAACTGTCAAGTGGCGTCTCCGACCAACTGCACCACCCACTACAGCCCCCATCACCCACATACCAATAAACTCTTTCCATCAGTGCTCAACTTTTCCAATCTCATGCTTCCTCACACATTACCACTATTGCAAGCCGTACACCCACAACTCACAGGTCACACACACTGGCAGCTAGTCAACCATGACAGGCACACCACCCAGATATCTTGCAGGACACTCACCGACACACTTCCCGCTTTCTTGCAGGAGAAGCTGGCGCATAACAGGAGACAGCAAGTGGCAGTGACTCCATGGAACATGAAGCTGCTGTTCTCTCTCAGGATGACAGCATTCCTGTCCCACTCCTGCCACTCTGCCAGTGCCCTTGCTGTAGCCTGTCAGCTAGCCAGCCCGCTCCCTGTATAGTATTGAAACTTTATTATAGGAAGATAGGAACAGGAGTAGGCCATTTAGCCCCGCGAGCCTGTTCCGCCATTCAATTAGATCATGGTTTATCTGTGACCTAACTCCATATACTTGCCTTAGCCCCACATCCCTTAATACCTTTGGTTAACAAAAATCTATCAATCTCAGAATTAAAATTAACAATTGAGCTAGCATCAACTGCTGTTTGCAGAAGAGAGTTCCAAACTTCTCCCACCCTTTGCGTGTAGAAGCGTTTCCTCACTTTACTCCTGCTCACCCTGGCTCTAATTTTTAGGCTTTGTCCCCTCATCCTAGTATTCAAGTATAGGAGACCTCCAAAAACAGTTACAAATGCATCAGCAGCCAGAAGCAATTATCCCAGCAATTAACCTGTAAATCCTGCATGATCCCTTTAAATAGCACTGGTGGGGAGTCCTCCATGCTGTTTACGACCTGTTCAGCTGTGCGAGGTTAAGACAGTGCGTTGGCTGGAGAGCGTTGAGTTCCAAAATCATATCTCTCACTTTAAATCAGCGTTGCACACTGATCTACCGCATATTCTCCCTACTTTATATGCTGCCGGCGTTCGTTATCTGTGTGTGCGCCAATGCCTTTACCAAGATGGCGTCCAGCGCATGTCATGCTAGAAGTGTGCGGATTAGGGGCGCCATTTTGGGTCCTTAGGAGGCCGCATAGTGCTTACAAAATGGGCGCTACGCGGCCCAATTTATAGCCTGAAACTTACCTGGTAAAATAATGAAACTTACCTGGTAAAATAATGAAATTTAGCAGGTGAAATAAAGAAACATACCCAGTAAAATACTGAAACTTACCCGGTAAAGTAATGAAACTTACTAAGTTAAAAACTGAAATTTACCCAATAAAATACTGAACCTTACCTGGTAAATTACTAAAACTGACCCAGTAAAATCCTGAAACTTACCGAGTAAAATCCTGAAACTTACCGAGTAAAATATTGAAACTGACCCGTTAAAATACTGAAACTTACCTGGTAAAATAATAAAATTTACCAGGTGAAATAAAGAAACATACCCAGTAAAATACTGAAACTAACCTGGTAAAATAATTAAACTTACCCAGTAAACACTGGAATTTACCTGGTTAAATACTGAAACTTACCTGGTAAAATAATGAAATTTACCTGGTCAAATACTGAAATTTACCAGGTAAAGTAATGAAACTTATTGGGAAAAGCACTGATACATATCTGGTGAAATACTGAAACTTACCTGGTAAAATAATGAAAGTTACCCCGTAAAATAATGAAACTTTCCTTGTGAAATATTAAAATTTACACGGTAAAACACTGAAACTTACCTGGTTAAATATTGAAACTTACCTGGTTAAATACTGAAACTTACCCAGTAAAATACCGAAATTTACTGAAACCTCCAAGCAAAATATTGAATCACCCAGTGAAATACTGAAACTTACATGATAAAATAATTAAAACTTACTCGGTAATACACTAAAACTTACCTGGTAAAATACTGAAACTTTCCGATAAAATAATGAAACTTACCAGTAAAGTAATAAAACTTAACCATTAAAAGACTGAAACTTTCCCTGTAAAATACTGAAGCTTACCTGGTAAAATACTAAAACTGACCCAGTAAAATAATGAAACATACCGGTGGTAAAATACTGAAACTAACCTGATAAAATAATGAAACTTACCCAGCAAAATCCTCAAACTTACCTGGTAGATTTCTCCAGTGTAGCAGGTAAGATCTGAACCATATGAAATGGGACTATTGGAAATACAGACCAAAAGACCGGATATTGCATTGTTCTAAAACCCCTTTCCAAAATCTCCATTGAGATGTTTTCAGCTCCCTGTCTAACTGATTCATTTTGTGAATTATGAATGAAATGGCAGTCAAATTACAAAAAAAAACTGATCAGTTCTGAATAAAGGAGCTTTTAGATAATGCGACAAGTCTCGATGTCAACATTTCTTTTAGATCATGGACAGAAAGAGCCGTCAAGGCTGTTTGTCCAAACTCAGTCCCAGGACAGAGCGATGGGGAAATATTAAGTGCCACAGTTTCTCAATCTGTGAAATAGTACTTCGGGAAAAACTGAAAAGGGCCCAAATTCGGCCAAAAATAAACATTGCGAGTGTTGGTAACAAAACAGAAGGCAAATGTGGTTAAGCTAGTCGCACTGGTGATTGAGGAGCGCTGTGGGTGGCAGGGAGCTGTGGAGACTCGACGAGGGATTGAACACTCAGCGTTCTTTAACCAGTAACCAAAGAGGCTGCAGAGGGAGATAGATTTGTGCCCTGCGGGAACAGGCACTTCACTCTCATACTGTTGGTTATGTATTTCTTTTCTTCATCATCAGTAATCTCCAGCAGGCCTCCTGCCCAATTATTAGTGTATTTGTTAAATAAATGTAAATAATGTTTCTTCAGATTGGATTCGAGGCATAAAATGATTATTTTACTGATCTTCCATAACCTGATTACGCACTTCCTGCTTCCATTGCAAACTGTTTCCTTTTCTATTTAATCTTTTTTTGCTAAATGTTCTCAGGAAACTGGGAATCGAATTGTTTTACTGCATCAGTCTCAGAATCAAACACTCCCAGGGCAGGTACAGCACGGGTTAGATACAGAGTAAAGCTCCCTCTACACTGTCCCATCAAACACTCCCAGGGCAGGTACAGCACGGGTTAGATACAGAGTAAAGCTCCCTCTACACTGTCCCATCAAACACTCCCAGGGCAGGTACAGCACGGGTTAGATACAGAGTAAAGCTCCCTCTACACTGTCCCATCAAACATTCCCAGGGCAGGTACAGCACGGGTTAGATACAGAGTAAAGCTCCCTCTACACTGTCCCATCAAACACTCCCAGGGCAGGTACAGCACGGGTTAGATACAGAGTAAAGCTCCCTCTACACTGTCCCATCAAACACTCCCAGGGCTGGTACAGCACGGGTTAGATACAGAGTAAAGCTCCCTCTACACTGTCCTTCGTTTGCTTCTGCACTAAGCGACTCCTTACCTTCAGTGACTCCAAAGCCCTCAAGCCTCCTCTCCTATGACCTTTCTGCCCTCCTATCCTCACTCAATCTCATCCCTCCCCTACCCACAGACACACACTCCACTTTGCTGTCTCTCATGGTTTCTCCACTGCTGAATTTTTGTTTGACAAGGCTATCTCGAACCACCTCATCATCTCCTCTACCACCACATCCTGTAACTTCCTCCTAACCCCACGACCCTCATCGTCCACCTCAGCTCTCTCACAAACTCCCTCCACTCGCCACAACTCTTGGCTCGCTAAACCTTTGCCTTTGAAGCTCTAGTGGCCCCCAAATCACTCACCATTCTACCTCGCCCATTCCTCATCTCTCCTCCCTCAAATCTCCCCAGGCCTCGACCCTCCTCATCTCTGCGACCTCCTCCAACCCTCCATCCCCCTCCTGCACAGTTAGGTCCTCTGACGCTGGCCCTCGGTGGGGAATGTTCTGTTTCGACCTCCTCTTCCCTCCAACCCGGCCAGCAGTGACTCACCTGTGCAGGCCTCGGTCTCTGCCAAGGCCGGTTGATGAGCTCTCAACCCCAGGGTAGGGACGGAGTCAGAGGGGCAGGTGGAAGGGTCACTCCAATGGAACTTTGCCCCGAAGAGGCGAATCCTGCTCTCTGCCTTTGTGAGAAAGTGTACACTAACCTGGTGTATGTTTACAAAGGCAGAGCAGTGTGTCAAATTCACCACCATAGTGTTACTCACAGGTGGCACGAGGAACGGTTTCAACATGGCATTAATCACATTTCATACTTGGCTAGTTCTCCAGCCAGGTCCCTTGATGCTTCACATGTTAACTGGTGTGACTGGTGTGGAACTGAATAGTGCAGGTCACAAGGCTCCAGATTAATCCCTGGTCTCAGTCAGGATGGCAGTGGGGCCTACAGTAGGCCTCGGTGTCTCTCAGCCCCTCTTGAGCACTATTCAATGACCCCTCGGGTGAGGATCATGATCGGGCTTGCCTGTGATGCTCCCTGTAGTCGAATAGTGGACACTCACTGGGCTCACGCGTGAAGGGTACATTGACATGAATTGAGTTCCCGGTGTGAAGCCTCTCCTACTGGGAGTTTATTTCGGGAATTGGGGGGCCCCGCTGCACACAAAGCTCCATCCATGGGTGGAACATTGTGGGTACACATGCCCAGGTTGCTCAAATAACCTCTCAGTGGACGAGACTACACGGCCAGGGAGCAAAATATTATAAAATGGGTGATCTGAGACACAGCGTGGTGACAGAGTCCAGCCCAGTGTCTTAAAGATTAAAACCGCCTGACACAGAAATGAATTAAAATAGAACAAACATAATGTACTGATGGTGTTAACTAAATACTGCACTTCCAGTGATTTAATGAGATATTTTATTCCCATTCATGAGGCGGATTCACACAATAAAACCAGGATGTAGTGTCATTGATCTCATCAAATGGGTCAGAGTGGGTGAGGGGGATCCACAGACTGCAGTTTCACGAGTGGATAAAGAGTCATTGTTTTGGGGTGGCACTGGATTTGAAAGAAACATCTTTAACCGTTCCTTTGCAGTCACTCTCAGCCCAATCACACGGAGTACTTCATAGAAAACTCGGTGTGGGCCTGGATGGGGTGGAGCTCGGGCAGTGTGGGGCTTGTCTGTGTGGTGGGGTTTAGGGGGTTGGATGGGGTAGAGCTCGGGCAGTGTGGGGCTTGTCTGTGTGGTGGGGTTCAGGGGGCTGGGTGGGGTAGAGCTCGGGCAGTGTGGGGCTTGTCTGTGTGTTGGGGTTTAGGGGGATGGATGGGGTAGAGCTCGGGCAGTGTGGGGCTTGTCTCTATGGTGGGGTTGAGGGGGCCGGGTGGGGTAGAGCTCGGGCAGTGTGGGGCTTGTCTGTGTGGTGGGGTTTAGGGGGATGGGTTGGGTAGAGCTCGGGCAGTGTGGGGCTTGTCTCTATGGTGGGGTTGAGGGGGCCGGGTGGGGTAGAGCTCAGCTTCTCTGTCAGCTGTGTCTCAGTGGGTAGCACTCTCACCTGAGTCCGGAGGTCGTGCGTTCAAGTCCCACCTCAGAGACCTGAGCACAGTATCTAGGCTGGCACTCCCAGTGCCGTACTGAGGGAGTGCAGCATTGTCGGAGGTGTCGTCTTTCGGATGAGACATTAAACGGAGACCCCGTCTTCCCTCAGGTGGACGTAAAATATCCCATGACATTATTAGAAGAGCAGGGGAGTTCTCCCCGGTGTCCTGGCCAATATTTATCCCTCAACCAACATCACTGAAAACAGATGATCTGGTCATTATCACATTGCTGTTTGTGGGATCTTGCTGTGCGCAAATTGGCTGTTGCGTTTCCTGCATTACAACAGTAACTATACTTCAAAACTACTTCATTGGCTGTAAAGTGCTTTGGGACGTCTTGAGCTTGTGACAGGTGCTAAATAAATGCAAGTCTTTCTTTTTCTGAGGATTCAGATGATGGGAGCTGGATCCCTCCTTATTCTGGGTCCCCTTGTCTGGTAGGTTGGGTTGAAGACCGGGTGAGTTTGCAGGGTTTACATTCTCATCACTCGCTCGGACTGGCATTTAAACCCTGTGAGATAACAGCTGATAATATTATGGGATAAATGTTACAAGTCGCAGAGCGAGCAGTCGGTCAGGAGCAGAGGTCAGCCTGTTTGATTTGTGACCCTTCCAATATTCAGAACAAAGTTCATAAACAGAAAACTGGGGAGAGGGCAGCTAATTGGACGAGCTGACCTCCGACTCCTGCGTCCGATTGTCTGGACAGCCCTCCCATCGAACGAGCTTCTGTACCAGGGGCTGCAGCATGTACAACACGGCCTGAAGGCACAGTTTATACCACGGAGGACGGTCCCAACACAGTGCCCTCTGTGGGTGGGCGGAGTTGAGGATATGGTGGGTAAATGGGGTTGAGGGAGATGGTGAGAAGGTGGGTAGGTGGGTTGAGGGAGATGGTGAGAAGGTGGGTAGGTGGGTTGAGGGAGATGGTGAGAAGGTGGGTAGGTGGGTTGAGGGAGATGGTGAGAAGGTGGGTAGGTGGGTTGAGGGAGATGGTGAGAAGGTGGGTAGGTGGGTTGAGGGAGATGGTGAGAAGGTGGGTAGGTGGGTTGAGGGAGATGGTGAGAAGGTGGGTAGGTGGGTTGAGGGAGATGGTGAGAAGGTGGGTAGGTGGGTTGAGGGAGATGGTGAGAAGGTGGGTAGGTGGGTTGAGGGAGATGGTGAGAAGGTGGGTAGGTGGGTTGAGGGAGATGGTGAGAAGGTGGGTAGGTGGGTTGAGGGAGATGGTGAGAAGGTGGGTAGGTGGGTTGAGGGAGATGGTGAGAAGGTGGGTAGGTGGGTTGAGGGAGATGGTGAGAAGGTGGGTAGGTGGGTTGAGGGAGATGGTGAGAAGGTGGGTAGGTGGGTTGAGGGAGATGGTGAGAAGGTGGGTAGGTGGGTTGAGGGAGATGGTGAGAAGGTGGGTAGGTGGGTTGAGGGAGATGGTGAGAAGGTGGGTAGGTGGGTTGAGGGAGATGGTGAGAAGTCAGCACAGATTTGTTGAAGGAAAATTGTGTTTGATTAGCTTGATTGAGTTCTTTGATGAAGTAATGGAGAGGGTTGATGAGGATAGTGCAGTTGATGCTGTGTATATGGACATTAAAAAGGCAATTGATAACATACCACATAATAGACTTGTTAGCAAAATTAAAGCCCATGGGATTAAAGGGACAGACGCAGCGTGGGTACAAAATTGGCTACGGGGCAGAAAGCAGAGAGTAGTGGTGAACGGTTATTTTTCAGACTGGAGGGAAGTACAAAGTGGTGTTCCCCAGGGGTCAGTGTTAGGAACACTGCTCTTTTTGATATATATTAATGACCTGGACTTGGGTATACGGGGTAGAAATTTCCAAGTTTACAGATGACGTGAAACTCGGAAATGTAGTAAACAATGTGGAGGATAGTAACAGACTTCAGGAGGACATAGACAGATTGGTGAAATGGGCAGAAACATGGCAGATAAAATTTAATGCAGAGAAGTGTGAAGTGATGCATTTTGGCAGGAAGAATGAGGAGAGGCAATATAAACTAAATGGTACAATTGTAAAGGGAGTGCAGGAACGGAGAGACCTGGGGGTGCACACACACAAATCTTTGAAGGTGGCAGGACAAGTTGAGAAGGCTGTTAAAAAAACACATGGAATCCTGAGCTTTATAAATAGAGGCAAAGAATACAAAAGCAAGGAGGTTATGCTAAACCTTTATAAAACACTGGTTAGGCCTCAGCTGGAGTTTTGTGTTCAATTCTGGGCACCACACTTTAGGAAGAACGTCAAGGCCTTAGAGAGGGTGCAGAAGAGATTTACTAGAATGGTACCAGGGATGAGGGACTTCAGTTATGGAGAAGCTGGGGTTGTTCTCCTCAGAACAACCACAGCTAAGGTAAGGGCTCATGGGGTTGGGGGTACTATATTAGCATGGATAGAGCATTGGTTAACAGACGGAAAACAGAGAGTAGGGATTAACGGGTCATTTTCAGGTTGGGAGGCTGTAACTAGTGCGGGGCCACATGGATGAGTGCTTGGGCCTCAGTTATTTACAATCTATATTAATGACTTAGATGAAGGGACCGAGTGTAATGTACCCAAGTTTGCTGACGATACAAAGCTAGATGGGAAAGTAAGCTGTGAAAAGGACAAAAAGAGTCTGCAAAGTGATACAGTGGAGTTTGGTGTCGATCCTGTGATACAGTGGAGTTTGGTGTAGATCCTGTGATACAGTGGAGTTTGGTGTAGATCCTGTCGTACAGTGGAGTTTGGTGTAGATCCTGTGATACAGTGGGGTTTGGTGTAGATCCTGTGATACAGTGGAGTTTGGTGTAGATCCTGTGATACAGTGGGGTTTGGTGTAGATCCTGTGATACAGTGGAGTTTGGTGTAGATCCTGTGGTACAGTGGAGTTTGGTGTAGATCCTGTGATACAGTGGGGTTTGGTGTAGATCCTGTGATACAGTGGAGTTTGGTGTAGATCCTGTGGTACAGTGGAGTTTGGTGTAGATCCTGTGGTACAGTGGGGTTTGGTGTAGATCCTGTGATACAGTGGAGTTTGGTGTAGATCCTGTGATACAGTGGAGTTTGGTGTAGATCCTGTGATACAGTGGAGTTTGGTGTAGATCCTGTGGTACAGTGGAGTTTGGTGTAGATCCTGTGATACAGTGGAGTTTGGTGTAGATCCTGTGGTACAGTGGAGTTTGGTGTAGATCCTGTGATACAGTGGGGTTTGGTGTAGATCCTGTGGTACAGTGGAGTTTGGTGTAGATCCTGTGATACAGTGGGGTTTGGTGTAGATCCTGTGATACAGTGGAGTTTGGTGTAGATCCTGTGATACAGTGGGGTTTGGTGTAGATCCTGTGATACAGTGGGGTTTGGTGTAGATCCTGTGATACAGTGGAGTTTGGTGTAGATCCTGTGGTACAGTGGAGTTTGGTGTAGATCCTGTGATACAGTGGAGTTTGGTGTAGATCCTGTGATACAGTGGGGTTTGGTGTAGATCCTGTGATACAGTGGAGTTTGGTGTAGATCCTGTGATACAGTGGGGTTTGGTGTAGATCCTGTGATACAGTGGAGTTTGGTGTAGATCCTGTGATACAGTGGAGTTTGGTGTAGATCCTGTGATACAGTGGAGTTTGGTGTAGATCCTGTGATACAGTGGGGTTTGGTGTAGATCCTGTGATACAGTGGAGTTTGGTGTAGATCCTGTGGTACAGTGGAGTTTGGTGTAGATCCTGTGATACAGTGGAGTTTGGTGTAGATCCTGTGATACAGTGGAGTTTGGTGTAGATCCTGTGATACAGTGGGGTTTGATGTAGATCCTGTGATACAGTGGGGTTTGGTGTAGATCCTGTGGTACAGTGGGGTTTGGTGTAGATCCTGTGGTACAGTGGGGTTTGGTGTAGATCCTGTGGTACAGTGGGGTTTGGTGTAGATCCTGTGGTACAGTGGGGTTTGGTGTAGATCCTGTGGTACAGTGGGGTTTGGTGTAGATCCTGTGGTACAGTGGGGTTTGGTGTAGATCCTGTGGTACAGTGGGGTTTGGTGTAGATCCTGTGATACAGTGGGGTTTGGTGTAGATCCTGTGATACAGTGGAGTTTGGTGTAGATCCTGTGATACAGTGGAGTTTGGTGTAGATCCTGTGATACAGTGGAGTTTGGTGTAGATCCTGTGATACAGTGGAGTTTGGTGTAGATCCTGTGGTACAGTGGAGTTTGGTGTAGATCCTGTGATACAGTGGGGTTTGGTGTAGATCCTGTGATACAGTGGAGTTTGGTGTAGATCCTGTGGTACAGTGGAGTTTGGTGTAGATCCTGTGGTACAGTGGGGTTTGGTGTAGATCCTGTGATACAGTGGAGTTTGGTGTAGATCCTGTGATACAGTGGAGTTTGGTGTAGATCCTGTGATACAGTGGAGTTTGGTGTAGATCCTGTGGTACAGTGGAGTTTGGTGTAGATCCTGTGATACAGTGGAGTTTGGTGTAGATCCTGTGGTACAGTGGAGTTTGGTGTAGATCCTGTGATACAGTGGGGTTTGGTGTAGATCCTGTGGTACAGTGGAGTTTGGTGTAGATCCTGTGATACAGTGGGGTTTGGTGTAGATCCTGTGATACAGTGGAGTTTGGTGTAGATCCTGTGATACAGTGGGGTTTGGTGTAGATCCTGTGATACAGTGGGGTTTGGTGTAGATCCTGTGATACAGTGGAGTTTGGTGTAGATCCTGTGGTACAGTGGAGTTTGGTGTAGATCCTGTAATACAGTGGAGTTTGGTGTAGATCCTGTGATACAGTGGGGTTTGGTGTAGATCCTGTGATACAGTGGAGTTTGGTGTAGATCCTGTGATACAGTGGGGTTTGGTGTAGATCCTGTGATACAGTGGAGTTTGGTGTAGATCCTGTGATACAGTGGAGTTTGGTGTAGATCCTGTGATACAGTGGGGTTTGGTGTAGATCCTGTGATACAGTGGAGTTTGGTGTAGATCCTGTGATACAGTGGGGTTTGGTGTAGATCCTGTGATACAGTGGAGTTTGGTGTAGATCCTGTGGTACAGTGGAGTTTGGTGTAGATCCTGTGATACAGTGGAGTTTGGTGTAGATCCTGTGATACAGTGGAGTTTGGTGTAGATCCTGTGATACAGTGGGGTTTGGTGTAGATCCTGTGATACAGTAGGGTTTGGTGTAGATCCTGTGGTACAGTGGGGTTTGGTGTAGATCCTGTGGTACAGTGGGGTTTGGTGTAGATCCTGTGGTACAGTGGGGTTTGGTGTAGATCCTGTGATACAGTGGGGTTTGGTGTAGATCCTGTGATACAGTGGGGTTTGGTGTAGATCCTGTGATACAGTGGGGTTTGGTGTAGATCCTGTGGTACAGTGGGGTTTGGTGTAGATCCTGTGGTACAGTGGGGTTTGGTGTAGATCCTGTGGTACAGTGGGGTTTGGTGTAGATCCTGTGATACAGTGGGGTTTGGTGTAGATCCTGTGATACAGTGGGGTTTGGTGTAGATCCTGTGGTACAGTGGGGTTTGGTGTAGATCCTGTGATACAGTGGGGTTTGGTGTCGATCCTGTGATACAGTGGGGTTTGGTGTAGATCCTGTGGTACAGTGGAGTTTGGTGTAGATCCTGTGGTACAGTGGAGTTTGGTGTAGATCCTGTGATACAGTAGAGTTTGGTGTAGATCCTGTGGTACAGTGGGTTTGGTGTAGATCCTGTGGTACAGTGGGGTTTGGTGTGGTCAATTACTGACGATTCACCTGTCATTTATTGCATAGCATTTTGAAAGTTTCAATTCCGTTTGTTAAAAATTTGGAAATCAAAAGCTGGTATCAGTAAAATTGTCCATGAAGCTGTTGGATTGTCGTAAAAACCCTTCTGTTTCACTAATATCCTTTCGGAAGTAAAATCTGCCATCCTTACCTGGTCTGGCCGATATATCACTCCAGTCCCTCCTCAATGTGGTTGATTCTTAACTGGCCTTGGAAGACAATGAGTTGTATCAAAATCTAATACCACTGGAACTGCGGTGGTCCGAGACGTAGGCCCACCACCACCTTCTCAGGGTTCCTCGGGACGGGCAATAAATCCGGCCACGTCAAACACCATCACTCAGAAATGATTTCCCCGATGTCCCAGGTTCCATCGCCGGTCTGCACGGTGTCAGATGGTAAGCGATGGTCAGGACTCTACAACTGGCCTCAGTGCCCCTGAGTGACGGTGGGGGGTGGACAGGGGCGGGGGTGAATCCACCAGGAGTCCTGCTGCTGATCACTATCTGGTGGACCCCTGCTGGACGGTAAGCCACACCAGGTCCAGCTGGCATCGACCTCACGGTCAAATATCCCGAGGACACTCGCGGGCGAAATGGGCACTGGGCTGCTGTGGCAGTGGGTGTTGGGGACTTTCCGATGTGTCGCAGTAAAACTGGTGTTTTAGTAAGTAATTGAGAAGTGCAGAGACCCAGTGTCGTTCAATGAGGGCTAAATCCAGCAAAGGAATTGTGTCTCTATTTTGTAATATTCCTGATCGTTTTCCCTCTTTAACCACAGATCTGATCCATCATTCATGTATTTTTATTCCTCTATTTAATCTGCTTTCCTGCATTGGTCCTGGCTTCTAACAGATGGAGATTGGAGATTGATTGAGACAGCAGGGGATCAAGGGGATATTAATGATTTTACTTTGAACGCTTGCAGTGTGAGCAATTAATCAGTGTCGACCTCAGTTTGCATGTGGATTGGAGTCATCAGATGAGAGAACAGTGAGAAAACGTGCTGGGTTTTTATGAGAAACAAACGCTTTCATTGGTAACCATCTGACCCATTGGATTGATTTTGGAGTCGATTGGAGTGTGTGACGATGCCTCGGGCAGGGGAGGGGGGAGGGGGGCAGTGAGTCTCTGTGGTGGTTTGTTTGATTGGATGCTCCTGCATCTCGTTTACACTCACAGGCACATCGGCCGCATTCGTACTCTGTCGTTCCGTCGTGATCTGGCGAATCGCTTGGAGGAAAGGATAACATTGAGATGAAACCATCTTTTGGGAGATCGGGTGCTTGAGGGATTTGCGGGCCTAGGCTTTCAGCTTTGGGCTCACTGGGAGGTGGAGTGCTGTCTGCTCGTTGCCAGGGTGCTACATGACATGAGTCAGTCAGCCTCACTCCACTTCCCAGTGGCTCAGAGCCCACAGAGCAGAATTATCCCTAATTCGGAATTCTCTGGTACTTTTTGTGGTGATGTCGCTACAAGAGGCCGGTGAGGGAGTTGGGCAGTTTCACACTGGTGGATCTGGGGGTGATGTTCTGCAGATGGGGCTGAGTCGAGGCGCCTCTCAATAACTGATTTCACGAACGTACGCGAGTCACGCTGGTGGGAGATGGGATTGATACTCGGGTGGGTAATTTCCATATCTCCGAAGCTGCGTATATTCAAAGACATTTCTTCTGCTCCAATCTTCACAGGGGGTCACTTTAACCTAACCCGGCCCGCGGGAAACTGATGGGATGGGATCGGCTTATTCCCCGCCTGATTTTAATCAGGAGTGACGGTGACAGGGGTGGGGTTCGGGAGTGGCGAACAGGTCCTTCAATGTAAAGTCGCGAGGAGCACACCTGCTCCTCCTGGCTCCCCATTCAGGTAAGTTACTTCGCGCCAATGTTGCAGGCGGTCCCTAGGGCGGGTTTCCCACGATGGCGATGGCTGCCAATCTTGGAGAGGCCGCGTCAATCAGGCATTAGGCCTCTTATTTGCATTTGCAACGGGCCTAACGCCCGCTTCAGGTTTGGGTGAAGGACGTCTCTTGTTTGTCCAATATGGCAGTTGGCGCACTCCCACCCGGAATGGTTGCGCGTGCTTCCTGCCTGCCATTTTGAGGCCTTATTAGGCCACACAGTGACTGAAAAATATCTAGGCCCCATGCTCTGTACTAGCTTCAAAGTGACTGCTGACTGGGATAAAGTTAGCTACGGATGTACCATTTAAACTCCTTTGACGATATACTGAAACAGTGGTAAATTTAACAACTGCATTCCTCATAATTACATTAGACTGGCTGGCTCTCACACTCTTCAAAGACAGACATGGCTTGCGGACCAAGCCTGGGTCAATACATTCGAACTGAGTGGCTCAATCATTTAAACATTATTAACGTAAACAAGTTACTACTCAGTACAATGTCAAGAATCAAAGCATCCAGACCAAGGCCGTCCTGAACTGTACACCGAAACAAAAGCAAAACACTGCGGATGCTGGCAATCTGAAATAAAAACAGAAAATGCTGGAAATACTCAGCAGGTCAGGCAGCATCTGTGGAGAGAGAAACAGAGTTAACGTTTCAGGTCGATGGCCTTGCGTCAGAACTGGCCTGACCTGCTGAGCGCTGCCAGCATTTTCTGATTTTATTTCTGCATTATACACATCCCTGCTGTGTGCCGAGGTGTGAAAAGTAGCCAGGTTGTAATATGTATTCTGCACGATTTACAGAAAACAGCCAGCAGTCACTCTCCGGAAAGAAAGAGTCCGATAAATAATCCAATAAACAGCAACAACTTGCATTTATAAAGCACCTTCAGATAGCAAAACCTCCCAAGTCATCAGCAGACAGAAATTCATACCGAGACAAAGAAGGAGAGACATTAGGAGAGGTAACTAAAAGATTGGTCGAAGGTTTTAACAAAGATAAAAATACATAATTTCTGCCACAGTTCCCTGTCTTTGCAAGGCCATGAAGCTTAGGTTTCTCCGGTCATTCCTCATTATGCAGTCCCCTGACACTCAGGATTTGCCCCTTGCTTTGTCCCTCTCTGCCTCTCTTGCACTTAACCTGCTCTTGGGTTTAGCAGCATTTCCCAAATTAAAATTTATATGAAGATCACTTTGAGGTCAGTTTTCATTCACATTCACAAATAATGCAGCTGAGCTTCAGGCAGATTTTTCACATCAAATCGTGTAGATCATCGATAATGAATAAAAGTAACAGCACAGACTGGGTTTCCATCCTGCCCACACCATTCCTGTGCTTCCCGGATGAATGGCATCAAATTCAAAGGTGTGATTGATGGGACAGTGTAGAGGGAGCTTTACTCTGTATCTCACCCGTGCTGTACCTGTCCTGGGAGTGTTTGATGGGACAGTGTAGAGGGAGCTTTACTCTGTATCTAACCCATGCTATACCTGCCCTGGGAATGTTTGATGGGACAGTGTAGAGGGAGTTTCACTCTGTATCTAACCCGTGCTGTACCTGCCCTGGGAATGTTTGATGGGACAGTGTAGAGGGAGCTTTACTCGGTATCTAACCCGTGCTGTACCTGCCCTGGGAGTGTTTGATGGGACAGTGTAGAGGGAGTTTCACTCTGTATCTAACCCATGCTGTACCTGCCCTGGGAGTGTTTGATGGGACAGTGTAGAGGGAGTTTCACTCTGTATCTAACCTGTGCTGTACCTGCCCTGGGAGTGTTTGATGGGACAGTGTAGAGGGAGCTTTACTCTGTATCTAACCCGTGCTGTACCTGCCCTGGGAGTGTTTGATGGGACAGTGTAGAGGGAGCTTTACTCTGTATCTAACCCGTGTTGTACATGCCCTGGGAGTGTTTGATGGGCAGTGTAGAGGGAGCTTTACTCTGTATCTAACCCGTGCTGTACCTGCCTTGGGAGTGTTTGATGGGTTAGTTTTGAGGGAGCTTTACTCTGTATCCAACCTGGAAGTATTTGGTGCCGACTCTGGATGTGAGTAATGGGAAAGGAACTAACCAAGCAGTTACAGATTTATTTTGAAGTTGGCAAACTATGGCAGTGAAAATCATACAGATAACTGCGTTCGGTTCTGAGGCTCAAGCCCATGAACTGGTGCGGAGAAAGGGCAATGAGACTGATCCCTGGTCTCAGGGTCTGAGCTATGAGGGTGTTTGAAGAAGTGCAGGGAGCTCTCATGTTCTCCCGTCCAACATTCCTCTCTCATCCAACACCGCCAAAGGCAGATTATCTGGTCGTGCCTCTTGTTTGCTATTTTTTGCCTGCTGCTGTGCCCAAAATGGCTGCCTTATTTGCCTACATATCTACAGTGACTGCACTTCAGAAGTAATTCATTGGAATGGGGAGTGCTTTGGGAGATCTTGAGAAGGTGCTATATCAATGCCAGTTCTTTTCTTGTATCACGGCCAAGCCCGATCGTGGCCTTGTTCAATGTCCGTGGATGAGTTCTTTCCATCAGGGGTCGCTGGATAGTGACCAGGAGCAGGAACGTTGGCTGATTCAACCTGTCCAGAGCCCAGGATTGCTGAGGCCAGTTGTAGAAGCCAACTGCTGACCTGGCTGAGATCCGCTGACTTAACAGAGACTGGGAATTGAATCCGGGAGCTTCTGGTTGGGAGACTGGGTGGTATGTTTACCCAGTAGGTGTTCAGGCTGATGTTTAACCACCTGATATTATGTGGGATATGGAATACCTGTCACACTGACATGTGAATCACCCACTCTCATATTTAAAGATATCACCAAATCTCTCCTGTAAACATCCTTCCATGTCCTTCTCCAATGATATGATTCCGTTTGGGTGGAATTAGGGATTGAAATCTGAACGCAAGAGTTGATTGCACCAGAAGGTCTGATCAAGCCTTTGGATGAGATGCTGGAGAAAAGCATTATCATGCTGCACTGTGTGTGAGACCGGACCCTAGCGGTGTGATATCACTGGGAGACCATCACTCACACCAGCCATTGTCATTCAGCTCTGACAGCTCATCAACGGAGTACAAGAGTAAGGAAGTCTTGCTACAATTGTACAGGGCTTTGGTGAGACCTCACCTGGAGTACTTTGTACAGTTTTAGTCTTCTTACCCAAGGAAGGATATACTTGCCTTAGAGATAGGTTCACTAAATTAATTTCTGGGGTGAGAGGGTTGTCCATTGAGGAGAGATTGAGTAGAATGGGCCTATAGTCTCTGGAGTTTAGAAGAATGAGAGGTGATTTCATCGAAACACATAAAATTCTTAGAGGTCACTTGACAGGGTAGATGCTGAGAAGCTGTTTCCTCTGACTGGAGAGTCTAAAACAAGGGGGCAGAGTCTCAGGATAAGGGGTCGGCCATTTAGGACCGAGACGAGGAGGAATTTCTTCACTCAGAGGGATGTGAATATTTTGGAATTCTCTACCCCAGAGGGCTGTAATGTTGAGTCATTGACTATATTCAAGACTGAGATCAATAGATTTTTGGACTCTAGGGAATCAAGGGATATGGGGATCGGGTGGGAAAGTGGAGTTGAGGTCGAAGATCAGCCATGATCTGATTGAATGGCGGAGCAGGCTCGAGGGGCCGTATGGCCTACTCCTGCTCCTATTTCTTATGTTCTAGATGGGAGCAGCCGCAACACGTGAGACCAGACACAATATTGCGGCTGCTGCTACTCCCTGAATCAGCAAATCCCTCCCCCCCTCCTCCCCTCCCCACCATGGCTACACGGTGAACCTGCAATACAACAACAAGCACCATTAACATGGAAAGAAAGGTCTTGTATTTATATAGCGCCTTTCATCACCTCAGGACGTCCCGAAGTGCTTCACAGTAAATGAAGTACTTTTGAAGTGTAGTCACTGTTGTAATGTAGGAAACACGGCAGTCAAATTTTGCACAGCAAGATCCCACAAACATCAATGTGGTAATGACCAGATAATCCGTTTTTTAGCGATGTTGGTTGAGGGATAAATATTGGCCCAGGACACTGGGGAGAACTCCCCTGCTCTTCTTCAAATGGTGCCATGGGATCTTTTACGTCCACCTGAGAGGGCAAACGGGGCCTTGGTTTAATATCTCATCCAAAAGATGGCACCTCCGACAGTGCAGCACTCCCTCAGTATTGTACTGGGAATGTCAGCCAGGGTTACGTGCTCAAGTCTCTGGAGTGAGACTTGAACCCATGACCTCCTGATTCAGAGGTGAGAGTGATACCACTGAGCCACGGCTGACATCAAGGCAGTCCTGATTCACCAATCAGAGGCTCCCGATGTGGTTGGGTGCTCGCTGGGAGCACT